>NW_027494098.1:0-348857 GCF_021521415.1 Bidens hawaiensis
CAAACACGTGTCTTGTAATCTTCAACAATCTTGTATCTTCATCTTTAAGCATGAACTCCTTCACGTACACAAACTGATACGACTCTTTGATATTTCTTCGCTTCGTCTTTCCAAGCAGGAATATAAAATATCTTCTTCTCATTCAGCACCTGCAGATCAGCTTGAGACAAGTTCACTAGATGCATCGGATCATATACTCTCAGCAGCTCTTGTTCATCTTCGTCTTCCATTACTGCTTCAGCTGTTTCACAATCTACATACCACCACTTCAGATCCTTCAGCACATCCTTGGGCATTTGTTTCATCGGCACCTCTTTTAGACACCGGATCAGCTTATACTTCATGATCATCCAAGGCTTTCCATCTGCTCTCAATCCTCTATCTTTGTCTTCGATAAGTTTTCCCTTTTGTGGTTTCAACAGCTCGAACTTCTTCTCTTTTATACTTTCCTTCCAAACAATCTTCCCAATGACTCTAGCCATGTTATCATCACTTCTGTTTATTAACCCCAATCTGGCTAAGTCTTTCACTTCACATTCTGGCAATGTATTCAATGATCTCAACATCCTCTTGAAGTATTGAACACCATCATACCTTTTAATCACAAAAAGCCTCAACTGCTCATCATATATCCAGCATATAATCCCTTTCTCGATTCAGCATAGCCTCTAATGTTGTAACTCTTCTTAAACATCGTAGGGACCGACGGTTTCTTCGTTTTTACGAACCATTGAGCGTAGCCTTCTTTCCATCTTGGCTGCTCTTCCCATTCTGTCTCATCATTTCCCATATCTTTACCCATATCTGCCTTATCGACTTCCGGAATCTCATGCTCCACATTCTCCTCTACAATCTCTCCCTCTTCTATCTCATTATCAATAACAATCTCTTCACCAATCTTCTCTATCTCTTCAACTGGTAACACATCATCATCACACATAAACTCATCATCCATCTCCTCAACCACGACCACCACATCATCACCTGTCCCGCCCGCTGCACTTGTTGACTCCCCCTGAGTTGTGGAAGTCCCAAGAGCTTGTTCAGTTCTTGGCAACTCTCCACCTGCACCTTTCGATGCATTGGGATCATCGTCTCTATCATTTCTCTTCTTAGTCCTCAACTCATCGCCTTTACAGCTCGTCTCCCCCTGAGATGCCAAGAACTCCTTCAAAGCATCAATGATTTTGCCATGTTCTACCAGCAGGGACGACTGTATCTGATTCTCTGCAACGAGGCGTTGAATAGCATGGGTCTGGATAAGATTCACCCTTGATTGTTCTGCCACGACCCGTTCAAGTGCTGCTATTCGTTCAGAGTCTGATAGGGTTGCATCGAAATCAAACCTCAGATGAGATATATCTTGAGTGTACTGAGGAGGGATTTCCGATGTCACCGGGACCTCAGAAGTAGGCGTAAACGTAACCGCAGGTGGTATCGTCACCGATAACCCTGCAGTGGCCACAACCGTCGACTCAATAAATCGTGCCACGACCTCCGTTGGAGTAAGAGTTGGAGGTGGCAACGATACGATCTCCGGAGCCGATAGTTGGAATGTAGTGGGTGGGAGGCCAAATGCAGATGAAGTAGCCACCACGGGAACATCTGTGGCGCTTGGCCTTGTAACTTGCAACGATGAAGGGACCATTGTCATACCGGACAGTGCTGGTGGAGTGAAACGTACCACCCTTGAGCTCTCACCAGCTCCCGAACCTGCACCTGCCCGTTCCCTTCTTGATCTACGAATCAACTGTTGTACTTCTTCCTCATAATCTGACTCACTGTCATCATCAGTTCTCTTTCTTTTCCCATGAGTTCGTTCTTGAGTTACCAAAAATCGTCTCGCTTCATTCACATCATTATCAGAATCAGAATCAGCTACCGTTGCAGCTGTCCTAGCCACATTCACTCTCGAAACATGTGCAACTGAGACTTGTACATTTTCCTCTGGATCCACCCTCTCCATATCAAAGAAGCCTTGACCGCCAAACTCTGCATCAAGGTCTACGTTCTCCTCCGGTGACACAACAGGAGCAGCAGGTATAGCTTGAGGTGCTCCTGCTTGTTGTGGTGCCGGGTCCCGAAACTCGTCCCCACGAGCTGGCACATACTCCCGGTTGATCAAGTACCCGAATAATGGAGTATGTCGAGGACGGAGCTCAGGTTTGCTCCTCGCACTGGAAGATCTGCATTGGGCGAAGATCCTTTTACTCACACTTTCTACATATCTGATTAGGCGACGCTGAGGTAGCGTTGGAGCAACATGATTCAAGATCATCTGAATGAATCTTGGATACATAATAAATCTCTCACGCGCCACCGCTCTTCTCTGTCGATCTATCTCGTAGAAGACCATCTGACTGAAGCTGTAGCGCTTATTGTAAGTCAGAGCAGTCATCGCCGACTGCATGGTCGCGCCCATCCCATCAGTACCAGCCTTTCTCCCTGACATGCATACAATCATAACGTGCATGAGAAAGCGCCACTGGTCTAGTAAAAACCCCTTCCTTCTCTGAGTATCTCCCAAGGGACCAGAGTATCCCATCCTCAGAAACGCTCCATCTCGGAAAGGAGCGACGAAATCTGTCGGATCATCTCTCGTCTCATCTCCAAACCGCAAAGCCGCCCGATCTGTTCAGATGAGAACTGAACAATCTGATTATTGACTGTTGCACGCATGACCGGGGGCTCTACGCGACAGTCATACTCCACGGTCTGCCAAAAATCCTCAATGTTTGGCAAGGATATCGGCAGTGTTGTTGTAATCGCATGGAATATACGCGAGCGGAGCAAGAATGTGATGATTTCGCGGAAATCATCAACACCACTCGCGTCCGGGTCTAATGTTATGTACATGTTGTGACCCGGGAAGAACTGTCGCTGGTTATCACCTCCATCATCACCGCCTGCACCGCCTGCTCCAGCTACAGCAGCCATATCTGCATCAAACAGACTAAGTTAGATAAACGTCAAGGCAAATCACAAGTTCGCCTGTTACCATGAGCGAAGTTGTGATTTATTCTGTATAGGCGAAGTTAGAGGGGGGGCGAAGTTGGGAACAACTTCGCCTCAACTTGAACTTCGCCGGATAACAGTTAAGTAAAAAGGGCCAGGCGAAGTTAATGATAACTTCGCCTAACCACAACATCGCCTCAAGTACTGTTACATAATTAATTATAAGGCGAAGTTAAACCTCAGGCGAAGTTACGGATAACTTCGCCTAAACTGTAACTTCGCCGAATACGAATCGGCAACAGTTTAGTCTGTCAATTCGACGTGTAGTTGGTGAATTTGGAGATTGCGGATTCCGTAAAAACTTGATTTTATGATGATCTAGACGTTTAAGTTTATTACGACCACGTGAAAACACGTTTGAAAATCGGGTATTGAAGATTCGAACGACCGAGGTTATGAAACTGGTCGTAACGACCTTTGATTAACCTTAATGAACGTGATTATACGATGTATCAACACTACACACCTTTAATCGGAATTGTAATCGAGAAAATAACACAGATCGGATTGATGCTATAAGTTCGCCGTAGGTTTACTGATTAAGTTCGCTGGGTTTCTGGAAGACAAGTTCGCTGGTTTAAAAATAATGAACAGTTTGACCATTAAAATCCTTATATATAGGGCCAAGTTTATACAGGCGAAGTTATGGATAACTTCGCCTATTGCAGGCGAAGTTATGCACAACTTCGCCGATATTAGAATTTTACAAAACAAACCCCATAATTTGAACAATTTGCAATTAAGTTTTAAAACAACCTTTAAAGCGTTAAATGATACGATCAAGACCAAGTAACCAGGTATAAAATCAAACAACTACATAAGTAGAAAAATATTTTAACTATAAAGTACACGGGATCAAATTTCAGTCTCGACAGGGACTACCATGTTTTAGAAAAGATCCGAACAGGAATCATACTAATTACGTGACTGTCACACAGATCCGTGTTTAGCTGTATTATGACATAAAGAAACAGGTTGTAAGCAGGTAAATGACTTAGAATGGTTTTCATCGTTTCTGTGATACTGGTTAGGTTCAATTAAGCTCAAAACTTAAGTGGGCAACAACTCAGAGATTAGGATGCCTCCTATCTATTCTCAAAGCGTATTTGGCTTTCCCCAAGTCACCCCGAGTTGACCTCGACCCGTAGTGTCTGATTAAATAGTAATTAATCTTCGATCTTCAGACTCTTCTTCCCGTTCTCTATCTTGCATCTTGATTGAGAAGTCTTAACATTATGAACTCTAGAATGTCTCAATAACTCACACATTTTTTTTAAGTATTTACACAATTTCAGAGTAGTAAATAACTGCAAGTCCCGAATCTGGATCACTGCAGTTTCTTGACACGCTATCTTCACGGGAATCAGAACACTTACGGGCTCGTGTATGACTGGGTAATCGCTTTTCTGCCTATCATACGGAAAGATATATATGGAGACGTGCACAACTCTCAAGGAGTTTCCACGTAAAATCGAGTAGATTTAGTTAGTGTCACTTCTACTTTTACGCACCATAAAAAGCTACCATGACATACAATGACTGTTCTAAAGTCTTTTAGGCCTTATAACTTCACTAGTTAAGCACACAGAATCAGTATATCTATCATTTTCCAAGGTTGGATCAATTTTCTGTTAAACATAGTAAAGGAACTTCTTACGAAGTAGTAGACTTGAAAAATAATTTCATCTCCCGAAAAAAATTTTAACTTCAATCGTCCCGATCAAATTGAAGTTTTCATTTAAACGGCTATCCTGAAGATCCAATGGATCAGCTGGACCGACCACATACAAGTATGTGTCCTTCTAACTAAGTATGATCGACTAATTTTCAGCGAAAGAAAAAAAACACATCATAAACCGCCCCGGTCACTTTCAGTCATCTGGTTAATGGCTATCCTCATATTCTACAAGTAGAAATGAGGACCAAACATATCCGAAGATATGTCCTTCAAGCTGAGGCAACCGACATAATTCTAAGCGATAGTGACGTTTTTTTTAATAAAGACAAAACACGGTTACTCGGGATTGATCATCCCATTCAGCTCAACAAGGTTTTGAAAACGATTTTTGTCAAACGCTTTAGTAAACAAGTCAGCGAAATTATCTAACGTATCAACCTTTTCGAGCACAATCAGTTTCTTCTCAGCACAATCCCGTATAAAATGATGACGGATGTCAATATGTTTAGTTTTGCTATGCTTTACGGGATTGTTAGTTACTGAGATAGCAGCTGTATTATCAATGCAAATAGGAGTATGAGTGAAATTCAGACCATAATCGCGCAATTGCTGTTGAATCCAAAGAACCTGGGAGCAGCAGTTGGATGCTGCCATATATTCTGCTTCACAGGTTGAAATGGCGACTGAGGTCTGCTTCTTGCACTGCCATGACACTAATCTGCCTCCAAGAAACTGACATCCACCTGTTGTTGACTTCCGATTCTGATTGCACCCTCCATAATCAGAATCTGTGTAGGCGACCAACTCCAAGTCTCCTCCTTTCGTGTACCACAACCCCAGCTTAGGTTTGCCTTTGAGATAGCGCAATATTCTCTTCGCACCCTTCAAGTGAGATTCCTTTGGGTTTGCCTGAAAGCGTGCACAAAGACAAACAGCAAACATAATATCAGGTCTAGAAGCAGTTAAGTACATTAAAGAACCTATTATTGCCCGATATTGGGTTGGGTCCACGTCTGCATCATTGTCTGAATCAGCACCCAATTTATGGTTGACGAAGACTGGAGTATCAAATGGAGTGCTGTCCTCCATCTTGAAGCGTTTGAGAACATCATGGACATACTTAGTCTGATGAATGAACATCCCATCTTTCTTCTGATCCACCTGCAGTCCTAAAAAGAAAGTTAGTTCACCCATAGCACTCATTTCAAACCTCTTTTTCATGACGGCCTCAAACTCCTGACACATGGCGACTTTTGATGCAGCAAAGATGATGTCGTCCACGTAGACTTGCACCATAAGAAAGTCGCTTCCTTTTCTCTTAAAGAACAGTGTGCTATCGATCTTTCCCATTTCAAACTCATTCTCAAGCAAGTAGTCGGATAGTGTTGAGTACCAGGCACGAGGGGCCTGATGTAGCCCATACAGTGCTTTACTTAGCTTGTATACGTGATCAGGAAAGTCTGGGTCAGGAAAACCCGGAGGTTGCTCAACGTACACAACCTCATCGACTTTACCGTTAAGGAACGCACTCTTCACGTCTAACTGAAATACCTTCATCTCCTTATGTGCAGCAAATGCCAAAAACAATCGAATGGCTTCCAATCTCGCCACAGGAGCAAACACCTCATTGTAATCGATCCCCTCTTGCTGATTAAAACCTTTTACAACCAGCCTCGCCTTGTTCCTGATAATAATCCCTTTCTCATCTCTCTTGCATTTGAAAACCCATTTTGTGCCAATCGCATGCACATTCTTCGGTTTTGCAACCAAGTTCCATACCTCCATCTTTTTGAACTGGGCTAACTCTTCTTGCATGGCTTCGACCCACGAGCTGTCCTTGAGAGCCATTTGATAGTTCTTTGGTTCAATCTGGCTGATGAAGCAGGTGTACAAGCATTCGTTAATTATGCCTGAATCTTTAATGCTTGTATAAACACAGGTGTGCTCATTCAAGCTTTGTCTTGTTTGTACACCGTCAGACAGATCACCTATCACGTTCTCCAACGGGTGATTTTTGTGAACTCTCGTAGTCGGAACCGAACTGACATCTAGATTGTCTTCCAGGTTCGAAGGTAGCTCATCAATGGGTGATTGTTGTTGAGAGTGAAAAGGATTGTAGAATTCCTCTTCTGTAGAGGCAGCAGGGGTATCGACAACATTTGACGAGGAAGGCTGACATTCATCATACTTCGGTCGTTGCACATAATTGTCTTCCTCATCATAAATCATCTTCGTAGCTATTCTTTCATCAACTTCTGCACAATCCAAGTAAGGTATGTTAAAAGATTTAAAAAGCCTATCATAGTCGAAAACCCCAGCGGGTCCCGTGCTTGGTTTTGGTGATTTGTAACTTGTGATATCAGTGTTACACACCACCTCAACCTTGCTGATCGATGTATTAAAGACTCGTCTGTTGGGAGTCCCAACAACATATCCGACTAAAATTCCTTCGTCGGCTACTTCACCAAATTTTGAATTTGTCTTTAATATCGAACACGGGGACCCGAATGGTTCGAGACCACTCAAGTTGGGCTTTCTCCCATGCATAAGTTCATAACATGTTTTATTCAGTCTTTTAACAGTTAACACTCTATTAAGGATATAACAGGCTGTTGCAACAGCTTCAGCCCAGAACACCACAGGAAGTTTCGAATCAGCCAGCATGGTTCTGGCTCCTTCAATTAACGTTCTGTTCTTCCTCTCAGCCACTCCATTTTGTTGTGGAGTATACGGAGCGCTATACTGGTGCTCTATCCCTTTCTGTAAGCAGAAGAACTCCATCTGATAGTTTTTGAACTCAGTCCCATTGTCACTCCTGATGTATTTAACTCTTTTCCCCATAATATTCTCAACTTTGGTAATCAAATTTATTACCATCTGAACCGTTTCATCCTTTGACTTCAGGAAATATACCCAAGAGTATCGAGAGAAATCATCAGTAATCACCAAGCTGTAAGATGTTCCTCCTAGGCTTTTTACATTCACGGGACCAAAGAGATCCATGTGAAGTAGGTCTAGGGTACTGACTATTGAATTAACCTTCTTGGTGTGATGGGATTTCTTGTGTTGCTTTCCCTTTTTGCACGATAAGCATTGGTCTTCAAAGTTGAAATTCTTCAAGGGAACACCCAACACAAGCCCATTCTTGACAATGTAGTTCATTTTCCGAAGATGAATATGCCCCATTCTTCTATGCCATAATTCGGATTCCGATTCAGTTGCTTTTGACAGAAGACACGATTCTTCTGTTGCCATCTCAGTCGACCTCATGTCCATAATATACGTATTCTTTTCTCTTGGAGCCTTCATAACTATCCAATCCTCTGGTATCTTGAAACCAGGATATAGCACGATCGCTTCATTCTTGGTAAAGTGCACGGTGTAATCTTTGTCACAGATCTGCGATACACTCAGCAGATTATGCTTCAGTTCTTCAACGAAATTCACTTTCTCTAACGTCATTTTTCCATTTGTCACCGTCCCAATTCCAGTGATCCTTCCACCGCTCTCTCCAGCAAAACTCACTCTTCCTCCTTGAACAGGTTTCCATTCGTGTAACAAACTCTTGTTACCCGTCATGTGCCGGGAACAGCCGCTATCCACAACCCATAGATTGTTTGCAGCCCTGTTCAACTGTTCCTGCACGATTAAAGCAGAGGATTAAAATCTGGGGACCCAAGACCTATTGGTCTTGGGTCGATACATCCCGTACTTTGGCTGTCCAAAGTTAGTATCAGAATAATTTCTGTAAGTCCTAAAAGGATACCTTCTTGTAAATTGACTATGAGGCCATCCATACCTTCGTGAATTATATGAATTATTACTTATGGTTTGGTTGTAAGCAGTGAAAAACTGAGATCGATTTCTTTGAAAACCTGGATTAGTCCAATTTCTGAACTTTGAAGAGTTTTCATTCTTACCATTATTGTGATTACCGTTAGTTCTACTCTCAGTTTTCGAAGGCCTCACACCTCTGAATCTCTGCTTCAGAGGGCAATCAGCAATTAGGTGTCCTAATTGATTACATCTGAAACAACTCCTGTATTCAACTTTCTTTTCAATAGTTGTTTTAGATGTTGAGGCTGCATTACTGCCCGTTTGTCTCACATATGGTGGGACATACGGGTTTAGTGGAGATATCTTTTCAGTTGTTTTATGTTTCTCTCCACTTTTTGGTAACACTGCCTTTTCTTTTGTCTCACTCGACTCGGATGACTTGTCCGAGTTTGATGAGACAGGACTAGTAACAGAAATCTTAACACTCGAAACAGGCTTACTTGTTTCGCCAAAATCAACATCAACAGATTTCTGATTACTAGGATCATAAGTATAGTTATGATTGTAAGGTGGTGGAACTTCATGATACAATTCCTCCCCTTTTAACTGGGGAACCTTGATCACTAACGAGGTGATCAAGTATAGCGGAGGAATTTCTAAATTGCTCAAGTTTCCTGTTAAGTTCCACCACTTTCACCTGGTGATCAGCTATCTGTTTATCCCTTTCAGCTATTAGTTTGGTTTTCTCTTCTAACACTTCATAGCTAAGATCAATTACTTGAATTTTTTCAGCTAGATTTGCTTTAAGACTCCTAATATCTTTCTCACTAGCTTTTATTTTTACTTTATAACTGTTTTCTCTAGCTTTAGTGAAATGATGATCTTCTTTTAATGTTTTAAATTGAGCATCCAAACTAACAAACTGATCAGTTATAGTTGTCAATTGTTCAGACAGATTTTCACATTTAGTACAAGGGAGTTTAGTACTTACCTCGGTGAGCTGGTCTGTCACTTCTGCCATGTAAGCTTCATTTTCGTCAGTCACTTTTTCACTTCCTGCAGTTACGATGTTCGCCAAATTGGCCTGTTCGAACACTTCTTCAACATGCAGATTCCAGTTGTACTCCCCGTTCTGTCTGGATATTATGGCTCTATTCTCATTACCACCCCCACTCTGTTGTGTAGACCTGTTTTGACTGCGTTCTACACGTTCATTTGTGCACTCCTTCGCAAAGTGTCCATTTTGTTGACAGTTATAACATCGCACCTTTGACTTGTCAAAACCTGGTCTTTCACCAATAAACTTCCTACCAGTCTTCTTCATAAACCGTTTAACCCTTCTCACAATCATCGCCATCTTCCACTGCAGATCCATCTCTTCCAGATCATCAGCATCGATCTGATCATAGTCATCGTCTAACGTTGCAGGATCAACAATCTTACCTTGAATGTAATTTTCATACGAAGCAATGAAAGATGCATAGAGAGCAAACTGCTGTTCAGCAGATTTAACACTCATGGGCATCTTTGAGTAGTTGTTGTTCGAAACACTTGGAGAAAAACTACCCTTGGTTGCTTGAGGTTTAGAAGCATTTGATCCACCAGCTACAAAACACACATCACCATTCATGTTGAGAGATACATGACCTTCATGTGTTGAGTTAGCGCCCGAGTCTCCCTTTGAGTAGTAAGCAGATGATTCAGACTTCGAACTTGAACTTGAGTTAACTTTTGCACCATACATTCCTGGATCCTGAACCTGATCAGTTGGTGTCTCTTTACAAACCATGTTAAGTTCAAAAGTTCTTAGTTTGTTAACTGCTGTTTCCAAGTCATAGTCGGCAAACTCTTTGTCTTCTCTCATCAACACAGCGTACATCTCCCATTTCGGTGGGAGAGCATCAAGAAGCTTTTCAACGATCTCATCTTCTTTGTAAGCAATGGAATAATTGCTTAGTTCGGTCATCAGATGATAATATCTAGTGATGATATCATCAAGTGATTCATTCTTCAAGTACTTGAACACCGAGAATTGGGTTTTAAGTAGTTTAATCTTTGAAGCACGAATCCCCACATTACCCTCAAATCGGTTTCAAGCGCTTCCCAAAGCTCTCTAGCAGTTTTATACTTCCTGAAGGTGTGAAGAATCTCTTGTGGAAGAGCCATTGTTATCGCTGCATGAGCTTTGCTTTCAGCCTCATACATTTTCTTTTCTTCTTCTTCCATCTCTTTGTATTTCTTAATCTGATCACGACCCTCATACTCAGCAGTTGGTGGAATATAACCATCTTGTATGCACACCCACATCTTAGCATCTTGGTATTTGACATATTGCTCAAACCAATCCTTCCACGCCACAAAATCGGTTCCCTTAAGCATCTTCGGTGCCTTAGTAGCTGAACCCGCTTCCACTTCCATCTTCACCAGTTCCGTAATATTTATTGAAGACATCTTTCACGAAACACAAAGAAACCCGAAAAATAAAAATTTTATTTTTCACAGTACTGTAGGCGAAGTTGTGGATAACTTCGCTTAAGTCTGAACTTCGCTGATTCTGAACTTCGCTCCCCTTTTTTAAATTCGCCTGATTCGGCGAAGTTGTGTATAACTTCGCTTAAGGTAAGCGAACTTGTGAGGTAGGCGAAGTTGTGGGTAACTTCGCTTGAGATAAGCGAACTTGAGAAGGTAGGCGAAGTTGTGGATAACTTCGCTTAACTTTATATCTTCGCCTAGACCCTACAAACAGTGACGGCAACTTCGCCTGATGAACACGATGGTTTTGCAGGTTTGATTTCTGGATTTTACGAGGTTTGTGAAGGTGTAATGGGTTGTTTATTATGGTGGGAGGTGAGTAGGACACAAAAACTCGGTAAACTCGTCCCGCGAATAGTCGAACGGAACGATTTCTACACTCGCTTGATAATCCCGAACCACACAATCACGAGCAAAAGCTCTGATACCAATTGTAGGTTCCCAGCCGGATCTACACGGAATATCTCGTTCTACGTAGGTGCGGAATCCCTACGTAAGACGTTACGAGCGTAGAAGACGATATACGTTAACACAATCGAACACACGTTACAATAAGCAAAGACACGTTGTATATTGCAACTGGAAACACGTGATATCAATCACTGATTACACAACTCGTCACCACTCGATAACTGATTACCGATTAACATCTCAGCCGTAACCTATACTTATAAACACGACAACTTCGCCTGGCATGTTCAGGCGAAGTTGTCACTAACTTCGCTTATCTAACAAGTTCGCCTATATCAGCGAACTTGTGACTAACTTCGCTTAATACAAAATAACAAATCCAACTAACTCGATTACAGACACTAGACACTGAACTACTGACATCATGTACCAACAGTCGGGTATTACCTGTCCCATTTATGTCGGGTTCGGGTTTTCCCATCGGGTTCGGGTTTCATTGCCATCCCTACGACCGACTAATCTATTCTCTCGGTCGACTAATCTATTTGGTCGGCCACTTGTTTTAAAAATTAATCATTTTCTGAAATACCCGACTGAATAATAGATCAGTCGGCTGACAAAATAGATCAGTAGGATGACATATCTTTTTGTTTTGAGCGCACGTGTATCTTGTTGGTTCCATAAACCGTCTGATGGCAATTCTAAACGGTCGGTCCTACCGTTTTTTGGAATGACTATTATGGAAATTTGTAGAATTGGGGGCTAGTTAAGGATTGTGGTTGGTCAATTTAACCATTTTGGTCATTTTCCCAAAAAGTAGAGTAATTAATTAAAATGTGATTCCTAAAAAAGCTTTATATCTAACTATTTATATAATTGTTTACCCTAAAATACTAGGTGTGCTCCTCACTAATTCTAGAGCCACCAGATTGTTTGATTTCTAAATGGTGGTCTCTCATTGATTTAGCCCGTTTTTGTCTCAACCGGGTTAGGCGCAACCCATTTTCTTTAAACTTTTCTTCTTCATGGGTATCTATTCAATCTTGCCTCTCTATTTTCGTTTCCTCCACCATTCTCTCTTATTCATCTTCAATATTATATTACCACTACATCAGTGTAAAAGGGCAACACACCAACATCCGCTGGCCTAGAACAACACAACCAGTAGAGATTAGGGTTCCGTCAATGGTGGTTGTGGTATGAAGTGGATGACGTCGATTGTAATAATCGTTCAATCTCATTGATTCTACCGCAGACAAAATTAATTACCAAATGGTCTTTGCCATCAACAAATTGATCGAATATGTAGGTAAGAAATCTATAATTTGCTTTTAGAGTATTTGATATGTAAGAAAAAAAATGGGTTTAACTGATACAGTCAAAGGTCTAGATTCGGTTTGAGAATGCTAATCGCCATGTTATTCTACAAGTCAAAATAACTTAATATCCATTGTTGTACAAAAACAAACCCATTTTTCAGCAAATACTCTTTCCAGGAAATTAGCTTATCTACAAGTTGGGCCGTCATAAGCTGAAATGATTAAAATTAGATTAATGTTACATAATATATTATTCCAGCTAAATTAAAAAATATAAAAACATATTTTTTGGTTTAGTAAGGATTACCATTTGCAGATTGATGCAATTAGAGAAATTTTAATCACAACTTAAATATAAACCATTCATTGTATGGAAGATAGAGCAGTTAGAGAAACTTCAACATGTCCATTGAATCTTGAAGTTTGATGTAGAACTAATAATACAAACAACAAAGTGCAATGAAGATAAAATGACAATGACAATCACGAATAATACATGAGAATTGACCATTAGTGTAAAATAAATACTTTTCCGGAAATATGTAAGAGAAGGTCGGCAGAAATGAGTAATCCACAAGAATGAGAGAGAGAGAGAGAAAAATAAAAATGAATTTTAGGGTATGTAATGTTAATTTTATATAGTATGAATAGATGATTTGGCTAATACCTTTAATTTAGCTATACCGCAAGATAAAGAGAGAGAGAAAATAAAAACCGTACATTTAATTTTGCTGGACAATTGATTAAGAAAAATTAATTAATTTACTTCTCAATTTTAGAATATATAATTTTGTAATTTAAAAGATTGTATGAGTTAAATAAAAAGAATTCATAAATTAATTAACCATGTTAAAAAACATAACCAATATATTAAAATAAACGCTCCATATTATTGGTCATAATAATGTATTTAAAGATAGTTAATGCATTAGCAATAATTTAAAGATAGTTAATGTATTGACTATGATTTAGAAATATGCCTAATTGTCATCTGATATAAGTTGACATTCAATATGAATATAAGATTATTTAAATGTAAAGAAAATCTAGGAAGGCTATATATATTTATTTTCTTTTTGAATTAATTAATTATGAAAAAAATCAAAACAAGTGTTTGTTATATATGAAAACAATAGGGTTGGACCAATAAGAAAATACCATGTGTCTAAAACTCTATTGTTGTATATGTAGTAGATGTAGATTGTGTGGGTTCATATATTTTATTATGTAAGGATTATTTTTTATGATGTAGTTTCAGATATGTATTGTGTAGATGGTATCACGAAGGTGTATGTGAAAATTTTACCAGTGTAGGTTATTAATTTGTTATTTATTATATGTAGTTTAATATAAAAAAGTTTATTTTGTAATGTGTAGGTGGTATTTCGAATTGTGTATGTGTATTTTTTCGTGTGTAGGTATATTTATGCACTATGTAGATTTATATATGTATTGCGTTGGTGGCATTTCGAATTGTGTATGTGTAATTTATACTGTGTAGGTTAATTTATGTACTATGTAGGTCCATATTTGTACCGTGTATGTGACATTTTGAATTACGTATGTGTAACTTTTATCACGCATATGTTCATTTATGTAATGTATAGGCTCATATATGTACTGTGTATATGATATTTCGAATTGTGTACGTGTATTTTCATCGTGTATAAGTTCATTTATGTATTGTGTTGCTAGTATTTTAAAGTATAAATGTATAATTTATATAAAGATATTGAAATTAAAATAAAATAAAATAAAGATGTATACTTGTATGTTGATAAAAACAACAACAACAATTGGCCATGTTTTAGAAAAATAATGCTTTTAGAACAAATAGATTCTAATGGTGATCAAATTTTAGATAGAATAAAAAATAATAATAATAGTTTGTAACTTACTATTTGCTAGTAACTTATCATTAATTATTAAATCATTATTAAGCATCAGCTACAAAACAAAACACCAGTGGCGAAGCTTGGACTAAGATACCTGGAGGGCGAACTTAAAATGTATAAAATATTTCACAAACGAAGGGGTCCGGGCTCAAATTTTCAGCCAAAAATGGCTAAATTTACACTACCCATAAAAAATTTCCGCCGAAAACGGCTAAATTTTACACTACGCATAAGAATGTTCGGCCCGAAAACGGCTAAATTTTACACTACATATAAAAACATTCAGTCGAAAATGGCTAAATTTACACTACGTATAAAAAATTTCGAATGAAAACGTGTAAATTTACACCACCGCGTAAAAAACAGGGGGCCGGGGCCACCCCGGGCCCTAAGCAATCTTCGCCACTGCAAAACACTTTATATTTCACTAATATACCCTTGTATATATATAATCAGAAAATAAAAAAGAAATTATGTGATTGGCTAGAATCCCTTCTCACACTTTTCGTAATAAGAAACACTTATGAAATGAACCTAATAAGTAGGGCCCTAGTTCCGGTGCCCTACTTTAGCGTTGGATTTACTCATAAACACAGTTCTAAATATCAGAGTTAAATTAAAAACTTTCGCGGAATATAAAACTTCAACCCATCATTACAAAACATTTAGATCTTGTCTTTGAAACATAGCATAAAACATCATATTTAAAACATCATTTCTTCCATCTTCAGATTCCATCCGTTCAATACATGTCATGTGCCATCCTCATGCTAGCTTTTTCAACCTATTTACTTGCGTGCATACTAAAAGTCAGCTACGTTGAGTGAGTTCTAGTTAATCAAGCAACATACAATACCTTCACATATCATACATATATACGTATCCGAAGATACATATTCATACTTAACATGTTACCGTTCTTACATACATACATATATACGTATCCAAAGATACATAATAATACATTGTCCTTAAATATTCATAAGAGGAACATTACACAATATTCACTACAGGAATATCTACTATAGTCCATAGAAGGAACACTGTATCTTATCCATAGAAGGAACAACGTGTATTATCTATAGAAGGAACACTACATATTATCCATAGAAGGAACAACGTGTACTATCCATAAAAGGAACACTATATATATTATTCATAGAAGAAACAATATTCACTATCCATACAATAAACTATATATATATCCATAGAAGGAACAACGTTTATTATCCATAAAAGGAACATACACCTAATCATATAATATACATCTAAGGAACACTAATGGGGTCCACAGTCCTTATCTACGCTGTTACATTCCACGTCTATGTCCAAAGGAATTTAGAGAGATTTGCCATCCTAACTTACTATGTCGAACGTAGAATGTACCCACGTAAACAAGTATACCACATCATAACATATAGACGCACTGGGCATCCTTCACATTAATCTTCTAACGATCACTTTCCTTGGCGATACGTGCAGTATCCGAAGATCATTCACGTACCGACAAACATTCATTTATATCTTCAATAACTTTCACATAAATCATATATGCCATGCACTTACCACTTAAGGTAAGTGTATTAACTAATCACATTGAGTATGCACACAGCCCCAAAAAACATAACAAGGAAATGGGGTTAGAAACTCACCTGTAAGCGATTCCTTTCTTTCACACCCCAACTTACGGCGGAAATGCGGGGGCGTGAACTGATTGTCACAGCTCTCAGGGTACTATCATGCAATATTAAAGGTGGCAATATCTATTAGATTTAATTAAATAATCATTTACATCAAAATTAACCAAAGTACATAAATTAAATTTAATCAAGTAAAACAAAATCAAATATTCTAATTCTTGTATCTTCTTCTCTAGCATGCAACCTAAGTTTTCTTCAAATACAAGCTTGAGAATCACATCACACGATAACCTGCATATGCGTTAAAAATACAATAGGTTTTGTCAACACAATGTTGAGTGAGTATAACACCGAATTTGAGACACTATATAATAATAAGTAAAAGTGCAAACTAGATATACAGATAAACCATAGCACATAACAATCAAACAACTATAAAGAAAGCAAACCATAAAGAAAGAAACCATAAAGAAAGGGTTCAACCAATCCATATAAATAGACATTGGTTACCAAGAAATGACTAAATCGTTGCCATAAAAATGGACATCGGTTGCCGAAGTAAGCAAGTAGCATTCAAACAAAGCAAGTAAGCAAATAGCAAGTTAGGCAAACTGATAAACACACAAGGATAAACAGTTGCGGTTGAATACTATATAATATAAAAATATATACGAACGCATATGTCCCCAAAACGGTTAAAATAAGTAAAATAGGGGAGTGAAATACTCACCTTAGAGTAAAGGCAAACGAGTATAATTAAGAATAAACGAGTGAACGGATAAGCGAGCCGTCCAATACGCGTCAAACAAGATAACTTATCAGAACCTGAAACTTTGTGATATGAAACTTTAAATAAAAACAAACTTAATTCCGCTGGAATCAATCCAAACGGATGAGTAGAACTCTAGTTATGTCGAATTAAACGTTTAAGCGAGCTAGTACTGACCAGAATCCGAACAGCGAGTCGGAAGTCGGGTTTTGGTCAGTAGCCTTAAAATTTCGTTATGAGAATAAAATTCTTCTGAACCTAACGTTGAATCCGACCAGAAGTATGAGAAAACGTTAAGTCAAACTAGTTGACTATTTTGTTCTTTAACGAGTTTTAAACGATTTGTCCAGTCAAAACCCTTCAACCACCAAAATTGATTGAAGATTATTGACTAGGGAATATATATGAATGATTTCTCTGTTTACAACTTACCCGGAAAGTGAAAGAATCAACGGAAACGATGAGTCAAAAGTTCATATGTATGCAAAGTCAACCGGTTGTGAACGTATCTTCAACCAATAAGAAAAAACCGAAGAGTTTGAGGAGAGTCAGAGGAGGGTGATGGCTGAGAGTAGTGCTTTAGGGGTTTAAGGATGATTTGAGGTAGAGAAATAATGATATGTTTAATAGGATACACTAAATCGATCTAAATATGGTAACTTACTCGTTTAAGAACCGAATGGGTCTTTAATGATTAAATCAAGGTTATAAGCTGTAAATTTCGTTCTTGATCAAGGGTTTATGTACATGGACATGTATTTTAGTTGTATTAGTTTTCTTGGATCTTAATTCACCCGATTTATGCCTAAAATAAGTGATTTGCATTCTAAAAACGAATTAGGAAACAAAATGATTAATTAATAACCAAATCGAACCAATTAATAATAAAAATTCGTTTTTAATGTTTAAGGTAAGAAAATGGACATGTTATAATATTATATAACTTATCTTGGGGCATAAGTTTTGAGATTTGGGTCAAAAATAGTCCCTGTACTTTTATAAATGCGATTTTTAGTCATTTTAACTGTTTTTAAGGGTTTTTAAGAACTATTTGGCATAAATGAAAATTATGAAATTATAAAATAATTTAAACCAAGTTAAATACAAATAAATACAAGTTTTAAATAGTTCGAAAGATCCGAATTGCGTTCCCGAATCGGTTTAAACTTAAACGAATACAAATACGAAAAATCCGAGATATTACACTTTCTGAATTGACGATTATGCCCTTCTTGAGCTGTGCACGGCTAAATGTGTATTAATCATAGTATCAATTAACTACTTCTAGCTATACCATACTTCTAAGTTATTGTAACCGCTAGCTACGTGGGTCCGGGGGCAGCGCCCCTGGAAGAGGGGTTCTAGGGGCGGCAACCCCTATCAGGGTCCAAGGGGCAAAGCCCCTGGCTGGGGTTAAGCCATCAGGTCCGCTTGGAAAATTTTTATTTTCATTAATAATTCTTTACTAAAAACCTCATAAGAAAACTGAAGTTCAATTATTTAATCAACTTGAATATTCATTTTAAACGTTACCTTTTATTATAAAAGCCTTACTTATTCTTATCTTATTCATTATATAAGTCCATTTCTATCGTTTACGTACGTATACACCGTTTATATTTCGATTATTTTTTAAATTCAATCTAGCGCATAAGTCCTGTTGGGCGTATAAGTTATTCCCGCGTATAAGTTGGCCTATCGTATAAGTTATACATACACGTCCATACATATACTTACACGCCATATACATATACGGGCATGCATACACGTCACCACATATACCTATACGCCATACACATATACGTGCATACACACACGTTGTTACATATACATATACATCATATACATGTACGAGCATACATACATGTTACATATACATATACGCCATATACATACACGTTGCTATACATATACGACGCATACACTTATACGTCGTATAAGTCATGTTCAGTTCTTATATACGCGTTTTTGGGTTTTTCTTCGATTCCGGCACCGTCAGCCGCCGTTAACCACCATGGTTGATAGGGTTTGATCGTTTATGACTTAGGTAGCTTCGGGTGTCCAGATCTAAGCCAAGGTGGTCCTTAAGCTCATTTTTGGTTGATTAAACACCCGAATAAAGCTAGATCTATATCTAAACGGCTCGCACGACATCACGGGGTTGCGGTGTCGGGTTCTACTATGTTGGTACAGCTGAGATAAATCATTTCTTACCTTCAGTTGGTCTTAGATCGTTGAAAGAATTAGTGTAGAGAGTGTTTGTCTTAAGTGTGTGCTTTTGAAGATGTAGGTATGGTGTAGAGATGAATGAAAATGGAAAGGTTTAAAGGGTATTTATACACCCTTAATCCCATGATCTTAAGCCAATCTTTCATTTTTAATCCATAATTAATTCCGTCTTTAAAACCTACCATCTTCTATCTTATTATTATTATTCTACTAACTCAATTAATTTTTTCGACGTAAATAATATATTAAATATTATTTTTGGACATTTCGGGATGTTACATAATGATATATATATATATATATATATATATTAGATTTTATCATTCATATTACGAAACTATTTTACATTACTTTTTTCTAATATTTATATATTTTTTGAATTTTAATTATATTTATTATAAGGAAAAATAATATACTTAGAGTTTGATTGTGAAAATGTTTCACAAATAAATGAGATGTTATAACTCAGTTTAAAGACTATTTGGGTTTGATTAGACCCATTACCCGCTTATTTTTTTACTATAAAATTGTTTCTTATTATAAATAATAACTTTTTTAAAAAAAACTGAGTATTAAATGCTAGTATATCCATATTTTATAGGGTTTTTATAACAAATATTTGATGAAATTAATTTTTTATTTAATAAGATGTTATAACTCATTCAAGGGCTATATGAGTTTGGTGAGACCCATACCTGTGAATTCGGCTCATATGCATGAAAAACTTTCAATTACAAATAAAGCAAACTGGTGGCTTGAGAGGAAATAGAGAGCAACAGAGAGCTTTTAAATATTTCGTTTATATATATTTAAGATTTAAGTTATTGCTAAATTTTGTTATATTTGATACCTAATCAAAATATGAGGGGTCTAAATAGCCCAAAAGTAATCTTTTTTGAGACCGCATTTTAGTTTATAACCGTACATCCATCCTCCAAAATGTAATAATTTAGATTTTGTAATAGGAAAATTCCTAAAATGGCCTTTTTTTAAGAGAGAAAAATGGGTAACTAGCCCTAAATCCTAACACATTTCTAAAATAGCCTACCAAATTTGGACTGAGGAGACGAGATCTGGAAAAATCTTTAAGCCAATAAAATTCTAACAAGTGTCAAAATCCGACGATTTTTTCTAAAATGTTGGGGGACCAGTCAATATTTTCCATTAAAAGTTCTTCTAAAAAATAGTCTTTTACGACGGTCTTTTAATGTTTCCTAACAGGTCCCATCAACTTCCAAAAAACATGGGAAATTGTGCCTTCAAATTCGGTCTTTTAAGACGCATTTCGGGTGAATTTGTACCAAGAGGACGAGTTAGTAGTTTATTTCTTATGTGTTGAAATCTAGTCCACACCTTCAAAATTTATATATAATCCAGCTACACCGACAATATATTATGCGATTCCGTCTATTCCTACATGATCATCCAAATAATATACATGAGTTATCTTTATCATCTTCCCCTTCATACCACCCTAAACCATCCTCTCATACCACCATAAACCTTAACATCCATGGAATTTGATATTGTTTATGTTATGGTGGTAATTGGCAAACCGGTAACGGAAGGTATGATTATGTTCCAATAACTTCATGATTTGATTCAAGACTTAGAGAGTTAGAGTTTGATGAAAAGATGTGAATGAATTATTAAGGATTGAGGAAGATGATAGATATAATGTGAATATGGACGAACAAGTAAAATTATATTACATACTCGTCTCATTCGTACAAATTATAAAGATTCGTGCCTTGAAAGACAAATTTGTAAGACACATTTTTCCATGAGTTCAAAATTTGCAGGGTCCAGATAAGAATCTTTAATAAACCGTCTGGCAAGACAACTTCTAATATTGAGATTTCATGAAAAAATGGACGTCTACCTCAATCTTTCAAAAATATGATCCCTTTAGTACAAATTTACCAAATAAGTGTCTTGAAAGATAAAATTAAATGGCAAAGTTTTCCATGTCTTTAAAATTTATAGGGGTTAGATAAGAAACTGAAATAACTCGTGTGACAAGAAAGCTTTGGAAAATAAATTTTAGTTAAAAAATAGGGCAGTCCCTTAATATTTATAAATCTATGGTATTCTTGGTATAAATCCACCCGAAATACGTCTTGAAAGACTGAATTGAAGGCACAATTTCCATGTTTTTTGGAAGTTGAGGGGACCCGTTAGGAAACATTAAAAGACCGTCGGAAAAGATTGCTTTTTTAGAAGAACTTTTAATGGAAAATATAGACTGGTTCCCAACATTTAAAAAAAACACTCGTCGGATTTTGACATTTGTAAGAATTTTATTGGCCTAAAGATTTTACCATATCTCGTCTCCTTAGTCCAAATTTGGTGGGCTATTTTGGGAATGCGTTGAGATTTAGGGCTAGTTACCCATTTTTCTCTCTTAAAAAATGCCATTTTAGGGATTTTCCTTCTGTAATCTACCATACTTACATTTCACAAATAATAAAGGTAATGGATCCTCCCACACCACCCTGGATTCTCATACCATTTTTTTTTCTATACGGCTCGTATAGGGCTATACGGTACGTATAGGACCTGAATCGTGTCAGTTTGTGTCTTTGGTTGTCGGCCATCGTTTATAGTGCCTCGTATAGGACTATACGTCCGTATAGACACTTTTTTTTAAAAAAAATGATGACCATATATACAATATATGTGATTTATACGGGTCGTATTTGGCTCGTTTATCTTAACGGGCTTAAATGTTGAGCTCAAGCTTAGCTCGTCAAAAGCTCAAGACTGTTTGGGGCTGGTTGACCCAGCTTGTTTATTATTAAATTTTCTAAAAAAATTGAGGTTTTTTTAATATTCTACGCATACTTGTTGCTTACATATAATAAAAATTTGAGGTGTTTTTAACATCTGGTCCACATACATTAAAATAAAAGTGCACCCAAAATACATCATATTCCAAACACATGGTCCACATATATAAAAATAACCAGTTCATCCAAAATACATCTAGTTTTAAACGTGGTTCACATACATAAAGTTCGTAATAGTGCACATTAACACATAACGAAAATAAAATAAGAACTACTGTGGTGGTGGCCCCTGTGCCTGTGGCTCCGATGTCAGTGGTGAACCAGGTATATCCGGCTCGTATAACACTATATAGCTCATATAGGCCCGCATAGTCGTTTTCCGGCAGTGATTAAGGCAGCCTGAATGTTTCTGCAAAATGTTTTCTATACGGTCGTATAGCCCTATGATATACATGTATTTATACATCTCGAATCCCGTGTAAAGTTGTGTTTCCTTAATGTTTTAAGTTCGTTTAAGTTTGATTTTTGTTTATCTTTTATTAATTTAGGTTTTGAGTCAAGTTTTATATATTTATCGTGTTTTAACTCTTTTGGTGTCTTGCATGTTTTACTTAATTATTTCTATCTTTTCATGTGAAGTTTAAGTACGTTTTGCTCGTTAATGATTACATGATTGTTTCACTTAGCGTTTCGATTTGTTTTCATGTTGATGTGATGTAAAACACACATGTTTTCCTAATAGTTTTTATGTTATTTTGTGCTTAAACGTTAACGATTATTTTGTTATTCTTGCATTAAATTACATGTTTGTGTATGTGATAGGTCCCATGTTGAAGAGAGAGAGAAAACGAGTCAAATGGAAAAAGAATCAGCTAAAACGGAGCTCGGATGAAGCCGATACGCAAAAACGAAGACAAACGAGCTGAAAGTCGAAAAACGTCATAAAATGTCATGTTCGAGCTACGCGACCAGGTAATACCATTCAAGAAGCATGTGGTAGATTCCAACATGTTCCAAGGCTGCCAAGAATGTTCAAGAATCAGCTATCATGTCTATTTTGTCTTCTAGTGGGCCTAGTGGGCTTGTTTTAACCTATTTTATATTAGGAAGGAGGTGTTTAAACATATATATAAACCCTAAAACCCTATGAACGAAATTATTCAAGTTTCCAGACATCCCACACTTGCTCTAGAGGAGAAACCAAGGAGGATCAAGAGTTCTTTCATCCGGGTGTTCAAGGATCAATCGCAAAGGGTTTTATCGCTCTAATTTTCGTTCTTTATTCATTACTTGTCATGGCTTTCCTCTTTGTTTTTAATACTTGTTTAGGATTGTTTTTAATAATGTTTCTAGGCTAGACTTCATGTCTACCTAGGTTTGATGAACATGTTTGACGCTTGATTCTTGCTTCGGATAATTGTTTGATTATGGATTTCGTTATTTAATAGTAAAGACTTAATTTTGTTTTCATGATGCATATAAGTATTTATTATCTTGATTGATTGTTAACTATTGCTTCACATAGATCTTTTATCTTTTGATTGTGTTCTTTAGATTAGGGTTTATGTTTAAATCATTACTTGGTGTTTTGATTATTGTGATTAAATGGGCCCATTAGATCATAGAAGCTTGTTGAAAGTTAGTTAGGGTTTTAAATGTTTTGCTAAATTCCAAAAGCTGTAAGGTGAGGAGTTGTTCATGTGTCTTGGTCAATTGCATGCTAGGATAGTTAGTGACAATATTCTTGCTTATTGTGTTGATCCATGTTCATGATGTCATGTTAGCTTATCAAGTTATCTAGGGTTTAGTGTTTCGTAAGATTGCTTGCTTTAGATACTATTAATTAACTGATGACTTTGGGGAAATCAATAATACTGATTGCTTAATAATCTAATAATTGTTCTTTGGGATTTCATTTGATTCAGTCAAAGGTCCTTAGGGTTTGTTAGATGAATACGTTTAGAAATCAGTTTCCATAATCATGTTATTTGTCCATTGCTTGATGATTGTTGATGCATGGGATTCTTACCTAGGTAAATTCCTTCTCTGATTGGTTTCGATCTTGTGTTTAGTTGCTTATTTCTCGTTTGCTTGCTTATTTATTTTCTTAGTTTAATATTAGTTTAAAAAACCCCCTTAAAACATTAATAATAAATAGTCGTGTCGTAAGACGAGTCTAATAAGTTAATTTACGTAATTTATATAGTCCTGTGGGTTCGATATTCCGGACTTACTTAGCTTTAATACAATCGATCGGTTCACTTGCCGGTGTTTTGTTTAGTTGAGTCTTAGGTCTAGTTTTTATTACTTGTTTAATTTAGTTAATACTTAATTGACTGTTTTGACCACATCATTGAACAACAAGCTGCAGTTGAGGCGGCTTTAGCTGCTACAATTGTTGCTCAACGCAAAAGAAAAGGGAAAGCGTTACCTGTTGAAGGATCGTCTAAGTTACGAGTGTCGGCTGGTGCTGGCATTTCTTTTGGAGTTCAGCTTCCAAGGTCGTCCGTTTCTCAAAGACCGGCGGTGCCGCTTACTACTAGCACCCCGACTTTGACGACCACGCTTACGTCGGATCCGGACTTACTTAGCTTAGTACAATTGACCGGTTCACTTGCCGGTGTTTTGTTTAGTTGAGTCTTAGTTCTAGTTTTTGTTACTTGTTTAATTTAGTTAATATTTATTGACTGTTTTGAGCACATCAAGTTTTTGGCGCCCCTGCCGGGACTCTTGTAAATTGCGTTATTTGCGTTAATTGGACTTAATTGCTACATAAGTGCTATTTGTTTTATTTTTGTTTGAGTCGTAGGAGTCTAATTTAAGTTTTAGTTTATTTTAGTTATTTTTAAGTATTCGAGTCTACTCACTTGGTCTTTTGCGTTTTTCAGGCTTATGCCACATCTTCGTTCGCAAGGACCGCCGCTAGATAATCTTGGATTTTCTCCGTTGAAGTCTGAGGCTAGTTCGTCACAAAAATCATCTCCTCTCAGTTCACCACCTGAAAGTCCTAGAAGTCAAGATCCAATGGCCGACAATAGGAAAATTGCTGCTCAAGCCTTCTATGGCTTAACCGGAAACCAATCATGCATCGTTGTCCCCGCGATCGACAATCCCAACTCGTGGCAGATTCCGTCATACGTCATGAACAACATCGTTCAAACTAATCAGTTTCATGGGAACGATGACGAGAATGCGTCGGCTCATATTAACCGACTTTACCGCGTTTTGAAAACTTTTAAATTGCAAGGTGTTACTGAAGATGCAATTTTCTTACATCTTTTTCCTTTTTCACTTACAGGTAAAGCAGCCACTTGGCTTGACACTCAGCCGCCCGGCACGTTCACTACGTGGGAAGCACTACGTTCGGCATTTATCAAGAGATACTTCCCACCGGCTAAAGCGGCTGTTCTTCGCGATCAGATTCACTCGTTTCACATGGAGCCGGATGAGCAATATTGTCATGCTTGGGAGCGTTTTCAGAGCTTGTTGTCTCGATGTTCACAGAATGGTCTCACACCATGGGCTCTCGTGGAGAAATTCTACAATGGGTTGAACTACGAAACCCAGGTTCGGTTCGACACGGCCGCGGGAGGAAGTCTACTGGCTAGGAAGAATGTCGCCGAATGTAACGAGATGTTTGAGAGCTTCGCTCAATCGGACCTTGCCAAAGTGCCACATCGCGGGAATTCCACTCCCGTTAGCAGTACATCTTCATCCGCTCGAGGTGTACACCAGGTTAATCTGGATACTAGTGTGACAGCTGCTTTGGAATCACTAACTCGGGAGGTGAAGGAGCTGAAGGCCAAGGTGGACAGGTGTGAGTTTTGTAGAGGTGGACATGGTACATTGGAGTGCCCGGTGATGAATCAACAGGTCGATTTTGTCGCTGGTCAGAATAGGTTTCCCAACAATTACAGCAACAATAATCAGAGTTGGAACACCTACAAGAACCCGAATCAGAATAATTCTAACTGGCGTCCGTCAGGCGCACCACCCGGATTTCAAAATTCTTATGCTCCAGCACAAGGTCAGTATTTTAATGATAATAATACCAATAATACTAATGTTCAAAATAATGTGCAGGATTCGAACGGTGGAATTTGGCGTTGGAAGAGATGATGAAACTAATATTGGAGAGAGACCAAGCAACACATAAAAAGTTCGCCGAGCATGACTTACTCTTCAAAAACCAACAATCTTCTATTCTCGATATTCAAAGTAATGTTGGTGACATTGCTCGTCGTTTAGAAGAAAGGCCCCACGACCGTATAGGCCTATACGAGCCGTATAGGCATGTGAGGGTGGTGTATGAGGATCACATCCCATAATAAAATGTTAAAAAAGTGAGAATTTATTTATTTAAAATATTTTGAAAATATGAAAACAATGGCGCCATGGAAATGAATTCAATTAAAGAGCGCGAAAGCGTAATTAAATTAAATGTTGAATAAAACTTGCATCATACGAATCTTTTAATACTCTCTTTTCAATATTAATCCAAACACTTCCCAATTCAATTGTTTTGTTACATTACCAATGGCGGATTTTGACCCACCTTCATTCTCCTTAGGGTTCGATTTTGACCTACTTGATTCCGACACCACAACTGAAAACAATAATCATATTGATGAAGCTCGAACGAAAGCTAAAGTTGATGATGATGTGGATTTTGAAACCCTAACTGTTGTTGATTCCGACTCTGATGACGAGGAATCATTTCCCAAGCTGAAGCGACTCCGCCGAGGATCCAAGGTGGATCTGCATTCTGCTGTGGTTGTTGATGATGATGACATTGATGATTTCTCTTCACAGGAAGGTAATTGCATTTCGATATTATTTAATGATTATGTTTGAAATTAGGTCTAAATACATAATTAACAGGCTTACATTCATTTCAAGCCATAATGAAATCATGCTGACAAGTGATAAATTTATAATTTATATAAATTAAACTTTGAGTTATAATTAATTTAAACATGCTGACAAGTGATCCAACGGGCTAGACGAATGAGTTGAACTAATCTTGGCTTTGGCTCGGCTCGTTTACAAAACAAGCTGATTTTTATTTAGCCCGAGCCCAACTACTAATCGATTGTCTCATGTTTGCTGACTTTATTGATAATTGCAGATGAACATCTGTCAACACACCACCATTCAATCTGCAACAGTTCAAAGATCTCACTTAAAGGACATGGTGTTCTAACCAAACAATCAGTTCAGAGAAAGCAAAATACATTAAACGACCCAGAATCTGTACTCACAAGCTGCAACAAACCACCATTTCCAAAACCAACTGTCAGTCCACTAAGAAAATTTCAGTTACTTGATTCCGACTCTGATTTTGACGACCCGTTCATCAGTGAACATCCTACTGACAACACTTGCAATGGGTCAGAATCCCATCGCAACACGGCCCCACCTGAATTCAGTTTAAACGAGCTGATAAAGTTAAATGCATCAGTAAGTAAACCGACCCAGAAAGATTTGTGGGAAGATTTTAAACCAGAGAAGAGTTTACATGTTCCGACACCTGCATTTGATGCTTTCTGTGAGGAGTATTTCAGTTCCAGGAAAGATAAAAGTAAATCTGAGAATAATAACAATAACCAAAATAATAATCAAAATTTTCATGTTACAAATAATGTAATCGATTTGGATGACCCTCGTCCTCCTGCTCATCAGTATTTCTTCCATATTGATCCACGGGTCCAAAATTTGGTTCGAACCCGTTTGCCCCATTTTTTCCCGTTAGATGCAGCAAACCGAGATTCTGAGCAGGCTGGTACATCAAACATTGATTATATGTAAGAATGAATCTATTTTTATTTTTTAAAATCTATTTGATCCTTTTTTTAATTACTGTTATATGTTTGTAGGGGTCAATTTAGCAATGGTGAGAAGTCTAAACAAGCTGCTAGAAGTACTAATATAGGTGAAACAAGTTCAAGGAAGAATTCAAAAAGTTCAAAAAGTCAAGAAACGTCACGAGTGTTCATGAATCCAAAGGTTAATAATACTCGTAAAGATGTCCCGAAAGATGCTGGTAAAAGGAGGGTTCAAGCAGATGGTCAAACTTCTGGTCAAGCTGCTGGTGTTGGACATTGGTTTACAAATCAAGATGGCACAAGGGTAAAGTTGGAACATTTTAAACTTTTTGAATAGTCATATCTGTTTCCTGGATTATCAAGAAACGAAGATTTATAGGATTTCTTTGTATACTAATATTCTTTTTTTGCCCTCAGGTTTATGTTAGTAAAAACGGGCAAGAGTTGATGGGTCGGCCTGCATACATGCTCTATAGAAAGGTACTTGTGTTAAGACTTATCTTTCATATTCTTCTTTAGCAAGTTTGTTTTGCAATTGGTTTGTAAAATGTTTTGAAGACAACGTGTCACAAGTGTCTTTTAGGACATAAATGTTTTTAAGTATTCAGTATGTTTAATTATTGTTGTTTTGACAGGAGAGAGGAGGAGGTTTTAAAAACAAGAGAGCAAAGAAAAGTTCTACTAAGAAGAAATGAGTGTTGATTGTGTATATATTTTGATTTTGGTATTGAATTTTTCTGAATTCTGAAGATGCTCATACCTTCATGGTTTATTTTAGCGCATACAGACATGGACATACAGTATAAATGGATATCATGTTTTTTTTATTGCCATTCTAGCATAAAACATGCATTGTTGTATCTAAGTCCAATAATTCGGGCAGTCGGGTTGAGTAAGTCAATGAGTTAAAATGGGTTATAAGAAAAGTGTCAACTTGGTTTGGGTGCGGGGTGTGACAAAAGTGGGCCCGGGTTGAAGTGAGCCATTTTAGACGATAAGTATTGAAAATGGGCCTTGTTGAAAGGAGTCAAAAATGGGTTATGACCAGTTGTATATTTGAGTCACTTGAATCGATCCTTTTAGCATATAAATATCAACAAAACCAACTGATATTTTGAAGAATGAGTCAAAATTGCCTGTGGGGGTTCAAACCTGGTTTTGATTTCTAACCCAAGTCTTTTGTGCACATCTACCTCTAGCTGTACTGCTGTAGAGCCTGTAGTAAACACATCTTTGTTCTCGTTCTGCTTTTTAGCAAATATTTAGACCCAAAACTGGTGTTCTCTTGACAGCTTTTGGTCTCAAACTGACTCGTGAGCAAAAGCACTTTTTTACGGGGCAATGAAGAGGCATATTAGTGGTTTTATTATGTTCAATAGCATTAGTAACGACAATAGAACATGTAGTGATAATTTCAGTCTCATACCTAATCGTTAACTTTAAGGCAGTTGCATATTAGGTATTGCGGGTTATCTTGTATACCCGATTATCTATCTGTTGGCTTGCTAAAAAAATGACTTGTTGGGAAGTATACTTGTACTATTTTGTTTTTTGTATAATCTTTTACCAAAAGAAATTAGAAAAATAAAAAGTAAAAACTAGTGAATAAAAATAAAATAAAAAATGAGATGTTTAGACGTATGGTTTGGATAACTGGACTTGACATCTGCTAATATTATACATGTTTCATACCCACATAAATTTTTAAAACTAATCTTATACATGATGCCATATTCGAATACTCGTTTTGTATATTTTAAGGTTTTTTAAGTTACCCATTGAGTTTTAAGTTTGTTTGCCATCTTTAAACAACACTCTACTTACTAAAGTTAAATATGTTCTTATTATGTTACTTTTCACTCAATTATACAATATATTAAATTGCAACTTCTTTGACACAAATCGTGCATTTGATGTTGTACGTTTGGCTGTGAACTGTGTACATCATGCTTTTAAGGCTGTATCTCCTGCTGTGACTTTGTCCAACACTGCACGTGTTAGTGTATCTTTACACACGTCCTCCTCTTAATCAAAACAGGTGTCTCTTTAACAATCAAAGGATAATATATTTGCTTCTCTCTCTCTCTCTCTCTCTCTCTCCAGTTTGGCATAAGAATCTTCTTTATCAAATCCACCTTCTCTCTTTTATGTTTGAGAGACCGGTTCTGTCTGTTATGCTACCTAGCTGATCTTCGAGCTCCTGTACCATGTCTTTAACCTCGCTTATTGTTGTCGGGTTTCATTTTGAAACCCTAGGCGGCGGTAGTGTCGTTGTGGTCGTGAACTGGTGAGTGAGTCTCTATCATTGAACCTTTTCATATGTGGTTTATCACGGTTGTTGCCGGGTTCCTTTTTAGAACCCTTGGCGGCGGCGTTGTCTGCCATAGATTATTATCGATTTTCCCTGCCAAATTTACCATCATATGATATAATGTTTATGAATCGATTTGAATTAAGTTTGTATTTGGACCCGTGAGCAGGGGTTTTTGGTCTAACATAGGTCTATTATGAATTGGAAATGTTGGTTGTTTGATGGGTTTAATTATAATTTCATGGATCATGTAGTTATACTTGCAGGTAAACCTTGATTCTAGCATTCTAATGATATAAGTTAGTGGCTAGAAGTTGTGGTGCTTTGTTTGGTTTCCTGCTAACTATGCAGCCAAACACTTCAACTGTTTTCTTTGTAAGATTTTTTTTACTTGAATTTAGTATTAGCCAATTACAAGGTATATTTCAGGCTTCATATATGCACACCAAAATGAACTTAGCATTCTTATTACCAGTTCAGTTATGCGAGTATGACACCAACTATAATTTATATATGTAGGTCATGGAATTGTTAACCAAAGAGTCAAAATTTCGTGGAGTAGAAAGGGTGAATAGCTGGCAACAAAAAGAAAATCAAATTTGAACTTGAGTATGCGTGTGCTAAATTATAAAATGGTTTTTGGCCTCAAAAGCAAGACGGCAAAAGGGTAATTCACAATGTTAGAGAGTGGCATTTTAAGAGATGGCATTCTCTTTGTGAGAAAAAGAGAAGAAGAGAAAAGGATGTGATGAAGACAGAAATCCAAAGCTTATTTAGTTTAAAGTAGGTAACTCATTGCTATGGCGTATTTTGTAATTATGAAACCATTATATGTATATTATCATGGCTTATCTCCGTAAGGAACAACCTTTATGGATAAGGTAACTTGGCAAGCAATAAACTATCTAAAGTTGGATTGTTGATATTTGTGTTGACATTTTAAAGTATATACATTTTTTTCTTTGTCGCATACCCGCGCGACTAACTACTAGTATATATTAAAAGAGAACATTCTTATGCATACTCTATTGTACATTAGCTAATATTGTTGTACATGTTGTTTTCCTTTTGGAGTTTCCACGTGTGAGACACCCGTGTTATTCACATTATACGTGTTTATCTGTTCAGAGTCACATTATACGTGTTTATCTCCCATCACTTGATGTCAGTCTTTACCCCCATTGCCACTCTTTCTTTTTATTTTCTTATTTGCTTCTCTCTCTCTTCTCTTTCATGATCTCATCCTTTCTAGAGGTAATCATCATGCGTTGTGAAATTAACGTCTGAGATGGTTACAAGGCGTGGCGGCAGAGTATGATCATGTTAGAGATCTTTGGGGTTGTGGATGTTGATCATCGTTGTGTTTAGTAACCAATTGATTGTTGATTGATTCAGGGTTTCGTGGTGGTTCGACGGTGGCCACCACCGCCTGTGTTTGTTTTCATTGGTTTGACCATCACTGGTTGTTCACCCCTGCTTAAGGGTTTATAAAACCCACCACCGGTTACATGCATGTCGCTATTTATGGTGCTATCTTGCTGTTGTCCGCGCCCAATTCTGGCCGTCTATGGCGGCGGAAAAGGTACAACGATTACGGTGTAGACCTGGATCTGTACCTTTCCGGTAACCGAGCTTGATTAATGTTGTTTCCGGGTTCTGTATCGGAACCTAGCTGACGGTGGGGTGATGTTTGGCGGTGATATGGCGTTTAGAAAGTAAGAATAGACTATGTTGTGTGGTGTTATCATAGTGTAGCGCCGGTCATTTCCGATAGTTTATGGTGGCGGCGCTGCTACTACTGATACGGTTACGACCTCGATTTCTACTTAACAAGCAAATGAAGAGAACAGATTTAAGCCATACTTCTAATTCCAACATTACACCCCTCCTAGATGCAACTCTATGCGCCATGGTTTGGCATGAAAGTTTGAAGGACTTTTATGGGTGTTGAAGCCTAATTCCTAGCATAAATATGTTTCTCAAATATGATTTTCACCCTAATTTGATTTGAGACTTGCACTTGGAATTGGACACTAAAGCCTCACTTGGAATTGGACACTGATGGCTTTGAAATGACTTCGAAATGGTTGAAAATCTTTGTTGCTTTTGCATGACAATTTAGTTGCACTCACAACAAGCTATTCTAGGCATATCTTTGTTGATGGCTTTGAAATGACTTCGAAATGGTTGAAAATCTTGTTGCTTTCGCATGACAATTTAGTTGCACTCACAACAAGCTATTCTAGGAATATCTTTGTTGCTTTTGCATAACAATTTAGTTGCACTCACAACAAGCTATTCTAGAAATTTCTTTGAACAAGTTACGGTCCCCCTTCCCCCGCAACGCGGGGGTCTTAATACTAGTGGTTATTATTTATGAAATTGATTCCAATAACATATTAATACCTTCCCTGCAACGCGGGGGTCTTAATACTAGTGGTTATTATTTATGAAATTGATTTCAATAACATATTAATAGGGTCTTAATACTAGTGGTTATTATTTATGAAATTGATTTCAATAACATATTAATACTATTGTTTATGTGAAGCTAATAAAATTTAATTATTGTTTGATGGTAACTAGACAAAGTATGAGCAGATTGGTGGAAAAGCTTTAAAAACGTTATTTGACGACTTAATTATTAATCGGCAAAATAATTATTAATCGGCAAAATAGGCTTACCTCATATGATTACTATTCAAAGTATTTGTGCATAGTTTGTACACCATGTAACTTCACTTGTATCGCATCTCTATATTTCACTTTTCTATCCTTAAACTATAGTAAGTTTTTATAACTTTTAACTTTTCTTCTCCAATACTTAGGGGGTGTTTGGGATTTCATATCTTACCTTCTTATAGCTTATAATTTGTAGGTTATAAGTTACAGGGCTGGCTTCAAGGATTTAAATACCTTGGCTTCTTATAGCTTATAATTTATAGGTTATAAGTTACAGGGCCGGTTTCAAGGATTTAAATACCTTGGCCGAACCGAAATTAAAAGGCCCATATATCTTAAACGAATACTAGATAAAAAAACATTTTGGGCCTGTATAGCTAATTATTAGACAAATAATCAGTTTACGCAAAACAAGATCACCAACAATTTAATTTTTATAAAAATTCAACCTTTCTAGCCTCTTTAAGTTTCGATTTTATTGGTATTTAAAAGATATAACTCAATTATTGTTTAAGGTTTTTTTTAAATAAAATTATTTTAGAAAAATATTTTCAAAGAAGCAAAAATGATTTATTAATTAAACAATATAGTAAGTCGAATAAATTATAGCCAATACAATGTTATTAAATTAACATACAAAATAAATTAATCAGATAGAATTAGAATTTAGAAGGAAAAAAAGCATTGGTTATGTCATATCATTTACTTAGTATAAATAAAAACTAAAAGTAAATTTACACCTTCAATTAATTAAGTTAGAAAAAAAAACTATATGTGAATAAAGTAAGTTATTGTTTAGTGGTGATGTCAGATAAAATTAGAAGAGAACATAAAAACTATAAACTTTTAATTAATAAAATAATATTCTCTCTTCAAACATGTCGTCTTCTTCTTCTACACCATGCCTATGCACTTTGGAAAGCTTCTACACTTCAAATTTTTAGCAAAAAACAGGGGATATATGTAAAATAAATCTGCCCCCCAAAATTATAGGCCCTGGCCGGTTGTCCGGCTCGCACCACCCTAGGGCCGGCCCTGATAAGTTATAAGATGTTTAAAAAATAAAAGTTTTATGAGTGTATAACTTATAAACAGGTAAAATAAGGTATCCTAAACACCCTCTTAGTGCTATGCTTCAAAATAGGGCGCCACTAATGCATACTTGGCATCCACTTAGACAAAAGAATCATAACAAGCCACATGCTTCATTTTTTCCCCTCTTTGCTCGCCATAGAGATAACGCCTAGGAGGGAATAGATATGTGGGGTCCTAGCCTATTTCATTGATCAACCCTTTTTATTTTCTTTTGTTTATTGTTTTAATGCATTGGTTAATTAACTTCTTCCACAACACTTGTTTTTTAAATTGGTTAGTTAATGTCTCTACGCCTACGTGACAATGGCGTGACGATACTCTTTGTTAATAAACATCCATCCATCAGGCTATGTGTAGTGGATGAACTACAAAATGGGGCGACTTGCGACACGTGACGCCAGTCATCAAATGGTGAGTTTATGTTTTTGGGGGTGTAACAGTGTTGTAGCCCCTCATTGCCACGCCACTTTTTTTATTATTATTTTCTTTTAATAAATAGACTAAACAAATAAAAACCCATTAAATTAAATAATTAAATAAAAATACATTAGAATTAAAAATGAAATACAAAAAATAAAAATACATAACAAAAATATAAATAAAACTAATTTCCATAATATTCGTGCATTTTTTGAACTCGTTGTCATTGTAATAATGCGGTCTCTTCGTCTAACCCGGCCGCTTTGAGGGATTCATAGTCTTTACTCATTTGTCGCAATTCCAACATAGCGGCAAACTTTTCGTGGTGTTTGTTGGTTTCTTTCATGGTAGCGGTAAGTTCCACGGTATGGGTTTCGAAACGACCGAACACCTTGTTTAGATGTTCGACTTCTTCGCTGGCCTCCACATTGAATCGTGCCGACAACGAACCCTCCCCTTTTTTCGTATTCTTTTTTCTTGCTCTCTCGCGGGGTCAAGCCAACTCATGTACTTCGTCGCCGTCGTCAAAATTAACCGCGTCATGTTCGTTAACGAGGTTGAAGTTACGAGCATCAGAGGGTGTTGTTGGTGTGCTCAAACTTGTCGACGACGATGTCCTCGACTTTTTTGAACATTGGGATGCCAACTCGTTGAGCGGCCGGAACAGTGGATGCCCCATTCCGTTTCGGGCAAACCTTGAGTTTTTCCCAACAACGTGAATCCTTAAATGCTTTCCCAATCTGCCATTCGGTTTGCCCTTGAGTTCGAAAGTCGCTTAACGCTCGAGATTGGATGTCAACGTCGTTTTGCCCGCTATGCCAACCGCGATCACTCAAGTGGTTTTATATCCCGGCAAATTTTTGGCATTCGGAATTAACGAAATTCCAATGGGCATGAACCACTTCTTTACCCCGAAATTCTTCCGGTTTACCCGTTAGCACGAGCCAAGCTTCAAATACTTTCCTCCAAAATATTCCGACGACTTCAAAGTTAGCTACAAATTAAAATTATTTTTCCCAATTAATATAAATTTTTAATAAACACTAAATAAAGTTATATAAATACTTAATATTGAAAAACTTACCAACGCCGGGATCCTCCAAAATGGCGATCCAAACTTTTGTGAGGGCTACTTCCCCATCCTCCGTCCATTGCCTACATGGATCGCGCGGCGCCATCGGCTCCCCGGTTGTTTTTTTTTTGTGTTTACGGGCTGTTTTTTGGCTTGTACCGGAGACCTGTGTTGTTTGAGTCGTTGGCTAGACCCGAACGTTGGCATGAGGTTTTGGGGTCTGAGAAAGTTGGCATACATGTTTAAGTTCAGGTTGGGAAAAGGAAACAGATAGCTTAGGTTCGGTTGGTTTCCGGTGTTGCAGAACCATTGCATGTTTACGCTCGGTTGGTTTTGCGAACCATGGAACCTTTCCTAAAGGAAGGAATGGTTGGTTCAGGTTGTTTCTATGATCCATTTTTTTTGTATGTTTTTTATGAAGAATTGGTGTATGATTTGTATGAAATGGAGATGATGTTTGAGGAGAAGAGGCATATGTGTGTGTGTATATATATATACTAGGTTATTAACCCGTGTACGACACGGGTGGAAATATTTAAATTTTTGAACAAACACATGCCATTTGAAAGGACAACATAAGTTGTTATATATTATTCGAGACGACAACATACTTTAAGTTGTAAATAATATTGGTACGAAAACCAATGATTGTGAAATGCAAAGATAAACTCAAACAACATTCAAATTACAATCTTTGAAAAAATAATCAAAAGTTAAAAATGTAAAATTCATAAGCTATTAAAAAGACTTCCTTAGAAACCATATTTATTCTTTATTTGTAACTTTTTCTTCCTTGTTTAATATAAGAATTTTAACACCACTATTCGCTCTTGATAAAGCTACATAAAATTGTCTATGTGTAAACACCGGGTCTCTGAGATATATGTCTACTCTTGCTAGAGATTGACCTTGACTTTTGTTAATGGTCATTGCAAAACTGAATACAACTGGAAAAACTACATTCTCTTCAATTTAAACGAAAGTTTCTTATCTGAAGGTATTACACCACAACAAATTATATAAGTGCGATAACCAATATTAGTACCTAAATAACTTTTACTACAACAAAACGCCTACCCAAATTAATTACTCGCAATCTAGTTCCATCACACAAACCGTTCTTCTGATCCATATACCTTAGTAACATTATTGTCACACCGACTTTTAGAACTAATCTATGAGTCAAAATAATTTTGATCTTTTTGATTTTATTTAGTATAATGTGTTTATGAAAATTTTAGTTCAAATTAAAATATAAAAAAATAATTTGTATGATCTTACTTAAAAACCAAAAAACTGATTTTTTTTATATGGACCACAATTAAATTTGTGAATTTTGTTGCAAAGTATGAAAACAATATAAATTGAGTTAAGTAAATATAAGTAAAAAATAATGGAGAAATATCTTTGCGTCTCTAATTAACATAAATTGATTTGTATACACATCTTAATTAAAACATATATTTTAAATGGTTTTAAGAAAATAAAATAGTATTAGATAACTGAAAATTATGTTTCGTATCATTTCTAAAAAAGAAAAAAAAAGTGTACACATATATTCAATGTTATTAAAAATTTGTTTATCAAAAAGGTATAATGTAGTTAATAATAAATATATTAAAAATAGTGCCTAGTTTTTAGTTAATAACATATTAATTTTTATTTACTATATTTTAGTTAATAAAAAATTATATTTTAATACAATATAAATATGGTGTATTAACGCGTTTAAAATAAAATGTTACCGGTCAAAATTCTAGTAAGTAGTTCTCTTGGCGTTGAAGCTGCACGTTTACAAAAAAATTGCATTCTTAAAAAACATTTAAAGGGTAACTAAAAAAATATTAAAATGACTAACCGTTTGAATTACCCCTCTTATTGGAAGACGTTGATTGACCAAAAATCACGTTTTATTTAATTTTGAAGACATCTATAATAGAATATAATATGGTTAGAATGTTAAAACGATGAACAACATAAATATAAAAACAGAATTTTATATAGCATAAAGTTTCAATTTTGCTAACTTAATGAAGGATTTTAATACCCAAAATAGAAAAATCAGAAAAACCGGGAAACCAAGTACTATTAACTTTAATGACAATTGTAGGTTATTTATATTTGGTGTTCACAGGGATATTAAAGACATGAAAATTAGAAATACTACACGGGAAACAACAATAGCACAACTTACTCAACTAGATATGAAGACTATCGGCTAACTTGAATTGACATAGATGATCAGAAATTCATTTCTGTAAAAGTATCTAACCCACCAATATATTTCTATAATAGTAGCCATGTTACACATTGGTTGAAAACATAGAAACAACCATATAAATATAGACAACCATAAAATTTCATAACTAACATATTAAACCAACACAAATATTTAACATAAGTTTGTTACCAAAATATTAAACATTTAGATTGTGTACATAAAAATTTAATACTTACACAAACTTACTATACATCTAAATTAAAAATCCAAACGAAGGCATGAACATGTTATCATCATATTAGCCCACCATCAACTTTTTCTACATTTCACAAAAAAAAAAAATCATTTTGCTTCGCAATATGAAAAACAAAATAAATCATAGCAACCTAAGTAAATATACAACTAATGTCTTAAAGTATTATGAGTTTCATTTCAACATTAATAAATAAATAAAAATGTATTTTATTATAAATTATTTTGTAATTAAACTTTTGTTTTATTTCGATTTAAAGACATTTTAGTTAAATGTCTTAAGTTAAATCGAACCAATAAGTTTTAGTATATTAATTTCACTAATTAAGTATAATTAAAATTAAACCGGTTAATTTTAATTTTATTACATATAAGTCATTACCTAATTAAAATATTAATAAAGTGACTGCAATCTGCAGTAAATTATGTTTCAAACTCTTTAACATCATTACTTTATTTAAAATTAATTTCATTATATAATTCTTTTTTCAATTGTATACAATAATCTTGACATTTATGCGTAATTAAAAATTGTTCAAATATAAAAGAATGAAACTTTGTTGAGATTGGAGACTATTAAAAACTACAAAAGAGTTCTCAAATTCGATTCTTAAAAACATAAATAAATAAATGTATAAATGATTGGAATACATCATTGATGACCGTCGTTCGAGTCATGCAAAAACCTAAATAACCTATGCAGATAGGGTAAATAAGGTATCGTATCCACCAGGAGTATGTGGTCAATGCAATTCGTGTAAACAATTTTAATATTATGAAGTGACAGATTTTAGTGCTGATCACACAAGCAAATGGTTTGAATTGAGAATTAAGAAAACAAGCAAGTAAACAAGTTTCAATCAAGTAATAAAAGCAAATCACACCCGGGACTTCAAGTATGTAACTAACAGTAATCTCATGCAACCTGACAGATTAATCATTAACGGTTAAGTACAGACTGATCAACTAGACAAAACCTTAAGCAACAATAATCGCTTTACACATGGCACTGGTTATCAAACATTCCCTACCAGTGTGACTCAGTTAAGGGCAATTATATGCTTTGACGTATTGTAAGGCCCCGTTACAGGTGCCTCACATTTGGACGTTGGATTTACTCATCAACATAGTTCTAATCATCAGAGTTAATAAAAACATTCGTGGAATATAAAAACTTTCATAAAGCATTTCATAACAAACCATAGCTTGTCTTAAACAACACATCGTCTTTCAAAATAAACAAAACATTAAACTTAAAGGTCTCGAGTCTTCCGATGCCAGCCTCTTATTCAATGCCACGTGTCCCCTAAAGCGAGCTGCTTCATCCTACTCACCTGCGTGTATACTAAAAGCCAGCTACGCTGAGTGAGTTCTAGTTAATCAGTCCACATACAAAACCTTCACATACATTCATACGTATCCGAAGACGCGTATTTTCATCTTTCCTTACATACTTACATATCTAATTAATTCATATGTATACGTTTTAAAGAGCCTTTCGCCCTATAACCTTCGTCGATATTATTAGGGTCGGTCCCCTACATTCGCCGATATTATTAGGGTCGGTCCCCTACATTCGCCGATATTATTAGGGTCGGTTCCCTACATTCGCCGATATTATTAGGGTCCGTTCCTTACATTCGCCGATATTATTAGGGTCGGTTCCCTACATTCGCCGACATTATTAGGGTCGGTTCCCTTGTTCTATCTATACCTTTCGTACCTTTCTATACATTCATAATTATAACTTTCATACGTCCATACATCATCTATACATCATATATATGTCAATCATATCTTTATACTATCCCTTCATGGCACATGCAATATACGAAGATCGTTCATGCATCGTCAAGCATTCATTCATACATAAATCATATAAGGCATGCACTTACCACTTAAGGTAAGTGTATTAACTAATCACATCGAGTATGCACACAGCCCCGAAAACATAGAAAGGAAATGGGGCTAGAAACTCACCTGATCTCGTTTGCGTCTGCCGTTTAAGGTTATTCCCTTCCTTTGCTGTGTGTGACTAACTGTTTGATAGATACAATATTAAATATTGTTCTAGCCCTTCTTACTGCTTACTTAACTAATCTTAAGCGTCTAAGCCGGTGTTACTTCATTGAGTCATTACCCGGTTAGTTAATCTTTACACGTTAACCTTTAAAGGTATATTTCATAAATTAATAAAGTCCAGGGGATAATATGTAATTAAAACATTTATTCTAAGTCCAATGACCTTTCTGTCATTCTTTCAAACTTCTAATTCGTTATTCATAATATAGCGAACTGGGTGAGTAACGAGTCATCTGATTCGTTATCTGATTCGCTATCTTACACTATCTGATTCTTTATCATAGTCTTTAACAAATGGCCACATAACGAATTGGCCTTTATAACGAATTAACCCTTATTGAGAATTGGACTCTTTATAACGAACTGATCTTCTATAACGAACTGGCCTTAACGAATTGAAGCTAGTTCGTTGTTCTTCCTTAACGAATCATCATAACGAATTATTTAACGAATCAGAGCTAGTTCGTCATTCCTTCATTAACGAATCAATTCACGAATTAAGGCTAGTCCGTTAACGAATTACCTTTAATTCGTTAGTTTCACATAACGAATTAGGGTTAGGGTTTTAATATTCTTTTCATCCTTGTATACGCTTTTCCGGCGCCGTCATCGCCGGAAAACCGGGATCTTACCCCATTTACCCGTTTTTCATTCAAAACAACTTATTTAGGTTAAAGTTTACATCTTTCTCACATAATAGGGTCCGATTTACTATCCTACCAAGTTTCATGCAAAACCGACTTCGTTTACCCGTCCTTTTCATAAACCAAACACTACTCGTTTTACCCGCAACGAACCAACTAACCCGTTTACTATCAAGTTCATTACTTTTTCAATAATCATGACCCGATCTATCATCCTACCAATTTTCATGTAAATCCGTTCATGAAAAGTAAGCATTTTTTAACAAAAACGTACCTTTGAAGTTTTTGTATGAAATCACTCGAGATGCTCAAAGCCATATCAAACGAACTCTGATTTGAGTGATTCAAGCGGCCACGGAACCGTCTCGTCTTGATCTACAAAAACGTCAGCTCACCTTTTCCGGAAACCGCCGCTACAGTCGCCGAACAGCTGAACAGTCGCCGGAATCTTCACTTTTGAGCTGCTGTGGTTTTACTGATAAAAACCGGACTTCCCGACCACTGATCGGAGATCGTTTCTATGGAATACTTCATTTATATGTCAGGAATACTCGGTTAAAATTTGAGACCGATCCGACGGCTAGATCTCCGGGAATCTTTGTGTCTTTGTGGGTGTTTTTCTCAAAAACGGGAATTGAGTTAAGTGTGTGTTTTGATGGTGTAAGCTATGGTGTGGAGATGTATGAAAATGGAAAGATTAGGTATTTAAGGGGTATTTATACTCCCTTAGCCCATGGACCTTAGGCCCATCTTTTCTTTTTGGTCCATAGTTAATTGCATCTAATTAGCCTACTTATCTTTCCATCTTTATTATTTTACTATTTTTCTATTAACTCAAGTAAACTTTTCCATCTTAATTAAATAATATAGTAATTATTTATTCTTCTAAATTTCGGGATGTTACAAGTCTACCCTCCTTATAAGAGGTTTCGTCCTCAAAACTTTCTTAGTCCCTGTAAAAGGAATACTTCCTGTATTCACATTCTTTCTTGAACCGGTTTGGCTTCCTAACCTACCGGTTTATCCTTTGTCTCACAATCATCAAGTGATGTTAATTAGTTTTAGCTTTCTTAGGTAGCTTGTCCATGAAGTCATCTACGATACGCTTCCTTTTCCATACTTGCAAGTGCATATTACTTCCACAAGTATGGTCTCCTTTCTTGTCCTTTAAATTAGCACTGAATGACCATTCCGTCCAATTACAACCTTTAGCAAATATACTGCTTTGCAATAAGTTCAAAACATATTAATTCCAAAAAGGAAACCTTTCCAGTTTCTCCTTAATGGTTACTTCTTAAAAATTACCTTTGTCTATTCCTTGAGAGAGAACACTTCTTGCAATTCTTGAGCGCATCCATTGCATAACTTATCGGAGAACTCCTTATGTCACCACTTAGACCTTCTTTCATTCTCAGCTCTGCATCAACATGTAAGGTTCATGAGTTATAGCTGTCCAAGGTAGCTTGATCATGAAGTCCAAGATGATACATCTCCCTCTTTCTTGACTAATCAAGCCTCACGTAGTCGTATGAATCCATTGTTGTTTGCCGTTGCATATCAGGCTGCCTGATCTATCGTAACCAATTTCCTTAACCGACTTCCTTTCCGGTATGTCTTGACCTTCTTTCATAATACCATTCTATCTTTTACGTTACAGAGGACTTCCCTTCCATGATCACATGATTATCAATTACTCATTAATCATTTGTGTGAAGACTCAATAAGTCTAAACCATATCTACGCTTTCCTTGCATGTCTTTCCACCTTTTGTCCTTGGTTTCTAGCATTCTCTTGCAGTGTGACTTTCGGCTCCACATTCGTAACACTTATGGTTGCTCTTATCCGTGTTGTCAAAGTATCATGTCTCGCCTTAACAAACCTTCAGCTTCTATCATCGGAATGACGTTAGGCCTTGAACTTTCCTTATTACCATAAACCGTCACTGTATCGCCATCGAATGACATAAACCTTATCAACTTACTCTTACATGCTATACGATCTTTATTTCAGATGTCAAATCCATTCCCAAACGACATTGAACTCTCTTACGGTCAATCATAAATAGTAGAAAGGAACTCACGTCCCTCTAGTTCTACCGTACAATTCTTAACCATTCTCATACTTTGACGAAAGTATCGCTAGTGGTCTCTTCCATAAGGTACCAGACACACAACTACATTATTCTTAACGTATTCTTTCATATTTTCTAAACTATGTAATCTCGAACTTTCATTCCTTTTCAATTAGGATGCCTCGACTTTCACCTGTCCTTCTCGATCATCTCTACTTTCTCGTCATTCACTTCGTTTCTCACGATCTCAGCAAGTTCCTTTATGGAGTTAACTATTGCAAACATACTAAGTGTCTTGACTCGTTCTAGTTGGCTTATCTCTGTTTCTTTCATGTTGCTTCCACTTGGATTCTCTAGTTCGGGCTACCTTTGATGCTTCATCGAACATTGTTGGCACTGTATTTAGAAACAATTGATCAACTCCCTTAGTGTACATGACTACAAGCTCCAAGCGTGATCCTTCTTCATTACTTCCTAAAGTCGAAGTCCTACTGCTTTCGTATATCGCTTTGTCTCACCTTCTTCAACAGGTTTCTGGTTGGCACGTGTCTTACCACAGCGTCCAGTTGGATCTCCTCACGCTCGTCCCTTTGTAAGTCATCTATCTTATCTCTAAGGAAACACAAACGTTATCACTCTAGGAATTATTTAGCACATGATTCGTAAGGTAAGTAGTTAATGACAGTGGCCAAGTGTAATTAACTTTTTTACATTACTTCTCAGGTTCTACATACTTCCCTTTATGATTTCACTTGTGCTAGTTTCTAATTTTAAACAGTTAATTAATGAAACAATCCATTAATCCTATCTCTACATACACATATTCTTCCCTTAACAAGTTAGCTAACATCTTTACACATTATTTAACCATATACTTTACCTTTACTAAGATTTCTTGAGTGACGCATAGCTATCTTGAGCTGGCATCTTCTTTCTTTTCTCACTTAAATCTCATTCTCTGTTCGAGTCTAAGCATGTATGATGCTTAAATCTCTCGAACTTTGCTCTAATACCAACTTGTAAGGCCCCGTTACCGGTGCCTCATATTTGGACGTTGGATTTACTCATCAACATAGTTCTAATCATCAGAGTTAATAAAAACATTCGTTGAATATAAAAACTTTCATAAAGCATTTCATAACAAACCATAGCTTGTCTTAAACAACACACCGTCTTTCAAAATAAACAAAACATTAAACTTGAAGGTCTCGAGTCTTCCGATGCCAGCCTCTTATTCAATGCCACGTGTCCCCTCAAGCGAGCTGCTTCATCCTACTCACCTGCGTGCATACTAAAAGTCAGCTACGCTGAGTGAGTTCTAGTTAATCAGTCCACATACAAAACCTTCACATACATTCATACGTATCCGAAGACGCGTATTTTCATCTTTCCTTACATACTTACATATCTACTTACATACATACTTCTATTCATATGTATACGTTTTAATGAGCCTTTCGCCCTATAACCTTCGCCGATATTATTAGGGTCGGTCCCCTACATTCGCCGATATTATTAGGGTCGGTTCCCTACATTCGCCGATATTATTAGGGTCCGTTCCTTACATTCGCCGATATTATTAGGGTCGGTTCCCTACATTCGCCGACATTATTAGGGTCGGTTCCCTACATTCGCCGACATTATTAGGGTCGGTTCCCTTGTTCTATCTATACCTTTCGTACCTTTCTATACATTCATAATTATAACTTTCATACGTCCATACATCATCTATACATCATATATATGTCAATCATATCTTTATACTATCCCTTCATGGCACATGCAATATCTGAAGATCGTTCATGCATCGTCAAGCATTCATTCATACATAAATCATATAAGGCATACACTTACCACTTAAGGTAAGAGTATTAACTAATCACATCGAGTATGCACACAGCCCCGAAAACATAGCAAGGAAATGGGGCTAGAAACTCACCTGATCTCGTTTGCGTCCGCCGTTTAAGGTTATTCCCTTCCTTTGCTGTGCACGATTAACTGTTTGATAGATACAAAATTAAATATTGTTCTAGCCCTTCTTACTGCTTACTTAACTAATCTTAAGCGTCTAAGCCGGTGTTACTCCATTGAGTCATTACCCGGTTAGTTAATCGTTACACGTTAACCTTTAAAGGTATCTTTCATAATTAATAAAGTCCAGGGGCTAATATGTTATTAAACCATTTATTCTAAGTCCAATGACCTTTCTGTCGTTCTTTCAAACTTCTAATTCGTTATTCATAATATAGCAAACTAGGTGAGTAACGAATCACCTGATTCGTTATCTGATTCGCTATCTTACACTATCTGATTCGTTATCCTAGTCTTTAACAAATGACCACATAACGAATTGGCCTTTATAACGAATTAACCCTTATTGCGAACTAGACTCTTTATAACGAACTGACCTTCTATAACGAAGTGGCCTTAACGAATTGAAGCTAGTTCGTTGTTCTTCCTTAACGAATCATCATAACGAATTATTTAACGAATCGGAGCTAGTTCGTCATTCCTTTATTAACGAATCAATTCACGAATTACGGCTAGTCCGTTAACGAATTACGGCTAGTCCGTTAACGAATTACCTTTAATTCGTTAGTTTCACATAACGAATTAGGGTTAGGGTTTTAATATTCTTTTCATCCTTGTATACGCTTTTCCGGCGCCGTCATCGCCTGAAAACCGGGATCTTACCCCATTTACTCGTCTTTCATTCAAATCAACTTATTTAGGTTAAAGTTTACATCTTTCTCACATAATAGGGTCCGATTTACTATCCTACCAAGTTTCATGCAAAACCGACTTCGTTTACCCGTCCTTTTCATAAACCGAACACTACTCGTTTTACCCGCAACGAACCAACTAACCCGTTTACTATCAAGTTCATTACTTTTTCAATAATCATGACCCGATCTATCATCCTACCAATTTTCATGTAAATTCGTTCATGAAAAGTAAGCCTTTTTAACAAAAACGTACATTTGAGGTTTTTGTATGAAATCACTCGAGATGCTCAAAACCATACCAAACGAACTCCGATTTGAGTGATTCAAGCTGCCACAGAACCGTATCCTCTCGATCTACAAACCCGTCAGCTCAACTTTGCCGGAAACCGCCGCTACAGTCGCCGGAACAACTGAACAGTCGCCGGAATCATCACTTTTGAGCTGCTGTGGTTTTACTGATAAACACTGGACTTCCCAACTTCTGATCGAAGATCTTTTCGATGGAATACTTCATTTATATGTCAGGAATACTCGATTAAAATTTGAGACCGATCCGACGGCTAGATCTTCGGGAATCTTTGTTTCTTTGTGGATGGTTTTCTCAGAAACGGGTATTGGGTTAAGTGTGTGTTTTGATGGTGTAGGCTATGGTGTGGAGATGTATGAAAATGGAAAGATTAGGGTTTTAAGGGGTATTTATACTCCCTTAATCCCATGGACCTTAAGCCCATATTTCCTTTTTGGTCCATAATTAATTACATCTAATTAGCCTACTTATCTTTCCATCTTTATTATTTTACTATTTTTCTATTAACTCAAGTAAACTTTTCCATCTTAATTAAATAATATATAAATTATTTATTCTTGTAAATTTCAGGATGTTACACGTATTCAACCTAATCAAAAAACCCTATGATCAATTATTATAGCAGATGGTAACTAATCGTTCAGATCAACGTAAACCTAAGCCGATTGATCGCACAGAAATACTAAACATCAATAATCATAGATTAACCATAAACAATTATACATAAACGTTCTTAGTCACTTGAGAAAACTGAAAGTAATACAAACTTTACATCCCGGATATGATTCGAAGGAGATTAGCCTCTCATGGTAGCCATCAGATCTTCAATTCTTGGTTGAAATCCGTTAGGCATCGATTGAATGATGTACATTGGCGTTTCCTAGCTCCAAAAATCGTCCCTAGATGTTCCAAAACGACCAAGAGAAGTTCTTCCCGAGTTAGGGTTTATTATTCCTTTTTAAACCCTAAAAAACTCGTAAGTTCGCGTCACCTATCAGTACCCGGCGTAAGTTACTCCCTACCCGGCGTAAGCTTCGCTGGGTCTTGTTTTCCTACGCCAAACACAACTGTTTTATAAGTTGCTTACGCCCTTTATGTCACGCCCTGGAGTAAGTTACGCCAGGACCAGGGTAAGTTACGCTGAGACCAAAAATTCCATATTTACGTCTTGTTTCCATTCCATTGCTTGTATAACATGATTAGGATCAATTCTCCACATTGATTAGCTTCCGTTTACTCTCCGATCATCCAAAGATTTCATCCCATGCTCGTACAAGTGCCAATTTAGCATATTTAACATTCAAAGACCCGCAACATATAAACACGTATGAAGTACCACTGTTCGCATAATAAACTAACTAAAACATATAAAATAATACAAATAAGTACAAGATTTACACCCGACCATCAATCATTAAAATTAAAGATGATGATTATTTAGCACAAATAATGAATTATAGTGAATATCTAAGATTATATTTGTAAATACAAAGACGATTACAAGTAAACTAATAACCCACAACATTCGTCTCATTTATCCAAACTGTATAAACGTTGAAATGAATGATAAACTTTATATTGCGAATCTCTTGGACTTGGCTGCTGCAAATTCGAACGACTTCTAACAAATGTCAAACTGGACAAAAATATATAGTTAGTAACTTACCATCAAGAAAAAAATCATTTTTTAATTAAAATGTATAACTTTTAACTTTAAAAGGTCATATTTGTTTCGGTAAATTATACATATTCTATACACTTTCTTTTGAGCTAGTTTTTCGTTAAATATTGCTCATAGGTGGCTCGTATTTGAATTTTGTTAGTTTCAAGAGACAATGAGCTATGGTTATAAAACGGTTATCGAAAATATGTGTGGTTTATTTTACGCATGCATCTTGACATTTAAACATAATTATAAATTGATCAAATAAAAAAAATGAAAATTTTGCTGTGATTGGAAATCATCAAAATCTTTTAGATGTCATTGAGAATTGATCAAATAATGTTTGTTGATATTGGGATAGTACTACAATTAGATTATATTGTTAGAATTTGACAAATCATAATTATAGTATTTGTTAATAAACTTTTTAATGAAGTTAAAACATACACACATGCTTTGTATATGAACAAAAACATATAATTGTATAAAACTGTAATAAATAAATATACAAATTATTATAAAAGAATTTTTATTTTATATTTTGTATAAAAGAAATTCAATGATTTTGTAGTTAAATCTATTAAATCCAAAGCTATGGTTCATTTTTATTAAAAAAAAATTAGTAAATTTCCAAACAATAAATAAATATTTAGTGTAGTTGTATTGTAATAGATAATTTCGACATAATTATAAGAATTTTAAAGTCAACTTGGTTAATTAGTCAACTCCCAAAAAATATGAAAAGTTTTATTATTTTTGAAATAATAAAATGGTGTGTTTATTCTAAACATTAATTTTGACATTTAGGCATAATTAAAAAACGGTCAAATATAAGAGAATGGAAAGGTTTGTTGAGGTTGAAGAGTATAGAAAACTTTAATAGTTTGTTGCTAATTGGTCAAATTCTGTATTTAATCATGTTTAAATGTGTTATGAATATTAAGAAAAAATTAAGATATAAACGTCAAAAAGTGTTAAACTAAAACTAAAAAACAAACATTTAAAATAACCTCTTATTGAATAAGAATTAAAGTGTCTGGCTTTGGGATCATTGATACAACGTGTCTTTGCCCATTCTTTAATCTGCAGACAATCATCAATATTTTAAAAAACAAAATGTTATTTGTTTCACTTATAGCTACAAATCATCTCTTAACCTCAAAACTTATAGAGCATACTTCTTGTTCAATAACTTTAAACATGTTTTGGTGACCTTAATTAAAAGTTTAAAATATGGATTTATGTGATTGTATAAAAAAATAAAATACATTAACTAATAATTAAATTTTATTTACCTTAATGAAAACATGAAAATTATAGAAATTTCAATAGAAACAGAAATACATTAATTAATAATTAATTTTTGGTTAACGTAACTAAAACACGTATTATACGAATCTTTATAAAAACGTAAATACATTAATTAATTAATAATAATAATTTATTGGTTACCTTAATTAAAACGCGGTAATTAAAAAATTATAATAAAGAAATATTTGTTAACTTAAATGCGCGTTTGAACTAAAATCATTTTACTCGGAACTCGCATTTTCCCGAACATGTTTCGATATGTGAACCGAGTTTGTTTTGACAAACATTTTTAAACAATACTACAATATAATCATTCAAAGTTTCCATATACTTTAAAATTGCTTACTTTGTCAATGCCAATACAACATGTGAATTATATATGACATTGATGCATTTGAAAACCTCATGTTCTTCAAAATAGTTGGTTGCAACCTGATAAATTATATCTCACATTACGTGAATACTAATATCAGATCCTTTTAAACATTAAAGAAATAATATTAAACATTAAACATAATTCATAATGTATGACTAAATGTGACTTTATTTGTAAGACCTCATTACCGGTGCCCTACTTTGAACCTTGGATTTACTCATAAACACAATGCTAAATATCAGAGTTAATTAAAACTTGCGCGAAATATAAAACTTCCATAAAACATTACATATTAATTCATAAACATGTCTTAAATAAACATCTTGTCTTTCAAAATCAAACATTAAACATAGAACATCATGAGTCTTCAGATGCCAGGCTCTCATTCTTCTGCCATGTGTCCCCGCTCAAGCCAGCTGTCTCATTCTACTCACATGCGTGCATACTAAAAGTCAGCTACGCTGAGTGAGTTCTAGTTAATCATACATCCTACAATACATATGCTTACCTTCAATTATGCATCCGAAGATACATAATAAATACTTATTTACTTTCATTATATAATTTCATACATACGTTCATACTTTATTACTTTCATACTATACAATTACTGTCCAGTCTATCTTAGATATTATTAGGGTCTGATCCCTTCCTTTTCTATCTCAGATATTATTAGGGTATGATCCCTCTTTCTGTTGTCTATCTCAGATATTATTAGGGTCTGATCCCTTTCTTGTCTATCTCAGATATTAGTAGGGTCTGATCCCTTTCTTCTCTATCTCAGATATTATTAGGGTATGATCCCTTACTTCTTCATCTTCGTACATTCTGTCTTTACATACCCGTAACATACATACACATTCTTTACTTATTCATGAATATTCATATGTTGTACATATATCTATCATACGCATTCATCTATCACATACATACGTCCTTTGTCAATACGTGCAATATTCGAAGATCGTTCACGTACCGACAAGCTTTCGCTCACATTCAAGATATACATAATTGACATATAAATCATACAAGGCATACACTTACCATTTAAGGTAAATGTATTAACCATCACATCGAGTATGCACACAGCCCCGAAAACATAACAAAGAAATGGGGCTAGAAACTCACCTGAATGCGGTTACGTTCACCGTTTATAGTTATTCCTTTCTTGAGTTGTGCACGACTAACTGTATAACAATTACACGACCAATTTAACTATCACTGCTCATATCGAATTTCTAGTTTAATTATTACCCTCAACGAACAGGGGTCTGGGGGCAGCGCCCCTGGCAGCAGGGTTCTAAGGGCGGCAGCCCCTAACGGGGTCTAAGGGGCAGAGCCCCTGGCTGGGGTTAAGCTGCCAGGTCAGCTTGGAAAAATTTTATTTTCATTAACTGTGTTAACATATTTTCCATTAGGATTTTAAATTATTTACTAATTCGTTAACTCATTCTCTATAACGAATTCAACCTGATTCGTCATCTAATCATGGCCTGATTCGTGGTCTAATTCGTTATCCGAACTTAGCGAATTGGTGAGTAACGAATCACCTGATTCATTATCTGATTCGTCATCTTACATGATATGATTCGTTAGATTAGTTCGTTATCTTAGTTCGTTAGCTACTTCGTTATCTTGACTTGACCTGATTCGTTATCTTATCGTAACGAATTGGGTGAATAACGAATCACTTGATTCGTTATCTTATCATAATGAACTGGGGAACTGATTCGTTACCTTGCCATGACGAATTGGTTAACTAATTCGTTATCTCAACATGGGTGAACTAATTTGTTATCTGAACATAACGAATGGCATCAGTCTTATCCAACTTTGACTCACAGGTCAAGGTCAAAATCGCCAAGAACACCCACAGTCAACCTACCTTAGATCTGCGATTAAACCTCTGATTCTTAACGAGATAACACGATTTAGGTACCATTGAACTCGTAATACCAGCGCCAACAAACCCTAACCCTTCATTCATCCAAGCATTCATGTTTATGGGGTGCGATTTAGGCATCTATATTACGGGTTCTTTAGGTTAGCAATTAACCTATCAATCGTTAACGGTTTTCAGCAAGAATCATCGCGTTTGGTTCGTTTCTACTATATGTATAAAAATCCAAGATTACCTAAATGAATCCGGACCTAAATGAACGATTTCTAGTTATAAATGTACCTTAAACGAGTCGAACTACGAACACGATCTAGTCTTGATGTTGTTTTGGTTCGTCACGACGATCTAGCACCCACACGCTCGGGTTTTCACCTTCGGATCTTGTCTCGGGATATATGATGATGTTAGTGTGTGTTTTTGATGGTGTAGGCTATGGTGTAGAGATTGATAAAAATGGAAAGGTTTAGGGTTTAAGGGGTATTTATACTCCCTTAAGCCCATGGACCTAAAGCCCATTCCATCTTATATCACATATTCTAAAGTCCAAGCCCAACTGTGTACAGTTTATTGTCTAAACCGATAAACGACACAATATAAATAATGAAATTTATCTTATTATTCTTATCGAAAGTAGATGTTACATTTTTATTCCATAGTTCAAATAACATGGGTGTTATAGAAAATATTAATAGTCAATTATTTAAATTTAAAACTGTTTTGAATTCAAATTAGAAAATCATGTATATTTAAAAAACTGTTTTGAATTCGAATTCAAATTTAAAACTGCTTTGATAATTCCTACAATAGTTCGATGATATAAATTTAAGTAAACATAATAAATGAATCAATATGAAAAGATGTTATTAAGCTTAGTACCAAATGTTGCGAAGCTGGATCTCTTAATCTCTTAAAAATAAAAAAATCAACACATTTTCCCGTTTATATAGGTAATAATTAAAGGTTTTAATTACAATTAATTCATAAACCGGTGATTATGCATAATTTGTTAAATTGATTGATATGTAATTTTGGTAATTGAATTTGATTATAATTCGGTCACTCAAATGATTTTGAATTTTGAGATATTTGATGAAATTAGAAAAGTTAATCTCACCAATTTTATTTTAGGAAGTAATTAATTTTGATAAATGACTATCATAATGTAAATTAAGAAAACTATTAAATGATTTAATTATATTTGAAAAGAGCCTTTGAATATAATTTAAATTTGTAAAAAAGTGAACTCTAAAACTGAAAACTCATTATCTAGTCATCAACGTAACATTAATTATTAAGTTAAAATTTGAATTTGAAATGAAAATATTTTCAAAAATAGTGAATCAATTTCTAGTTTGCCATTAATATTTAATGTTGATAATTAATAAACATTATATTCATTTTGTTTTGATAATAATAATTAGAAATAACAAAGCATATTAAGAATAATAAACTAAATTTCATTTCCGGATTATATAATAATCAATTGAATTAAATAAATTGTGAAAAATAAATAAATATATGAATACTAACAGAATTATACATCAATATTAAACAAAATAAAGACATCTTACCAAAAAATTTTTAATCCATGAAATTAGTTATATCAAGTTGGGGACAATAACCTGAAATGATAAAATTAACTATTAATATCAAGGTTGAAAACGTCGCTAGGTGGACCCTAGGCGGCCGACTGAGGAGTTGGGTGTATTCGGAGTACTCGGGGAGTAATCGGAGAGTACTCGGACATGGTAAATATAAAGAAAATTAATATTTGGATATTATATATATTTCAAATATCATAAGTTTACTAATATTTATAACAAAATAGGTGAATATCAATATAAATAAAAGAAATACATTTTTAAATATAAAAAAGTTCCAAAAAGTACTAATCATAAATTAAAAAAACGATATTTGTTCTTTAATATTATTAAAATAACAATTATGTTTTATTTTTTTGAGTCAAATCGACCCAAGTTCACCGATAAGATGCCTTCTGGCTAAGGTTGACCACATTTGACCGATTCTTAGTAACTGGGCGGATTTACAGAAACTCGCCTCGGCGACATACCTTGTAGCGAGTACTCGTAGAGTACTCGGCCTTGTAATCCTACTTTTACAACATTGATTAATATTAATATTAATATTAATATCACATAATAAATAAATTACAAATTATAGAAGATTTGAATCTTGTGAAAAATGTAAAATTGATGTTATAATTTACAACTGGAAAACTTGAATCGCGTTACCGGAAAAACGAAATAATGATGATCTCCATTGAATATTCGATTTTGATATATAACCTAAAGAGATTATAAGAAAAAAATCATATAATTATTAATATAAATACAAACAAAAACGGAAAACAAAAATAATTGTAATTGATATAAAATCTTACCGGAATAATATGAAAAGAGTATCAAATAGAGTATGAAATATAATTACCGGAAAACATTAGGAATAATATGATAGAGTATCCAATAAAACCTTACCTGAAAACGGTAATAACTTTAACATATAAATTAAATCTTGGATTTTGATATACAACCTAAAGAGATTATAACAAAATCATATAACATTTAAAATAAATATAAAACCTTACCGGAAAACCGTAATAACTTCACCATATCAATTCAATCTTGGATTTTGATATAGAACCTAAAGATATTATAACAAAATAATATAAAAATTAAAATAAATATAAAACCTTACCGGAAAACCGTAATATTTTCAATATATCAATTCAATCTTGGATTTTGGTTTACAACCTAAAGAGATTATAAAAAAATTATATAACAATTAAAATAAATATAAAATAATACTGGAAAACCTTACCGAAAAACAATATAAACCTTACCGAAAAACCATATAACAAAATCAGCAATTACCGGAATATAGGAGACGGTGGAGGAATAAGCCGAAAGAGAAAGGAAACAAAGAGAGAGAGAGAGATTAAAATTGTTAGGTTTTCAATCTTGAGATTTATATAATGTAAATGAGATGATTTAGTAATTTTTGAATTCTTATAATAATTAGAATAACTAAAATTATAATTACATTAATAGGTTAATTATGAAATATTTGACCGGATTTTTAAAATATTTAATAATTATTAATAATCATTGATTGTCTAGTATTTTAATTTACTTTAGAATTTTTTTATTTCAAATGAAAAATAGAGAAGTGGTAGATAAAAATAAAAGTTTTAATAATACACCAATAGGATGAGGCCATGTTGAGTTAAACTCTTTTGGTTTAATAGTATAGTTAGATATATATATATATACACACACACACACATTGTTTTATTTAATTTTGTTTTTTTAGTTTTTTTATATATATTTTTTATTTATTGACCGTTCCCAACGGCCAAAAAAATAAAATAATAATAAAATAGAGCGAGAAAACACATCGTCCCCCTATCGCCCCATTTGTCGAGGGGGGGGGTGTTCCATGTCAAAATCGCCCCCGTCGCCTACCAATTGTCGCCCGTTACGGATAGCCTATGAGCATTCTCAACCTGTCCCTCATCCCCATATCTATAATTACACTACAAAACACTACAATTCTCTCTCTTGTTCAATTAAATAATATTTTTTTATACATTTATCATTACAGTTTTCTCTCTCCACTATTCCCAATCAATACAACAAATGTTAAAAAATAAATAGAGACAAACAAAGTTTCCTTGAATTTACAAAAAATCACTACATTTTCTTTTTTTACCTTATAATTTACACTCACAACCACTCAAAACATCACTCTATAATCTACAAACTTTTCTCACATAAATTTAAAGAATAAGTTGGAAATGCTCTAACATTTAGTGTAAACTATTTAAAAAAAGCACAACATAACATTTATGATTTAGTTTTAATTTTAGTAAACCCTAATCTATAAATTTATTTACTCGTAGTCGTCGTTATTAATAATGTTATTGCTATTATTATTATTATTATTATTATTATTATTCGAATATGTTTGAACAATGTTATTTACTTTTACGAGTTTCTACCTAGTTATTATTTTCTATGTTTTACGTATCAGTCTATTTTTCGTGAATTAATGCGCACTTACAGTTCAAAGAAAATTGAATTTCAATAATCCAAACTATTAAGTATTGGTCCATATTAATTCCAACAAACAAATTGACTTGTGGTAATCCCAACCGATATATGCTTTCACTAGCCGGAGACCACCATTGCCACCACAGTCAACATCGTTGATTTCTCTTGAAACCCTACCCAATCATCTATTCTGCATCAATGTGGTCCGAATCAATGGACAGAACCGGAGTAGTGGTGATGTACCTTAATGGCGGCGTAATCATGTCTTTTCATCTGTCTTCAACCAAAATTCTCAAAATTTCAAAAATACGATTAATATTCTCTTAACAAGCTCTTTTTCTATTGAGCTAATTACAAGTCTAAACTTGTTCATAAAACACTTCCTTAAACCAAACCGGATAGAACGACTAAACAACTTTGAACCCGTTTAAAAAGCATATGACCCGCTTCCTTCCCAGCTAACTTCTGTTTGATCTGTAAAAAAACAAAAGCCAAGTCAACAAATTAATAAGTAAACAGGTTGAAGCTTGAAAACCGACACCTCAGTTTTTACCATGCCCACAGAATGTCAATTCAAGATCTTGCAGAGAAGTTCAAAGCCCTAATGAAAACCAACACATGGTTTAGAAACACAACAGAATCCTACAAAAAGTTAGTTTCTATGTATGTTTGGCTACATCAAACAAAAAAACAAGAGCAGCCCTCAAATATATACTTGCAGCCATCTTCAAAAACAAGTAGAGCACCAGAGTTGAACCATTAAACCTGAATACGAACCATATATTAATTCGTGCTTAAAAACATCAAGCCTAATCTAGACGCACTTAAAACTGTGTAACCCAAACACGACCCCATGTAACCCATGTGTCTAAACTCAATGAGTCAAACGGGGTGACATTTTAATGGGTTGTAATAAATTAATTAAACATCATAAACAGATTGGCGGCTCAATCTGTTTAATAAACGGGTTGAACTAGGGGTGTGCATGAAACCGAAAAAACCGACCCGCAACTGGAAAAAGCTGAACTGAAACAACTGAACCAAAGCAAAACCTGACGACTTGGTTTTATGTTTCTGTAAAAATTAAATTTTCGGTTTCGTTTTGCATGTAATTTAAACCGGAAAAACGAACTGAACCTAACATATGGTATTTCACTTTTTATTTTGAATGCTAAGTAATTAATAGAAAGTTAATAAATGTAACCCAAATATATAGGCCAAAATTCATTAGCTTGGGCTAAATAATTTTTTCGGCCCAAAAATTTCAAGCCCAAATGATAAAACAGAAAAAAACGAAACATAACCAAAGTGAAAACTGCAAAAACCAAAACCGAACTGTTTTCAAAAACTAAAAAAATCAAACTTTGGATTTTTGGTTCAGTTTGAGCCCAGGACCCACCCATTAACAACCCTAGGTTAAATAGGTCAACTTGACAACCCAAACACGACATGTTTATTAAACTGGTCAGGTATGACAATCCAAAAACTGTTTATATTCATGTCATGCTCGTGTTTTGGATCATGTCAGGAATCGTCACACCTAATGTTTTTTTTCATTTTACAAATACAGATTAGATGAAATACTTACATAATAATTATAGTTTCATGAGAATGTGACAACACATGACTTAGAGTCCTTTGAAACCGTTTGTAACGCCTCCTTAACCGCTTTCATCCTGTTTGGATCACCATATAAACTCTCACAGCACGAGATATCCATCTTTTCTAATACATATGCATGATGCAAAATGCATTTGAGAAAACATATTTCTGAATCATTTCCATTAAAGCTCTTAAAAGTCAGCATTTTGAGGCAGAATGAAATGCACTTAGGCAGTGATGACCAAATCAAATCGTTCTGAGCAACGCATACATCATGATTGAATCCCTGCACAGTTCATTGATTGGAACTAGATAAATATATTGATCTTTATAACGCTGCTTTTACGCTTTGAAAGTGATTAATTGATTTCTGCTATTGAGGACTGGTAATCAGTACTCAGTTGTAAATTTGGAATAAAACAGGCTGTAAAAGATAGTGTTTGTTTTTGCTGTTAAGTAAAACTTTTGAAGTTATAAAATACTAATAGTATTAATAAAAACACAGATGAGCCGCTCGAGCTAGGCCCATGAATAATTTTTCAAGCACAAGCTCAGCTCATTTATTAATTTATAATTCTTAATATTATACATGTATAATTTACATATATGGCATAATATATAGTATTTAGTTGTCGTTCTCAATAATAGATACTTACTTTTATTATGTAATATATAATTATTATATCAAATAAAAATATTACATTTAAATAACTAAATACTCGTTTAGGCTCGCAAGCCTAGCAAAGCATGGCTGCATGGTATATGAAGCTCAGGTTTGAGCACATTTATTAGACGGACTTAATTTTAGAAACTCGAGTTCGTTTATTAAACATCCTAGATATGGTAACTGTATATGATCTACCTCAGAGAAATATAAAGATTGTAGATTCGGACACATGTTGAGAAACTTCATCAATGCTTCAATGGTTAACTTTCTGATCTCCATGGTCATCTCTAAACAAGTCAAGTTCTTGAAAACCGGAAGATTAACCACCATGCTACCTGAAAATACAAGAGACTTCACAAAAACAAAAGGTTAACATCGCAAAGTCAAACAAAAAAAAGTCAAAATACATATTTCTATTATATTCAGTGAATTACCTCAATAGTATGATCTGATACATTCAAAAACACAACTTTACTCAACCCTTTAAGCAGATTAACAACATGAGAACCAACTTCTTTCTGCTTTTCGTGTGGGACCGGAACACTAATATATGCTTTTACCACTGAAGATACATCACACACGATAATATCGTTTGATGGATATCCGGTATACTTGAAGTATTCAAGATTTGATGCGTAAATCTTGATCTTACAGTCTTTCGGCTCATCGGGCGGCCCAAAATATGGCAAGTCATCTATCGTTAACCATTTTAAAGTAGGACTTGAAATTGTGATATTCTTTATATTCAACCACTCGCAGTCAACCAAAGTCAACTCTTCAAGAACCGGACATCCCGAGAAAAGCTTTTGTGTTGAGCCATCGTTTGCAAACGTAACCAGAGATAAATACAAGGTTTTCAAACATGGAAAATGGATAAAACTCAGGAATTCAAGAGAACAATTCATTTCAACTTTCAAATTGGTTAACGTTTGACTACAAAACAATGAGCCTGGGAGCACGAACGGATCATCCACAAAGAGACAAAGATCGAGGTTTTCGACATTGTGCGCGATAGCGGAAGATATCCGCGAATGTATGCACGGCGCATTAAAGAAAACACGACATGATAAACGAAACTTGTGAATGTTTGATGCACCACGTAACGAGAGAACTCGTTCTACAAAATCTATGAAGCAAGTTTCTTCGGGCGGGTCACGGTTGTCGGTCTCATTAGCATACAACAACGAATCATCGAAATCTAGGTTTGAAACGGAAGTCCAAACGTTGTTCCATGTTTTTGAAAGTATGGCGGTCTTTACAACGTCTTTTGTGGGAATAAATGAGAGAATATGATGAATGATACAATCGGGAAGTCGGTTTATATCATCAGCATTAGCATTATCACCTGTATCTTGAATCACATACCTTGTTTGGCCTATGTCACTCATAACTTCACCTGTAAATCAACAAAAAGGAAAATATTTATAAACAAATGTATAGCCTACAAACATTCTATACATCTCCTTTCTAGACCAATCAAGTTGTGCCTCGAGCTACAAGCCGGCTAACAAGTACGGTGGGTCCCACCTTCTCAGGAGTTTACATGTGTTACAAGTAGGAAAAATCATAGTTGATTATAAATCTAGGTGGGACCATCATACTTTCTATCATTTGTCAAAAGAACCGGGCTTGTCCCTCTTGTCGTAACCAGATTAGAATGCTAAAAATCATGTCAAAGTTGTCTATTTTGGTAATTTCGCATATTATTATAAATTTACTACTTCAATTAGCAAAATTATAATCTAGTCTTGAAGCAAAATTACAAACTCCCCAAATTAAGATTGTCAATAAATTAATTAGATAACCCTAGAAATGTTTGAAGTAAAATGAACTTTAAAAAATATATCATGATCGATTATTTGATTCATTCAACATCTAAACAAACTCGAAATAAAACCCTATCAAAAGATCATTTAAGAGCAAAAACAGAATAATAACTTGATACCCAGTATTTCATTTTACTAATTTTGATAATCTAAGCTTCAAAATTATTATGCTAATAATAAAGATTGCAGATAAACAAACGTACAGAGTGATGAAACATTAGAGATTTATCCGGAGGCTGGTGGATGGATGGAAAGGCACCTGCAGCAGGGGTAGGGGTAATTATTAAGCAACGAAAACATATATCTTTATTATGGAGTAAGTAAAGATGGAGGCTTTTGGGTGGAAAATGAGCAAGGCGGTGTGTGTGTGTGTGAGTTACAGAAGAAAGAAAGAGAAGAAGAAGAAGATGATGTGTTTAGGGGGTAAAAAAGGGATTTTGTACGGAATAAACATAACATTTCCTTTTTCTTTTCTTGTCTATGGAAAGTTCCATAACTAAATGGACAAAACTGAAACTTTTGTGTCTATTCGTTGGTAAGTAAATGAGACAAAACTGAAACTTCTATTAGGCTATGCATGGTGGAGGGGCTATAAAATGAGGCGTTTTGCGTTATGTGACGCCCAATCAGCAAAGGGTAAAAACTGGTTTTTGAGGTGTAATGGTGTAGGGATTACAAATAATAATATAATAATATATATATAACACATAACACACACATATGCATAAAATAATATTATATTTCCCAGCCTTTCCGACAACAAAAACATCCCGCCCCCACCCCAATTCGCCCCAAAAGCGCCCGGGGGGACGGCCCCCCCCCAAATTCGCCCCTTGTCGCCCCACTATCTCGCGCACTACGTTTAGTCTTAGGTGCTACACCAATTTTATGACATTAAAACCTTTATAAATTATAATAATAGTTTTTGTACTTAGATATTTTATTAACTTAACAAGATATTATTATGGAGGTAGGGTAGTGAAAAGCTCCAAATACTCATTCGCAGGTCACCCGCGGAACATCCTCATCACTCGCATAACTCAATTCAGAGGAAGAATAGCAAAAAGCTCCAAAGATCATCCACGGGCTACTCAAGATTTCCTCAGAGGTCATTCGCAGGTTATTCCCGTCACCACCGAGATGATAGAAGGGTTACGTTAGCAAATCAGTTGTAACCAACTTTCTTCTAGAAGATTTACGTGAAGATTCTCTCTTGGAAGGTACGTGACGTAACAACCAATTATGGGATGTCAACTGGTAAGGTTGTTATAACCGTGCACATGGCCACTTGTCTCTTCCTATCATGTGTAGACACGTGTGCAGTTTGTTACAAAGAGCATATTCTAGAAGAGGACAGCTGTACCAATAATATTCCCTTAACCACCGGTTATAGATACTCACTTTATAATCATGATGTATTCATTCACACTTCACATATTGCATCAATCACTTTAAGTACCTTTTCTCTCTAAGAACGATACTTATTCTCACGCCGGAGGTGGTTACGGGAAGATTCTCACTCTAGTCCTTCCCGTAATGAGCTCACGGTATTCTGCTTTGTAGGTTTTCGTCGCGGGACTTGTTGAGCTTTTACTTGTATTAACGTATTGCTTGTTACTTGGCCCGTATCCTGTGAAATCATCGGTCTAACGTATTCGAGTTTAGATCCGTGTTTATTCATTGGCGCCATCCATGTTTTTGCTAGAATTTTACTTTTTTGATTGTTTGGTCGATATGAGTCAATCTCAGCAAGGTTCGATGGAAACCCCGGTGGTTACGAAGGTTCTGTCGGACTTATGGCACATACAGGACCTACTCCTGGTGATTTGGGACGCGTGACGGCTGAGATTCGTCGGACTTGTCAGAATCAAGATCTGTAAGACAGATATGCAAATTCTCCTCCGGCGAGATCTCATCGTCAAAATCTCAATCTGAAAAAATTCAGTCTCTTGAAGAATGGTTGCAGTTACACCAAGAGAAAAATTTTGCTGAATACGAATATATGTTGCGTGAGGAAAGAGTCTGTTCACGGACTCTAACGTATGAAGATGCTCCGTCGAGGTCTCCATCTCCTCCATCAACAATTCGTCGGAGTCAGATGCGGGAGAGTGTCAGAACTGAGGTGTATTCTGAGGAAGAAGAGGATGAGAGAAGTCGTGATAGAGGTCGTCCAGTTATGCGGGGATCTTCCCACATAATTGACTATGATCAGAGTCATGCTTTTAGAAGTCGAAGAGATCCTACATATCGTCGTAATGAGGCCAGCTACTTCAGTGATGACAGTCAAGTTTATAGCACGTAAGAGACTAGTCGCCTACGTGCGATGGTTAGACATACTGAGTACTGTAGTGACGCGGAAGAAGACTTTACAAAGCCTTATCGACTTGCAGCGTTTGTAGAGAAGTCAAAATTCATCCCGCGAATTGCCACTGCTCCATTTCCTGTGAATGTGAAAATTCCAAATAATTTAGGGAAGTACAATGGTATGACGTATCCTAGTGATCATTTGCTTAATTTCACTGCAGTAGGTGGAGTCAGTGGTTGGACCTTAGCATATTGGTGTCATATGTTTGCTCTTACGTTGATTGGTGCCACCCGCGAGTGGTTCGAAAAACTACCAAATGCTCAAATCCAGAATTGGAATGATTTGGTGGCCAATTTTTCACAACATTTTAGTCAGCAAAAGAAACACACGCGGGACCCGGCTGAGATTCTGGATGTGATTAGATGGGATAATGAATCTGTTGAAGATTTCATTTCCTGTTTCAATGAGGAATGTTTAAATATTGGAGGAATTAGTAAAGACATATTGCGGGGGGGCCTTTCGCAAGGATGCTCGTAGTAGTGACTTAATCCGCTGCTTGACAGGAAAAGATGGAATGCCAAAAACTTGGGATAAATTTATGACAGCCGCAAAGGTTTTTGCGACAACAGAACACGTTTTAGGGTGGGATATGTCACACCCCCATCTTAGGCCTAGGAGTGCGACCAACAATTGGTACCATATTTGTATATAAATCAAAGTTACCGTCATTAGCGGAAGTCTTATAAAAACATAAGGATCAAAATTATAAATATTTACATTACAAAAGACGAGACGAAAGTCTCGTTTAGTTTTACTTGTTTATAAGTTTTACAAAATCACCATTTAATAATTATGTTTAACAAAATTATCCGAGCCATCAGATTCTTGAGCCCTTCGTCTTGACAAGCTCTATTCTTGATTACCTGCAAAATGTTATAAAAATACGTCAGCAACGAATGCTGGTGAATATGCTGACGCTAAAATATTTTCTTTACTTAATCACCCCTCGAGACCATGTAAGTCTCGGTCCATCTTGGCTTAGGAATAATCAAGTTAAACAACATCATTATAAACTCGAGTCTCTACACTAGGTCACCTCAGCAAAACACCACAGCGTTTCGACATAACTTAGGTACCATAAATATACACATGGTCAGTCTCACTCGAACGTAACTTAGGTCCGGCCCATCGTGGCTGTAGGTCGTGACCAAGCGTGGTGCGACGTGCCCACCGCATTCCACATATGTAAGGATCCAGACAAACGTATATTACAACCTGAGGGCTAGGCTTATACTCTTATTTACAATGTTTTTAGAGACACTTAGTCTCATGTAAAGTCTTACACATAACACTTTGATTTGTTTTGAAAACAAGTTTGTAAAAGTGGGGCGTATTCACCTTTTGATTGGGATCGGTTTCCAACACCGTCCGTGGGTCTTTCCCTTGCTATCTCGCACCTATAGTACGAGTATAACTTTTGTTAGTCGGATATACAATCCGGCTTAAGACCTTTAGTCTTATTTATCTCGATGAACCTTTAGTTCAAGATCTCTTTTACTTTAAAACCTTTAGTTAAAAAGTAATGTTTATAAACCTTTAGTTTATTTACAAAACCCTACATTTCTTCTTATTTAAGAAACGTATTTTTTTCTTTATTATTTAAGAATACTCATTATACATAAATAATATTTTATAACAAAGAATTATATTTACACATATATAAATATATTTATTTTTCTTTCTTTTCTTTGTTATATATATGAATTTCTTTTTGAAACATCGAGTATACTTTCGACTTAGGGCATTAAGCCTTTATAATATTTTATTATTATTATTATTTTATTCGGGCATTATGCCTACATTTTCTTGGCTTAATAAACCCTATACATTCGGGAAGCACTTCGAAGCCATTTTCCTTATCAACCTTCCTTGCTTAATACTCCACTTGGGCACGCGAATTGAGATATCAATATTTCACAGCACGTACTTTGAGACGATTGTCGGGATGTCGTGACAGCACCACCTTCTTGTTTGAAACTTTTCGGGGAGTGGCACGAATATCAAGGTATGGCACGGAAAACGAGGAATTGGACATGCTTATCGAGATGGATCGAGGGCACGAACTTCGAGGTGTAGAGAGATGCTAGAGTGGGAGTGGGATACTGGATTATGGTGTGTGAAAATGAGAACCCGGACCTTGTTATTTATAGACATGATTTTGGATCCCATCGCGGTATGCAATGGGTCCCTTGGCTAGCCCGTCGCGTACCGCGACGTAGGCTAACTGAGTCACCCACTAGACCTGCCACGTGGCGACACGTGGCAGGCGTTGCACCACGTGGCGACACGTGGCGGTCGTGTTGCCACGTGGCGGCAGACAGTGCCACCGTGTGCCACGTGGCACACGTGTCAGACAACCCATTGCGCTACGCTATGGGTCTCTCTTCTGATCCATCGCGTATCGCGATGGGTCAGGAAAACCGAATTTACATTTTAAGCCCTTGAGTTTGGAATTCGGCAGAATTGGTCCCTTAACTTTAGAATTTTGACATTTTTGGCTCGAATTTTCCGTGATGTTACAGGATAGTCCCAAGCAGTCAACAAAGGTGGAATTAAAGAACACATGGTTGACTAGGCAAGCACGGGAGTCCATATGGTCTCGCATAAAGCCTCCCGCAGAAACCTCAAAACAACCAGATGCAAGGTAATTGATTGGAAACAAGAACAAAGATCATAATTGGGGCAAGACAATAGCAAGTGGACTCTGTTGACGAAAACTCCTTCAGAAATCTTAATTACAGACAATGTGGATTTTAATAAGCCGCAACCACTTATGCGTAGAGCACAATTAATCCTAATAATCAATGATTGTTTCACAATGACATAGGCCATCGCACTGATGACTGTGTTAGTTTAAGGAATGAGATTGAACAGGCAATTAAGTCAGGAAAATTGGAACATTTGTTAAAGAATGTGAGGTAAGGTACCTACAAGTCACCCACGCAAGTCAATTCCGGTCAGCCAAAAAAGCAGGTTAAAGATTTCACATGATCCAAGGAGGAAAACTCCACGGATATAAAAGACAAGAAATTGATTGTGATGAATGGAAGAGTGTACCAGTAGTTTTTCCGAGAGTAAAAGGAGGTCCATGCATGAAATAACCGTTGATTATAATTGCATTAATTGGACATTACAGGTCCTAGTATGCATTTTTTGACACGGGAAGTACATCAGACATTATGTACGAGCAATGTTTTAAGCAACCAGATGAAGAGGATTAGGCAAGGTTGAAACCTATTCATGTTCCAGTATCAGATTTTGGTTATGAAGTTATGCATCCACGTGAGGTCATTTCTTTTCCAGTTACTCTTAGTCATGGAATTCACTCGCGTAGTGAAGATATGGAATCTTTGGTATTACCAGCAAGATCGAAGCATGACATAATTTTGGGTAGAGAGGCAATTGATGACTTCAATGCTAATTCATCCACTACACATGGTATGGTAGGAATCCCAACCCGCACATGCATAGCGATCATTCATGTTAATAAACATTGTTTTACCACGGAAAGTTCGAAGCCGAGTAAGATTCCTAAAATAGTGGAAAGAACTGAACCTGAGAAATGGGCGATGAATCCAAAGTTTCCAGAGCATACGGTAACAATTGGTCCCACTGTCTAGTCCCTTGATTTCACCTGGATCTTACTTAATCATGTCATAACTCACACAAATAAATGTGTCGACAAGAGAGTTAATGATGGGTTGCTATATTTAGAAAGACGACCGTTTGTTAAAGGCAAAATCAGTATTCAAAGGTAACCAACAAGAACAAGATTCACTCAAAAGATTTCCATTTATATAATATCAATCATACAAAGTGGATAATCGATTTAGGGTTTCTTGAAGGTTTATCCGTACTAAGACAACCGTCACACATACAATATTCTATTCTTAATAAATGTGTCTGTCTGCCTTGTCCGTCTTTTGTAGGCGGCGTGCCCTAAAACATTCTATTTATAGGCCTGCCACCCTAAGACAGCTGTCATTCCTTCTAGAAACGCCAAACGTAAATACATATTCAAATTACATAATCAGAAAATATTCTAAGTGTAAAACAAGTCTTCCGGGTAGGCTTTGCATCAATCTTCATTTTCCAAGTAGGCTATGTACTCTGCCATCCTTCATAACTTGGTAAACATAGAAGTGTGCCCGGGATCAGTTTCTGGGTAGACTTTACTTGAAGAGCATTTTACCAAGTAAAATACTCACTGGGTAGACTTCAATCTTCTTGACTTTGCCAGACTTTGCCCGACAAACCCTTACGAGCAACCTTGTTCTTCAATGGTCCATTTCAACTCCTTGCTATAAAATAACTTATTAGCAAAGTGTACTCGGGAGTACTGTTCCTTGCTTGATTTGAACCTTGCCCGATGTTACTTACTGATATTCCACTTCAATCATCAAGCTTTTTCGGACCACTATTATTAATGAATACCTTTCCCGGTCTTCCAATCACTTGGCTTCATGAGCTTGGTTAGACAAAAGCTTACTCGGAAGTGAACTTTACTTGGCTTTGAAGAACAGACTTGCTTGACAAAGTGAACCTTGCCCGGATTTACATAAACTAGTGAACCTTGCCCGACAATGCACTAATTTGCAAACCTGCTCGGATATCCACTAAATAAGACTACTTGAAGATAACCTTGCCCGATAGACAAAATATTGTACCCGGCTAAGTAAAAGCTTGCTCGGAGGTCTAAGGTGTGCCCGGATCCATACTTAGCGAATTCTGAGGAGGTTGAGAAGATTCCAATCTTCCATGTACTTCATCTTGGTCAAATCTTTGACTCAACAATCTCCCCCTTAGGTCAATTGTTTGACTCAACAATCTCCCCCTAGATTGGAACACCTCAGCTGACCCAAAACATTTCTAAGGTTACTTACACTTAGTCAAAAATACACATCAAATTCAAAGTCAAATTTACATATTCAAATAACATAAACAAATTACATATTCAAAAAGCTGTCCGAAGACATTACATCACAAGGCCTAATCTAGGAATTTTGTCTTTTCCATTCATTGTAGGCAGCTTGTCTTCTCATTGCCATTACAGATGCAGCTCTTTCCCTAAAGATATTGAGAATTTGGTAGTGAATGTGCCCTTCTGGAATCACCAAATCTCTTATATCCATCAAGTCTTCATTGTGCAAGTAGGTCAAATCTGCATCTTTCTTGATTATAGCCAGAACTTTTCCATCAGAATTCTTTAGTACATAGTGACCAGCATTTTCTTTGTATTCTATTTTAGCAATGATACCATTCCTTTGCACTGTGTAGTTGGGCCGTGTCATTCTTCTTTCAAGACTTATGCATGTGTTCATATTTGACAGTGGATTCCTATCTCTGACATTCATAACAAAATTTCTCTCAGCCATGTCCATTCTTTTCAATTTTTCCTGTCCTCTTTGACTTGTGTAGCTGAATCAATTTCCAACTTCTCTTTTGACTTAGGAATGGGAATCCCTTCTCAGCTTCATCCAGTAAGAACTTTGACAGATTATTCATCTGTCTTCCAGCCATCCTACTTCTGTTTCGGTAATCATACAAGTTGAGTCTGGCCATTCTTTCTAGTTGTTCTTGAGTGTATTCATAGAAGTTACTCCTCACAACTATGTCTCTCAACGATCGGCTTTCCATAATTAATTTCAGCGACCCAATAATAGAATCAAAGTAGAGTTCTCTTGGAAGATCCACATTGGATTGTGGTCTTGTTGTCCTTTCTTGCATAGATCTACTAGATTCACCTCTTCCCCCTTGTGGATACCTTCTTGAAATTGGTGGCCTGAATGGAATGGACTTCTTTGGTTTGCTAGGCCCCAAATTAAAAGTTTTTATGTAGATTGAAGTTACCATCTCAAGTGGGAGGTTGGCCAATTCAACAATATCTTGTCCTGCCAGGTCTCTCAGAAGAAGCATCATCTTTTCTATACCAGGATTGTTAGACAATCTTGTAGGTATAAATCTTCCATCTATAAAGCTTCTGGGGTTTTCCCCTTCTCTTAGAGCCTTCATCCATTCTGCCTTCTGAATGTAGAAAAGTTCTTTTAAATCTTCCTTTTCCAAGACATTGAAGTCTGCTTCACTCATTCTCCTTTGATTTATCATAATGTTCCTCAAAATATTTATCATTTCTTCATTTTCCCAAGGGACTATGGGTTCATCTTCTGGTTCAGGCTTTACTTCTTGTGGGGTAGGAGTTTCAACAAATATGGCTTGTTCCTTTAATTTCTCCCTCATGGTTTGAATTCTTCTCTTCTTTGCCTGAGGTTCATCAGTTGATTCAAACTGTTTGGTAGACTTTTCAGTTTGAGCCCTTTTCAGCTTTTCTTTTCTTTTCAACTTATTGTACTGGTCTACCACTGATTCTCTTGTCAAGTTATCAACAATTTCAGGCTTCAAACCTCTTCCAGCAAATATCCACATATACCTCCAAAATCTTTCTTCAAAGATTCAATCTTTTCAAGTTTCTCATTTTCTTTAACACATTTTTCAATCACCTTCTCTCTCTCTCACTGTTATAAAGATTTTGAAGTTGGTCAAAGTTGAAGTGAGACAGATTTTTCTCTTAATAGTTATGCCTTCTGAGATATTCCCTGAATTTTTGACTTTCCCTGTTTTTCTCTTCCATCTTTTTCTTCAAGGCATCTCTCTCTTTATCTAGTCTCTTTTGCAACTGATCATCATCAAGATCAGCCAAAGATTCAAAACTTATCCCATATCTTCTCAGCTTTACAACCAATGGATTATTCTTTTTGGCTTCTCTCATACTCAACTCAATGTTTGCCCTCTGTTCATCAGTCATTACAACTTGTGGGGACATAACATTAGTAGCTTTGACATTTTTCCCTTGATCATTCTCAGGATCATCATTATCATCATCAGAATCCTCAAACTCATCCTATCCTTTAGTTAAATCATTCATAGCATCAATCTTTGGTTCATCAGAGGGTGGATGATCTGGTTCACTTCTTATTGGAACATCAGGAACACCCTGAACCCTCTCACCTGGTTGCAAGGTTTGTAGTAGTACAGCCCTTATAGGACTAGCATTATCTTCCGGAGTTTCAACAAAGTACTTGTTCTTGTCATCCCACTTTCCTCTCTTGGCAGATCTTTCATGCTCAGTCTGCTCGGATGCCCTCTTTCTTCTCATGTAGGTCTTAGAAAACCTATTGACTTTCTCTGCAAATTCTTCATGTAATTTTGAAAGTCTTTCTCTTTTCTGTTCAAGTGTTTCATGAGGTTCAGTCACATTCACCCTTTCTGACCAGCTGTCAGTTGGGTTCTTCTTCAAATCTTCTCTCACCTGTTCAGTCCATTTCTTAGTAGCCATTGAAGCAATGGACTCATCAATTTCTTCTTCAGTCATTACATCAGTATTCAAGTTGGCAGGTTCAGCAGTTTCTGAGGACTTTCTTTTTTGTTGATTCTGGGATTGAAACATGCTAACCACCATAGCCAGGGAATTGTCAGCTTCCCCAGCTTTGTTCATCATAATCAATTTTTTAATTGCTTCTTGATCAACCACATCATCAATAATTTCTTTTGCAAGTTTGGCTTGTTTAATCAAGATTTCCTGTTTTTCCATTTCTTCAGGAGTTAGGGATTGAGCCAGTATCTCCCTATCCCTTGTTTCTCTCAAGATATTCTGTTGTTCTCTTAGGGCATCAGCAGCAGCAATAACATCATCTTTAAATAGTACATCCTTTTCAGGATATGCCTTGACAGACTCTTCTACACTGATTTTTGCTTTTCCTTTCTCAATCCACCTCCTCACATCCTCTTCATCCCCAGACTGTACATAGTCATCAATCTCTTTTTCTAGTGCCTCTAACTCAGGATCATACTCTGCCCTCTTGGAGCTTTCTGGTTGTTCAGTTTGAGTGATGGGCTCCTCAGTAGTAGTATTCCCTTCATTCAACACTTCAGTCTCAACTCCAGTTTGAATGTCAATTAAGACATCAGTAGCTATATCAGTAGCTGCTACATTTTCTTCAACATTTATCTTTTCTATCACATCCTCTGTCTCAACATTCTCTTCACTCCATACTACTCTCACAATCTCATCATTCACATCATACTCCTATTCTGCAACTCAGACATATCTGCTTCATACTCAATCTCTTCAATTATCCTCTCCTCACTATCCTCATCCTCACTATCATACATATTCAAAATCAATTTTAAACTATCAGCAGTCTCCACAACTTTTACAGTTTCTTCAACATTCACACCAGAGACAGTTGGCCTATACTCATTCTCCCCCTGTTTTGGGGCAGCTGAGGTCTTCTCAACCTCCTGCACCAGGGCTTGAATTCTCAAGTTTGCTTGTACCAACTTCTCTAACAGCATCATATTTTCATTAGTCACGTCATTTCTTCTTCTCAACTCAGCATTTTCTATCGTTAAGTCCAGATTTCTTTGGAATGTGTCTGTATGTGAGGTTGTAGGTGGTGATGCAGAAAAAGGTTCAAACTCAGGTTGTTCTATGATGTGAGTTTGGAAAATGGATTGGTGGTGGTGATTGTGTATGAGGTGGGCTTGAAATGAATGGATCAGTATGAATTGGGCTTGTTGTTGTTGGTGTTTGTGGTGGTGGAGATGTATGTGTTGATGATGGTATAATTGGTTGGTCAATGTGTGGTGGTGACTGTGGTGGTGTTGGAATAGGTTGTTCTATTTGCTCAAATTGCCCCCCCTGATCAGGTGCAACTATATCCATAGCTACTCCATCTCCTCCTTCATCTCCATCAACATTATCATCTCCATCATCAGAGTCTCCATCATCATCACTCTCATCATCATCTCCTCCTTCCTCCTCTGAGCTTAACTCAGGCACTAGCATTATTTCCAAATTATGATCCAACAACCATGGTAGAATTTCAAATGGAACTTCAGAATTGAATCTATTGGCCACACCCGGATTCTTAATTCTCTTGTATGTGTCAGGGTTCTGCAGTAGGTGTGTAATTCCCATAGTTGGTAATTCTTGTAATTCTCTGTTAAAGATTATCTGCAAGAACCTTGGGTATTGCAAAAATCTATCCTTCTCAGCCTTTTACAAATTTAAAATTAATCCCTCAAAGATCATCTTTGAGAAATTAAATGGCAAATCATAAATGATTCCAACAGTGGCATTTGCTAGATCACGACTCATCAAGGTCCATGATCCTTTCCTTGGAGCAAACCCCTGTATCACATGGTGAATGAGGAATCTATACAGCATTGGAAACATCCCCTTTTGAAACTGCCCATCATGTACAGTTCCCTGATAACCCATCGTCTCTTCAAAGATCCTCATCAGGTGATCAGTGTTGAAATTAATATGATTATGATCATCATCATTCAATCGTAAACATCTTCTGATCATCCTTTCTGTCACATGTATCTCATGGCCAGCAACAGATGCTTCAATTCTTTTCCCATTGATATCTTCAACAAGTTCCGCAGATCTCCAGAAATCCAGTGAATGATTTCTGTAGATGACAGGATTTTCAGTGAAGGCAAAACTGACATTTGACCGAGCCATCCATGTAATCATTCTTTCCATCGGCTCGTTGTCAGGTGTGACTTGTAAAAGTGCACACATAAAGTTCAGTACTTTAAATAATTTCAAGGTATAAAAATGAAGATGAACGAGAGAAAAATCTTCAAGAACCTGTTCTTCGACAAATTTATAACCTAAACACATAAACAGAGTATTAGTAATCAAATACGTAATCAAAGCCCATTATAGTCTAATCGTGATCGGAAAACACATTTTTATTGCTAACCGAGTCGGAATTAGAGGGATGATTCAAGTTAGGGTTTGGATTAAAGTTGAGTGCGATAAGTCGGTTTAGGTTACTTTGCGAGTAAGCAGTTGCAGTGGAAGGAGAGAGAGGGAAAAGCTATGTTGAAAATTTTGCCTAACTCCCTCTTATATACCTTTTGAAAGTGGGTTTTAAATGCTTTTTGTCGTTTAGTGAATTATTAGCTGTCACACAGTAACATTATCCACTTGATATATTAAAACATTTCTTTATACTTTTAGCAAACCTTACTCGGAAAATTTTAATATATCCAAAGTCTACTCGGTATACTTCCACTTACACAAAGCTTACCCGATTAAAATAAAAACATCAAACCTTGCTTGGTCAAGCTAAGTAATTTAAAGTCAAGACACTATGAAGAAAGCTTACCCGAAACACTAGATTTCTTGAGAAATTAATCACAAGGCATATAATCAAGTATGAAATATCAAATAAGCATCCTTACTAGGAATCAATTAAGATCCCCATATAAATTTCTTGAATTCAAATTTAAAAGACTTGGTCTAGCATAAACCCTAATTAAATAAGAATCATAATCAATCAAACATACTAAAAAACATATTCAATCAAGTATACTTGGAAGCATAGTGTGCTCGAGCAACCGTTCTGATGTATAGTGTGCCCGAACAATATTCTTTTGCAAAGTATACCCGAATAACCTTCCTATAGTATAAAGTGTGCCCGGAAAAGGACTTCTAACAGACAGTGTACTCGGAACGTCAAGTTTTGAAATTACCAAGTATATTGAGGTAACAGAAGTGTACCCGAAATATAAAGTGTGCTCGGAAAACAAAGTTTGCTTGAAAAACACTTGTAATCTCAAACGAAATCATAAACACAAATATCACAGAGCATGCTAGGACTGAAATTAAAACACATAAACAGTTAAGTGTGCTATAGTCTAAAATTTCAAAGAGCTTGCTCGAATATCCTATCTTAGCACTAAGCTTGCTAGGATACACATATTCAATCATCAGGTATGCCTGAGAACTAATCTAAACAGTTTAGTCTACTCAAGTAACATCAACATATCAAACCATACCCGAAAATGACAAACTTAAATAATAATATCTAAGTGTTCCCGGGAAGGTTAACAAACCTTTCTTAACAACACATTCACACAAATCACAAAGCTTACTCGGTGTACTAACCTAAATTCACAGAGTTTGATTGGAATGACAATCAACATATAAGATGCAAAGCTTGCCCGGAACAAGAATTTCTTGTTAAAAGCTAGCTATATCACATAATCATCTCAAGACTTCAAGCTTGCTCGGGAAATAAGTGCAACAGTGTACTCTACCCGGAAAGTGTAAACACTTCAAAGCATGCCCGAAAATCATAAACTTAGTCAATAATGACTAAGCTTTCCCGGAAAGGTTAAAAAGTATCAAACCTTACCCGAAAATACATATTCAAACATATTCAACTGTTTTGTGCCCAGAAAGGTTATAAAACATCAAACCTTACCCGAACTTACATATTCAACCTACTAAAGGCAAAATGCAATGCTTTTTGACTTAAACCACTTTGTCAAAATATATTTTTCATTACAGATCATAGTTTAAGAGCAAATGATGCATTTAGAGATCAAATTTCAGTTGTATTTGTCTTCAAAATAGTTTCTTCCATTTTCTAAAAAGATCTCAAGAATGAGATCATATTGACTAAGTAGCTTTCTCAATACTTCATTCTCAGCATTATTATGACAACATAGATAGGTTAACAGCAGGTATAAACTTAGCATGAATTTCATTTCTTTGGTGATATGATTAAGGTTCAATTTAAGCATAATGCATTTATGGTCAACACTGTGCTATGATGCCTCATATCTCTTCTCAAAGCTTATTTGGCTTTCCCCAGATCACCCCAATTTGACTCCAACCTCCTGTATTTGGTCAAAAAGCTTGTTTTTTGTATGACAGAACTTATTGGATCTTATTGTATTTTTTTGATATTCAAACATATATAGAGGTTGAACGTTGGACTTACAGTTCAAATAACAGGCATTTCATTCAAGATGAGACAGCTTTTGTCAACATCTTTGTAGTTCTTGTTGTAACCCTCTTGTTTGATAAAATATTTAAAACACTTATCAACTTTTGGTTGATTTATTCATTCTTCCCCTTGTTTTGATATTTTCTCAAATTTTTTAACACATGTTCTTTGTCATATTTAAAGATGTTTCATTTTTGGTTGACCAAATAACAACAGGCTTGTGTATGATTGGGTAATTACTTTTCTGCCTATCATGTGGAGAGATTTATCTTGAGACATGCAAAGACAACTATGTATCTCCACATAAAGATTAGCATATTCATTATGTTTAAATCACCTTACATTTTACATCATCATGAGAAAGCAACCATACATGTTAATGACTATACTAAGGTCCTTTTAGCCTATTAAATCCATATGATTGGCTAAGTAGTCAATGTACTATCATTTCCCATTAAAACACAGTTTAATATTCAATCACCCCAATATCTCTTCATTGGCAGGTAAATGGCTATCCTGTTTGACCAAAAGTGGTCAACAAGACCAAACATACATGTGAATATATGTCCTTTCAAAGTCAGAGCCATTGACATAGTTTTAAGTGAATGAATAAGAAACAAGTCATAATTGCTCCAAATGCATTCAGTTTTCAGGTCAATGGCTATCCTTTGAATCTGTAGAGATTCAAGGACCAAACATACACAAGTGCATGTCCTTCCAACTGGGCAAATGACATAATTTTCAGCAAAAACAACTACTTGAGACTTTTCTTTAAAACTCCTTCTTTTAAGCTTCTTTAAAGCTTGAACTAAATAATCTTATCATATCTCAACACCATTAACAACATGCTCATGTTTTGATCAAAACAAAGTATTTATGCAAAATTCATTGTAGACTTCATTTTATCACTTAATTTTGACATAAAACACATTTTGACATAAACAGTTGTAACATAATCAAATCTTAATCAAACTTAATATTATCAGGACAAGTAGATAATACTGTCAGTCAAAGTCTAACCTATCTTAATAACATCAGAAGATCAGATAAAGCACATATTCAAGCAATTAAGCAATGATGTCAGATAAGCTTACTCTAACAATTTAAATCTTAACAGAAACACTTATACTAACATCACAAATGCACAACAACTGATAATCAAACAAGCATATCAATCATGTCAAAACTATGCAATCATCATCAGTTAAAGCACATATCAGTTTAAATATTCAGTAGCATAATCAGTAACATACTCAAGCATATTTACATAACATTCAATTTGTGAAACCTCTAAATAAAATAATCAGTTAGCACATATAGGTCCACAAAAAGGCACATATCCTTAATCAGATGTCATCAGAGTTGATCATTCCCAGGGCTTTCAAAAGAAAGTTGAACCTGGTTCTATCAAGTGGTTTGGTGAATAGGTCAGCCAAATTGTCACTTGTATCAACTCTTTGCATTTCAATCAAACCTTTTTCACTGCAATCCCTGATGAAGTAATGTCTGATTTCAATGTGCTTAGTTTTAGAATGTTGAACTGGATTCTTAACAGTAAAATATGTAGCAGTATTATTAATAAGAATAGGGGTGTTCAGAAAATTCAAGCCATAGTCCAGCATCTGATTTTGAATCCACAGAACTTGTGCACAGCAGGCAGATGCATCAACATATTCAGCTTCTGCTGTAGAAATTGAGACTGTAGTCTGCTTTTTGCATTGCCATGACACTAGCCTTTCACCCAAAAATTGACATCCTCCTGAGGTTGACTTTCTACTCATGTTACATCCATCATAATCACTGTCTGTATATGCAATCAGATCAAAAGATTGGTTCTTTGGATACCAAATTCCTAAGTCTGGTCTTCCCTTTAAATATCTGAATATTCTCTTAACAACATTCATGTGGGAGACTTTTGGACTTGATTGAAATCTTGCACACACGCATACAACAAACATGATATCTGGTCTTGTTGCAGTCAGATACATCAAAGATCCAATTTTGGCTCTATATTCATGTTCATCAACAGGCTCACCCTTTTCATCTGCAATCATCTGTTCTTTGGTGTCCATTGGAGTTGAAGCAGTCTTGTACTCATGACAGTTGAACTTGTTCAAGATGTCCTGCACATTTTTGTTTTGGTGAATGAAGATCCCTTCAGCTTTTTGTTGAACTTGCAATCCAAGAAAGAAGTTTATTTCACCCATAGAACTCATGCTGTATTTGGACTTCATTACCCCTTCAAACTCCATGCACATTTGTTCATTTGTAGATCCAAAGATGATGTCATCCACATACACTTGTAACAGAAGTAAGTCTGATCCCTTTCTTTTGTAGAAGAGTGTCTTGTCAATGGCTCCTCTTGTAAAACCATTTTCAAGAAGATGATTTGACAGCTCATCATACCATGCTCTAGGAGCCTGATGCAATCCATAAAGGGCTTTGTTTAGCTTATACACCCTGTTGGGATACATTGGATCTTCAAAACCTGGAGGTTGAGCTACATACTCCTCTTCATCAATCTTTCCATTTAGAAATGTAGACTTAACATCAAGCTGGAACACTTTGATGTTCTTTGAGGCAGCATATGCAAGAAAAATCCTGATAGCTTCAAGTCTTGCAACAGGAGCAAAGACTTCCTCAAAGTCTATTCCTTCTTCTTGAAGACATCCTAGTGCTACAAGTCTAGCTTTGTTCTTAATCACCAAACCCATTTCATCCCTTTTGTTTCTAAAAACCCATTTGGTTCCTATTGCATATCTGTCTATTGGCCTATCAACAAGATCCCACACATGTAGGTCTCTGAACTATGCCAGTTCCTCTTGCATTGCTTCTACCCAACTATTGTCTTTTAGTGCTTGAGCAATGTTCTTTGGCTCTATTTGGGAAAGAAAGCAGGAGTAAAGACAGATGTTTGCAATTTCAGAATGACTTCTTGTAACTCTTTCATGCAAATCTCCAATGATGTTTTCAGAAGGATGATTCTTTTCCACATAAGGAGTTTGTGTAATCATATTTGTAGACAAATTTGTGTCAAGATTTGTTTCATTGAGCTCTGGTTCTTCAATGATCAAATCAGTTTCTGCATCATGAAATTCTGGTGCTTCATCATTATGTTGTCCTGAAGTAGATGCACCATTGTTTTCTAAGTTAATATTTGAAATAGATCTTGAAATCTTGCTGTAGATGCAGCTTCTTCTCCACTTGCTTGGTTCCTTGTGTCATCCTCATTCTGAACTTGATCATTTTGTACATCTTGATTGTCTTGATTGTTCTCAGTATGATCATGTTCAGGACTGTGATTGTTTTCTTGATCTTGTTCACCAATGTCACATGAGGAATTCTTCACAAAAGTATACTCCTTTTCTTTTCTAGCAACCTTTTTCCATAATTCTTCTAAGTCCAGTGATTTCTTCTTTTTCTCTTCAATTTCACTGGTCTTGTAGAATGAGTCATCAAAGTTTTCAGAATAAATCTTGAAAGACCTTATTAGCTTTTCATGATCAAACAGCCATGCTGCACCATCAACTGTATTGAATTGATTCTCATTAAAGATGATGTCAGATATGACACTCAAATGGTCTTTCACATAAACTCTGTAGGATTTTGAGTGTGTAGAATATCCAACAAAGAAACAATCCATGGATTTTGTTTGAAACTTGTTCAAATAGTCCCTTGTGTTCAGAAGAAAACATTTGCATCCACAGGGCTTGAAAAACTTAATGTAAGGCTTTCTGTTGTGAAATATTTTATATGGAGTTTTGTTATGCCTTTTGTTGACAAGTACCCTGTTCTGAACATAGCAGGCTGTATTTATGGCTTCAGCCCAAAAGGTGACAGGCAGATTAGCATCTGCTAACATGGTTCTTGCAGCTTCAATTAAAGTTCTCCTTCTTCTTTCTGCAACACCATTTTGTTCAGGAGTTCTAGGAGCTGAGAATTGTTGTTGTATTCCCTTTACTTCACAAAATTCTTGCATAACTCCATTCTTGAACTCAGTGCCATTGTCACTTCTCATCATCTTGACTTTCTTAGTCAGTTTGTTCTCAATCATTGTTACACAACCTTTAATCAACTCAGCAGTCTCTTCCTTGGTACTTAGGAAATAAACCCAAGTGTATCTTGAATAGTCATCAATGATCACAAGACAATATATTTTCTTTCCTATACTTGGCATACTAACAGGGCCAAAGAGATCCATGTGAAGTAATTCAAGTACTTGATCAATTGAGTTGATGAGCTTTGGCTTATGAGTAGATTTGTGTTGCTTTCCTTTTTGACATGAACTACAATGATCTTCCAATTTGAACTCTCTTGTATGTAAGCCTATGACATGCTCACCTTTGACAAGTCTATTCATGTTCTTTAAGTTCACATGACAAAGTTTCCTATGCCACAATTTTGATTCATTTTCAGTGGCTTTGGAAACAAAACATGCACCTCCTCTTGAGATAGCTTCTTTCATATTCAATTCATACAAGTTACCATTTCTTGGTGCCATCATCATAATTATTTCAAATGGAATCACAAACTTAGGCTTCAAGATGAAACAGTGGGAGTCATCAAAACTGACTTTGTATCCCCTTATCACACATTTGTGATATACTTAGTAGATTGTATTGAAGACCTTCAACATGAAATATATTATCAAATGAGACTTTCCCATTTGTTAAGATTCCTTTTCCAACAATCTTTCCACCATTTTCATCACTCCCAAAAGCTACAGGACCTTCATACTTTTCTTCATAATTGACAAGAGACCTGTTGTCACAAGTCATGTGCCTAGAACAACCACTATCCATGTATCATATGTCATTCAGTGGAGTGGGCTGTTCCTGCACATACAAAGAAAGTTTGATTAGTTGAGTGATGAAGTGCAAGTCTTATCAACTTGCAGCTCATCAGATTCAGTTTCAGACACAGCTTGGGAAGTGAGTGTTGTTGGTTCAGGATCTTCATGAGTGAGTACTAGATTGTCTGAATTATCTTTTTCATAACCACACTCTCTTGGGGTTTTAACTAGTGAGGTTGAGTTCTGATACTCAGCTGAGTTAGAGGCATACTCCTTTATCACATAGTCCTTCTTTTCAGAGTAGTCTCTCACATCAGGAACTTGCTCAACCTTTGTTTCTGTTTTAGGTTTCCAAAGAAAACCTTGTGATTCATATCCATGTTTCATCAGAAACTTTTCATCACCAGTGAGTTCAGTTGGTTTCTTTCTAGGATATGCTTCTTTTCTTCTTGTTTTCTCACCGCTTGATGATCCTTGAGGACTATCAGAATTGACAGATTGAGTATCTCTTTTTGGGATTATTCTCAAGGGTTGAGAGCTCTTTTTAACATTTTTCACATGCTTCACTGGAGATTTACCCCTTTTACCAGGTTTATCCACATGTTTCTTGGCTTTCATTGAATGCCTTTGGCTCTCAGTTTCCAGTTGTTTCTCTTCACAAACCTTTCCCATACCCAAGTATTTTTCATACTTCATTTTGTAGGCAACAAAGTCTTGGCCATACTTTGTTCCATCTGGGACATGAAATGGTTGAAACTTCAATCTTTCATTGCAGGAGTCTGTATGATGACCATACTCATCACACTTCTTGCACCAAACCTTTCATTTGAATATTTCATGTTCTTTTGGTTTCTTGAACCTTTCACTTGGTCTAGGTAAATCAACTCCAATTGTCTTTTTAGATTTCAAACTGTCAAAATCAATTGAGAAGGGAACAAATTCAACTATCCTAATGTCACTTCTTTCTACTTTCACTTCAACAAAGACAATTTCTCTTAAACTCAAAGGTTCCTCCTCTATGTTTTCCCTTTGTCTTGATTTCCTTTTTTTCATATTCCTCCATTGTTTCTACTTATCTAATGTCAAAGTCTTCAATGCTTGAGAAAATAGGGTAAACTGGAATAAAGTTTTCAACATTCACATCTTCTTTTACCCTTTTCTTTCCTTTTTTCTTTAACTTTTCCAATAATTCTTTGCTTGGAGGTCTCACTGCATTGTAATTTACCTTCTTCTTCTCACATTTATCAAAGGACACATGTTCTCTCTTTGTTCTTTCATTATGTTTCTTCATTCTTGATGTGACAGGTGGATATTTTGGAAGTTTGTCAATGGATTCTGGCTTCTTGTATCTTCTTCCTCTTTCAGCAGCTTTGAGTTCCTCTTCAGTAATTTGATCACTCAAATTACTCAAGTCATCTTGATTCAAATCAATTGACTCAGGGTCATCTTCAGAGACTTGAACTCCAATTGACTTTACTTCTTTCAACTCTTTCTTTACAACAAACTCTCCTTCTTCACTCACCTCAACATTCTTGTATAAATCCACAAGTTCTTCTTTGTCTTGAAAGACGTCTTTGAATTGTTGTAGATATGCATTTCTTTTCTCTTTATCAACTCTTGGCATAAAGTTGTTGTTGAAAGGTGGTGGTACTGCTTTGTACTTGTCTTCTTCTTTAACTTGGTTTAAAATTCCACAGATGTTTCTAGTGGAGACCAAGTTCTTCAAGAATTCATTGTCAGCTTGCAGTTTTGTGTTTAGCACCTTCTCTTCTATAATCATTTTCTTCAACCCATCAATTTCAGTGGTGAATCTTTTCTGAGCTCTGGAATTGTTAACACAGTCTTCTTCCAAACTTTTCATTCTTTCTTCACTCACTAGTTCACTTGCCTCATATGCATTGATGATACTTTGTTTCTTAAAACACTCACTTTCCAGCTTGCCTACTTTCATTTTCAGTTCATTGATAACCTAAGTTAAATCAATAGTAGGAGCAGAATGTACCTGAGATGATGATCCAGTTTCTTTCTCAATTATGGCCATGAATGCTACATTTTCCCTCTTGATATCATCTGCAATGTCTTCTTCATGATTGCTCCAATCAAAGTTACCCTCATGCTGTGTTGTTACAGCAACATTTCCTTGATTTCTGATCTATATCTGATTGGCTGGAACAGTGTTGTTTGGAACATTTTGATGATTTTGATTGTTGTTTCTCTGAAAACCTTGATTCTGATGCATTCCTTGATCATGATTGTTTATTTAAGGTTGAATGTTGTTGAAGTTGGGATTATAGTTGTTGTTGGAATTGTTGATGAAGTTATTGTTGAAGTTGTTGGTGTTGGGTCTCTGCTGATATTGAGTCTGTTGTTGATACTGAGGTTGCGGATTTCTTGGTTGGTTTTGAAATTGGTTCACTTGGAAATTTCTTGGCATGTTACATTCTCTTGTAAAATGACCAGGCTGTTGGCAATTGTAGCAGATGGCTTTTGACTTGTCAAAACCAATTCTTTCATTTGGTCCTGATAGGAGTGACCTACCAGTTCTGTTGTAAAGCCTCTTGCTTCTAAGAGCCAACATGGCTGCTTGCCACTTCAAATCCATGTCCTCCAAATCATCAGCATCTATCTGCTCAAGATCATCTTGTACTACACTTGTGTGAATTAGATTCTTTGCAACAAATGCATTGTATGACTCAGTGAACATTGAAAGCAAGGCTTTAGTATCACTACCTTGACCATTTCCACCACTAGTGTGAGGAACATTCCCACTTTCCATAGAGGCAGAATCAGTGTCATCAATCAGATGCACATTGAATCTTTGCTGGTTTCCTTGATTGCTAACACCAACAAATGATTTTGGAGTATCAGAATTAAGTTCAACAGGTTCTTCAATGATAGGAATCTGCTGTTGATTTTTGGTAGTCAAATTACCCATAGGTGCAATCAATGCGTTTAAAACATTAAAGCAGGGTCTTTCCTCCTTAATCATTTCATTCTCTATCATCTCTATTTCTGCAGCTTGAAGAAAGCACACTACATCATCCACTTTTAGCTCATTGAAGTTGTGCTTTGTAAGGATGAACTTGCAGGCAGTATACCATTTCTTTGGCATAGAGTTGAGCAGCTTGGTATTGAGGTCAAAGTCAGTCATTACATAATCTGTGGTTCTGAGATCATTCACAATTCCCAGAAACCTCTCCAGAATTGATTTCAACCTTTCTTCTTCTTTATACTTGAATCTTTCTAGCTGCTGCTTCAATCTCTGCTTCTTGATGTTTTTGAGTTCAACATTTCCCTCCACATTTCAAGTATTGCATCATACATTGCTTTGGCATTGGGATGATGTGCAACCTTCGTAAGTATTTCCCAAGACAGACCTAGCTTCAACATAGCTAAAGCCTTGTCATCTACCTTTCTCATCCTTTCTCTTACAGCAGCAGTTGCTGCCTGATTTGCACCTTCTGCAACTTTCCCTTGTGGACCATTCTTGATGGAGTTCCACATATCAACATCATTATAGCAAACGGCTGCTTCAAACAAGACCTTCCATTTAGTGAAATTTTCTTGTCCAGACAGTCTAGGAATCTTGTTATTAGAGACTTCTTGTTCCTCGTAAACAGACATTTTGAGAAATCAAAAGTAGTTTCTTTGTAAAAACAGAGTTCAAAATAATCAGATCTGAAAACCGATTGTTCAGATCTGAGGTGTCTGATGCGATAAGAGCAAGATTTATAAATAAAGATTAAAACTTTGATTAAAATAAGGAAGAGAAAACACCAAATGATTGTAGATCTGGAAGAAAAATGAAGAACAGAGCTGCTGACGTCACATTTCAATGTAACAGTGGTCTACTGACGTCATTCTTCTTCAAATCTTCAATCATCAACAATCTTTCCAAAATAGCAGCAACAAGCTCTGATACCGGTAGCCCTACTTTCGTGTTGGATTTACTCATAGACGCAGTTCTAAATATCAGAGTTAATTAAAACATTCACGGAACATTAAAAACTTTCATAAAACATTTCGTAACAATCCAAAACTTGTCTTAAACAAACAACTTGTCTTTCAAAGAAAAAGTGATTAAAACATATCACGTCTTGAGCCTTCTGATGCCAGCCTCTTATTCAATGCCACGTGTCTCCTCAAGCGAGCTGCCTCATTCTACTCACCTGCGTGCATACTAAAAGTCAGCTACGCTGAGTGAGTTCTAGTTAATCATGCATTATACAATACACATAAACTTATATTCTTTCAATCATACTTTCATACTTTCATACTTTCTTTTGTACTAACTTGCTTTCATATCTTACGTTATAACGAGCATTACGCCCTACATTCCTCGAGTATTATTAGGGCTCGGTACCCTCCTTCCTCGAGTATTATTAGGGCTCGGTACCCTCTTTCCTCGAGTATTATTAGGGCTCGGTACCATCTTTCCTCGAATATTAGTAGGGTTCGGTTCCCTAGTTCTCGAATATTAGTAGGGTTCGATTCTCTCTTCATTACCATACAACCATACATCATACCTCGAGTATTATTAGGGCTCGGTACCCTTTTCGTAACCATACAACCATACAACCATCCTTTCCTTCTCTTATTAACTTTATCACGTTCATACACATAAGCATACATATCATACTTACCTTATATATAGCGTTACAATCTGACAGTACGTGTAATATCCGAAGATTGTTCACGTACCTTCAAGCAATCATTCATACATTTCACATTATTCACATAAGGCATACACTTATCTCTTAGGATAAGCGTATTAACAATCATATTGAGTATGCACACAGCCCCGAAAACTGTAACGATTCCGGCAAATTCAGGTATACCCTAGCCGGAATATACTATTTACGTGTTATTCAATACTGAATATATGAATTATAATGTGTTTATACGAGTATATAAGATTCACAGTACGAATTATACTCAAATGTACAACTAGTCGTATCGGAATTACGATTAATCGATGAACGGTTATTGAAACCCGAACGAATCGGGAATTACATTATAGACGAAATATATAATGTTTAGTGATGTTTACGAAGTATTAAAGCTTCGGGACAAGTGAATTATAGCACATAAAAAGGATTTCGATTTATTAGTACGTCGGTACGATAAACGAAACCTTTAACATCAAACCAAGCAAGAGACGATCGATCAAGCCGAAAAAGATGCACAATTACCGACAATACGATGTGTTAAGTCAATAAACGTCATGGTTTAAGTTTTTAAAGTTTTTAAATCAGTTTTATATAAATTTCATTTTTAAGCCGAAAAACGACCGTTTTGGCCTCGTTTTGAGCGGAATTAAACGTTTAACCGAAAAACGAACTGAACCAGATTATCCACAACATTATCCGGATTACGCAATCCGAATGTGTGGCCATGGTTGGAGATGTGGGCCCCCCCACCCACTTAACATGGACCGATCGGTCCATGCTAGTCACACACACACATCCATTTTTCTTTTTCCCACAAACTTTCTCCCAAAATCCTCTCAACCTCTTCATCATCCATCCAAAACCCAAGCTTTTTAGGCAAGAACACAAGGTAAAAACCGAGTTATGATCGTGTTTATCTTCTTTTCTTGGTTTATTTACAAGGAAATGAGGTTTCAAATGAAAAATGGGTGAAAACCCAAGATGAAACCGATTCTTGGAGAATCAAGTGATGTATACACGTTATACAAAGGATCTTGGTCCAAGAAAGTAGTTAAAAGAGTCAAAAACGAATTTTTACGGTCAAAATCTTTGTTTTGATGTTTTAATCGAAACCATGAAAGAAATGGCTTGATTGTGGGTATAACTTGCTTGGTGTGGTGTTGTTGTGCTTGTAAGTGTTGTATCTAGTGGCTAGCAAAGGCTAGAAACCAAGATCTTTGCGATCTAACGCTAGAAAACACAAAGTAGTTCGGTTTTCGTATGATTGTGTGATTTGGACAGATTGTGGTAGGCTTAGAGTTGGGTCATGAAATTTCACAGATATGATCTAAACATGGAAATATGAGATCTGTGAAATTTTGGTAATTTTTGGATAAAGGATGAATATTTGGTGAATTTAATGCTCGGTTTTGGCCAAAAATGGTGAAAAATAGCTAAACATCATTAAAAATTCTGGAAAATTTAAGATAAGCTTTTTATAACATATAAAAGTCACACACAAAATTTCAGGTTCATTGGAGAAGTCTAAGTAGGCTTTTTGGTAAAACGAATTCTAGGGATTTCTAGCTCGGTTTTGGTAAAAATGGCATGAAAAATGAGTTTTTGGTTCTGGAAATATTACAGGGAACAATGTGGTTGACAGGGGTCATCCCAGAAAAATTTGGGATTTTTCGAAGGTCGTTTGGTATTTTCGACATATTTGGTGTTTAAATGACGTTTAAAAATGGTTAAATAAATTTTAGATATAAAAATTAATTCTGGAAAAATTTTATAAAATTACTTATTGTTAAAATATGATTTGTACAAAATTTCAAGGTCCGAGACTAAACGGATATTTATTTGTGCTAAATGGAACTTAAAAATAAACTTTTAAAGCTTAAAACGAGAAAACCGGCAAAGTTCGCCTAAGCGAGCTGACTGGTGTTTGAAAACCTTAAAAATGGATGATTTTTATGAAACTAAGTTAATCAAGTAAAAATAAATCATCCGAAAATAATTCGGATGATTTGGGTAATTTTACCCGATTTAACCGTTTCCGGTGTATTAAAGACGGAAACGGGCCCCACGGCCAAACGGGGTGTCTAACCGAGCTCTAATTTCACCACTTTAATGAAAATATCAATAATGACTATTTTCGGGACGTATGTGGTCAAATTCATTTTTTGAAAACACAAAGACGAGTAACCGTGCTAGGCACGCAAAACGAGAAAACAAACTATCGGTAGTTTTGACTAAAGAACTCTAAGTGATATCACAATCTAAGTCCTGAGTAGTGTATCGGGGTTAACATGGTCCCCGGATCGTGTACGGTACTGGGTTAAAAGTGTCCCCGGACGTACCGGTTAACACGAATTTAAGTTATATTGATAGAAATTGTGTAGTAACGATTTGGGGATCGTATTACAGATCTGTACCAGTAGCTGTGCACCATAGTACATCTTGCTCACAGGAAGGTGAGTTTTCACGAGCCCCTTTTACTGAACTGTTTTAAATATTTTCCCGGGGCGGAAAGCATGTTTTTATCAAAGTGTTTAAGTACATGCCGATCGCATGGAAATGAATGTATTTATATAATGTTTATTGTACGGAAACCGTACGGTAATGTATTAAGATGGTAATTAACTGAGTTGCTAATATTGTAATGCCCGAAACAGTGTTCTGGGGTAACCGAGTTCCCAGAGGTTATTAAATGTGTTTCTGGGGTAACAGAGTTCCCAGAGGTTATTAAATGTGTTTCTGGGGTAACAGAGTTCCCAGAGGTTATTGGAAGTATTCTGGGGTAACAGAGTTCCCGGAGGTTAATCGATATGTTTTGGGGTTAATAGAGTTTTCACTTGTGAACTCAGTATAATTACATCACTTATTTATGATTTTTACAATGATTTGTCATGGTTTATTTAAATTAGTGAAACTCACCAACTATTCGTAGTTGACCCGTTTTCTTTACATGCTTTCTAGGTACACTCAAATCGGAATGAGTAATATGTGTTCGATGCTGTGTGCTATTTTGTTGAAGTCTAGAGATCTATATTTTGCATTAAATATGATAATGTACTATCGGTAACACTTATGTGATAACGCTTAGATGGTTATGAAACTCAGAACAATGTAATATTTTTAAATTAATGTAGTGGTGTTTTCTTTATAAACAATGCTGTTGATATCAGATGTGTCTGTTGCATCCCGTGTACGTTTCCGCTGCGGTTACGGGGTGTTACAGAACTTGGTATCAGAGCCATTGGTTATAAAGAATTAGGATGTCTTTAAAAGATACCTAAAATATAACCAGTATCTCAAGTATTATAGGATCTGACTATCAACTAATAATTTATTGTGACGAGATCGGGATGAACTTGGATAGACAAGTGGGTTATTATGGTCCGGAACATAATAACAGACTTGTCTGCACGAGGGAATTCGGGAAAGTCACGGGGGACTTAAATAGGTAAAATTGGCAACGTACGTGCAAATATGTGATAATATTGTTATGTGGTCAAGTTGTATAAGTAAGTGTATATTAATTTGATTATGATTTACACTATGGAAAGAACTATATGTTTGTTAACTTGTGTGCAGGTAAAATGTCAAGAACCCCCAGTGTGTCGATTGAGGAGGACCCGGAGGAGGTCAGCTCCGGGGACTCGGGGAGCCCACTCGTAGCATCTAGCACAGAGCCTAGCGAGGCTAGCCTTAGGAGTTCCGGCCAGTCCTCCCCAGCTAGGATTGCCAGATCCCCGACCCCACCCGCACCACAGGCCGCCCCTGCACCCCCCGGATTCGGACCCCGCCTCACGGCGCGGATCAGTATCCCACCTGTCCGACCTATCTCGCCCCCACCCAGACCTGCTACTCGCAGGGGCGAGTCCTCCAGCTCTCGGCCCGAGCCTGCGACTCCACCTGTGTGGGGTCTCCCGAGACAGGAACGGGACGCGGCGGCCTGGCTCCGAACGCTCACCGAACAGGTGAACGAGCACTCCGCCGCCCTGACGGTGGGAGTCCAGAGGAGGATGTACTTGGGTGATTGCATACTGGACCATCAGTATGCGATTGCCCAGCTGAAGAGGGAGTGCTCATACTCCCAATGGATGCTTGGCCGGATGGAGATGCGGGTTCGGGTTATGATGGCCGTGTTGGTGGTATTGGTGGCGATGTTGGTGGGGTTGGTTTACCACCGTGTTTAGTTGTTTTGGGTTGGGGATAGACAGGGACCATTTTTTTTTGATACTCTGTGTAAGCAGTTAGTGGTGATGCTAACATGGAGTGAATCTTGTTTAGTTATAATACAACCACTGGCCCTTAGGGTGGGTCTCTTTTGGGGCATATCAGTATAGATACTTTTGGGTATCATTCAAGCACTGACCCGTTGTGGGTTATGTCGAGATGATGCCGACTTAGGCCCTATGTAGGAAAACTTAACTAATGTAATAGTGACAGGAAAGTAATATGAACGGATGTTTGTGTGATATGTACTAATGTTTATTAATGAATGGAATGTTTGTTGTGTTTTATGATTGGAACTTGTATTGATTATATATATTTTCTTGATGTTGTGTAGAATGGCACCAAAACATTCAGCCCAATTGTCGGAAGTGGACGTGAGCCGTCTGATTGCTCGCCAGTTGGAGGCGGCGATACCAGATATAGTATCGCGCATCGCCGCCAGTATTAACAACTCGACCAATCCAACCCCTCCGAGCAATCAAACGACCACCAATAATGACGGGGAACGAAATACTAATCCTCCGCAGAATGAAAACACAATTCCGAGTAATGACGCACCGCCTAGGGTGGTCGTTACTGATAGTAGTGGCCCTGTACCTACGGTAGAGACGAACCGTACGGAACCGATTCGTGCATCCAGGGGATGTTCGATCAAGGACTTTATGTTGTGCAAACCTTTAGAGTTTAGCGGGTCTGAAGGACCAAATGGATTAGTTAAATGGATCGAGAAAATAGAATCTGTGGTAAATATCAGCAACTGCCCCGAGGATTGTGTTGTTAAGTATGCTGCCTGCACATTCACGGACCATGCCTTGACATGGTGGAACACGATAGTGCAGACCCGGGGCCAAGCGGCGACAAACCGCATGACCTGGACGGAGCTCAAGGCTCTTGTACTGGAACATTTCTGCCCGAAAAACGAATTGCAAAAGTTAGAAAATGAATTGTGGAACCTGGAGATGCAGGGGGCAGACCATTTGGGTTATACGAACCGGTTTAATGAGTTGTCGCGATTGGTACCATGGTTGGTCACCCAGAGTCGAAGAGGGTGGAGCGTTATATTTGGGGGCTAACTCCAGTTGTAAGGAGTATAGTCAATTCTGGGGGACACCAGACGTACGAGGGAGCGGTGACGCAAGCTGGTATCGTCACGTATGATTTCGTAAGAAGCGGGTCACTGAAGGTGACAGGAGAGTCCGCTGGGGGGAAGCGGAGTTCACATGACCATAGGACCCAGGAAAAGCAGCAAGGTAAACGTGCTAGACCCACTGCCCAGAACTACACCATGACTAGTTCGGGCGGAAGGCAAGAACCGCAGAAGGGAACGTTTCCTAAGTGTGGGAAATGTGGATACCACCATGGTGGCGGGTGCAAAGAGGTGGTGTGCCACCGGTGTGGCAGGATTGGACACTACGCACCAAATTGTAAGACAAATCTGAACAACTTGAACCGGCAACCGCAACCTATCCGTGAGCAGCCATTTAAGACTCAACCAGCCCGACAGCAGAACCCGCAAGGAAACCAAATGGTAACCACCAGCCGTGCTTGCTATGAATGCGGCAGCACGGATCACTTCAAATGACACTGTCCGAAACTGAACCAGGGAGGAAATGGGCGGCAAACCGCGGGTCAGGCATCGTCGTCCAATCCGGCGCGAGGCCGAGCATTCGTGATGGGGGCGAACGAGGCACGCCAGGACCCCAGCGTAGTGACAGGTACATTCCTCGTCTCTGATCATTACGCTTCTGTATTATTTGATACAGGCGCCGATAGAAGTTTTGTCTCCGTTAGATTCCTTTCGATAGCAAACCTTCCTATTGGTGAAACCATAGAACCTTACACCGTAGAAGTCGCTAACGGTAAAACCATGATAGTTAATCAGATAGTTCGGAATTGCCCTTTTATTCTGAACGAACAATCCTTTCTGATTGACTTGTTACCGGTAGAATTGGGTAGTTTTGACGTGATAGTGGGAATGGATTGGTTAGCACGTAACAGGGTAGAAATAAACTGTGAAAAGAAAATCGTCAAGATCCGGGTGTCGGATGACGAGGAGGTATTAGTGCAAGGAGAAAAATCCGGCACCATGATACCATTTATATCCCACCTCATGGTGTTAAAATGTATACGTCAGGGATGTGTGGCGTATCTAGCGAGCCTGACGGCCACTGATTCTGAGGAAAAACGGGTGGACGATATTCCAGTGGTACGCGAATTTCCACAAGTCTTCCCAGAGGAACTTCCTGGATTACCGCCAACCCGACAGGTCGAATTCAGAATCGATCTGTTACCTTAAGCTGGCCCTGTTGCTAAGGCACCTTACCGACTTGCACCATCTGAGATGCAAGAATTATCCAACCAGTTGCAAGAATTGTTGGATAAAGGATTTATTCGTGTTAGTTATTCCCCGTGGGGTGCACCGGTACTATTCGTGAAAAAAAAGGACGGGAGCCTTAGAATGTGCATTGACTACAGGGAGTTGAACAAGTTGACAATCAAAAATAGGTATCCTCTCCCCCGAATCGATGATCTGTTCGACCAACTACAAGGTGCCAGCTACTTCTCAAAAATAGATCTTAGATCGGGATACCATCAGGTTAGAATTCAGGAGGAGGATATCCCAAAAACCGCATTCCGGACTCGCTACGGCCATTACGAGTTCTTAGTTATGCCCTTCGGGCTAACAAATGCGCCAGCAGTGTTCATGGATCTCATGAATCGAGTCTGTAAACCCTACCTCGATAAATTCGTCATCGTGTTTATTGACGATATTTTGATATACTCGAAGAATAAAGAAGAGCACGAGCAACACTTAAGATTAATTTTAGAGCTTCTAAATCAGGAGAAGTTGTTTGCAAAATTCTCCAAGTGTAACTTCTGGTTACAAGAAGTGCAATTCCTTGGACACGTTATTAACCATCAAGGAATACACGTTGATCCAAGTAAGGTTGAAGCAGTTAAGAGTTGGCAAGCGCCTAAATCGCCAAAGGAAATCCGCCAATTCTTATGCTTAGCCGGATATTATCGTCGATTTATAGAGAACTTTTCCAGCATTGCCCAACCTTTAACCCTTCTGACCCAAAAGGATCGAAAGTATGAGTGGGGTGAAGAGCAGGAAGCGGCGTTTCAAACGCTAAAACAAAGATTGTGCCAAGCGCCGATCTTAAGTCTCCCTGACGGAGACGATGGTTTTGTCGTGTATTGTGACGCATCCCGTAGAGGATTAGGATGTGTGTTGATGCAGAATAATAAAGTCATAGCCTATGCTTCCCGACATTTAAAAGTACACGAGAAAAATTACACTACTCATGACTTAGAACTGGGAGCAGTTATCTTCGCACTTAAAATCTGGAGACATTATCTCTACGGTACAAAGTGCACCATCTTCACCGATCATAAAAGTTTGCAACACATATTCGATCAGAAAGAACTGAATATGAGACAACGAAGATGGGTCGAATTATTAAGCGACTATGACTGTGACATCCGTTATCATCCCGGCAAGGCTAACGTCGTAGCCAATGCCTTGAGTAGGAAGGATCGGGTTAAGCCATTGCGAGTGCGAGCGCTGGGGATGATAGTCCAGTCGAACCTTTCGGATTTGATTCGAGTCGCTCAACGCGAGGCGTTGAAAGAGGAACAATTGGAAAAAGAGGGACTTTACGGTAACGAGAAGAATTTCGAACAGCGCGTGGACGAAATTCTCAATTTCAAAAATCGGATTTGGATCCCGACCCTCCATGACCTTCGTGAATTAATCATGGACGAAGCGCATAAATCGAAATATTCCATACATCCGACATCGGATAAGATGTACCAGGATGTGAAGGAGTTCTACTGGTGGCCGGGTATGAAAAAGGAAATAGCCACATACGTCGGCAAGTGTACGACGTGTGCGAGGGTTAAGGCGGAGCACCAGAAACCTTCGGGAATGTTACAACAACCGGAAATTCCGGAATGGAAGTGGGAGCAGATCACGATGGATTTTGTGACACACCTCCCCAAGACGTCCTGAGGACATGATGCAATTTGGGTAGTCGTGGATCGATTAACCAAATCGGCACATTTTATCCCGATTAGAAATAATTATAACACTGAGAGACTTGCGCAGATTTATATAAATGAAATTGTGTCCCGTCATGGGATACCCATCTCAATCATCTCTGATCGGGATAGCCATTTCACCTCCAAGCTTTGGCAAGCTGTGCAAGAAGCGCTGGGAACGCGTATTAATTTAAGCACAGCCTACCACCCTCAGATCGACGGTCAGTCTGAGAGGACCATTCAAACCCTGGAGGATTTGCTTCGTGCATGCGTACTGGATTTTAAAGGAAATTGGGATCAACATCTCCCACTCGTTGAATTTTCCTATAATAACAGTTATCATAGCAGTATAAAGGCAGCGCCTTATGAAGCATTGTATGGTCGGAAATGCCGATCACCACTCTGCTGGACTGAAGTAGGCGACACACAGGTTATTAGATCAGATCTGGTCCAGGAAACGACCAGCAAAATTCTTGAAATTAAGAACAATCTGAAGGCCGCACGGGATCGGCAGAAGAGTTATGCCGATACCCGTAGAAAACCGTTATCATTCGAGAAAGGTGATAAAGTGTATTTGAAAGTATCACCGTGGAAGGGTGTGGTTAGATTTGGAAAGGCGGGGAAGTTAGCCCCTAGATATATTGGACCATTCGATATTACTGCGAAAATCGGTCCTGTAGCATACCGATTAGAACTGCCTGATGAACTGAGTTCAGTTCACAACGTGTTTCACGTGTCGAACCTGAAAAGGTGTCTGTCGGATGAGACATCGGTGTTACCCTTAGAGGGTGTTCAAATAAATGATAAGCTCAACATTGTAGAGGAGCCCATAGAAATAGTAGACGGGAAAATCAAGCAACTTAGACACAATAAGATCTCGTTGGTCAAAGTTAGATGGAATTCGCAACGAGGCCCAGAATATACATGGGAACGAAAGGACGAATTTCGGAAGAAATACCCCCACCTATTTCCTCAAAAGGAAGTAGTTGACGCGTAAAATTTCGAGGACGAAATTTTTATAACGGGGGGAGAATGTAACGATTCCGGCAAATTCAGGTATACCCTAGCCGGAATATACTATTTACGTGTTATTCAATACTGAATATATGAATTATAATGTGTTTATACGAGTATATAAGATTCACAGTACGAATTATACTCAAATGTACAACTAGTCGTATCGGAATTACGATTAATCGATGAACGGTTATTGAAACCCGAACGAATCGGGAATTACATTATAGACGAAATATATAATGTTTAGTGATGTTTACGAAGTATTAAAGCTTCGGATTAAGTGAATTATAGCACAGAAAAAGGATTTCGATTTATTAGTACGTCGGTACGATAAACGAAACCTTTAACATCAAACCAAGCAAGAGACGATCGATCAAGCCGAAAAAGATGCACAATTACCGACAATACGATGTGTTAAGTCAATAAACGTCATGGTTTAAGTTTTTAAAGTTTTTAAATCAGTTTTATATAAATTTCATTTTTAAGCCGAAAAACGACCGTTTTGGCCTCGTTTTGAGCGGAATTAAACGTTTAACCGAAAAACGAACTGAACCAGATTATCCACAACATTATCCGGATTACGCAATCCGAATGTGTGGCCATGGTTGGAGATGTGGGCCCCCCCACCCACTTAACATGGACCGATCGGTCCATGCTAGTCACACACACACATCCATTTTTCTTTTTTCCACAAACTTTCTCCCAAAATCCTTTCAACCTCTTCATCATCCATCCAAAACCCAAGCTTTTTAGGCAAGAACACAAGGTAAAAACCGAGTTATGATCGTGTTTATCTTCTTTTCTTGGTTTATTTACAAGGAAATGAGGTTTCAAATGAAAAATGGGTGAAAACCCGAGACGAAACCGATTCTTGAAGGATCAAGTGATGTATACACGTTATACAAAGGATCTTGGTCCAAGAAAGTAGTTAAAAGAGTCAAAAACGAATTTTTACGGTCAAAATCTTTGTTTTGATGTTTTAATCGAAACCATGAAAGAAATGGCTTGATTGTGGGTATAACTTGCTTGGTGTGGTGTTTTTGTGCTTGTAAGTGTTGTATCTAGTGGCTAGCAAAGGCTAGAAACCAAGATCTTTGCGATCTAACGCTAGAAAACACAAAGTAGTTCGGTTTTCGTATGATTGTGTGATTTGGACAGATTGTGGTAGGCTTAGAGTTGGGTAATGAAATTTCACAGATATGATCTAAACATGGAAATATGAGATCTGTGAAATTTTGGTAATTTTTGGATAAAGGATGAATATTTGGTGAATTTAATGCTCGATTTTGGCCAAAAATGGTGAAAAATAGCTAAACATCATTAAAAATTCTGGAAAATTTAAGATAAGCTTTTTATAACATATAAAAGTCACACACAAAATTTCAGGTTCATTGGAGAAGTCTAAGTAGGCTTTTCGGTAAAACGAATTCTAGGGATTTCTAGCTCGGTTTTGGTAAAAATGGCATGAAAAATGAGTTTTTGGTTCTGGAAAAATTACAGGGAACTATGTGTTTGACAGGGGTCATCCCATAAAAATTTGGGATTTTTCGAAGGTCGTTTGGTATTTTCGACATATTTGGTGTTTAAATGACGTTTAAAAATGGTTAAATAAATTTTAGATATAAAAATTAATTCTGGAAAAATTTTATAAAATTCCTTACTGTTAAAATATGATTTGTACAAAATTTCAAGGTCCGAGACTAAACGGATATTTATTTGTGCTAAATGGAATTTAAAAACAAACTTTTAAAGCTTAAAACGAGAAAACCGGCAAAGTTCGCCTAAGCGAGCTGACTGGTGTTTGAAAACCTTAAAAATGGATGATTTTTATGAAACTAAGTTAATCAAGTAAAAATAAATCATCCGAAAATAATTCGGATGATTTGGGTAATTTTACCCGATTTAACCGTTTCCGGTGTATTAAAGACGGAAACGGGCCCCACGGCCAAACGGGGTGTCTAACCGAGCTCTAATTTCACCACTTTAATGAAAATATCAATAATGACTATTTTCGGGACGTATGTGGTCAAACTCATTTTTTGAAAACATAAAGACGAGTAACCGTGCTAGGCACGCAAAACGAGAAAACAAACTATCGGTAGTTTTGACTAAAGAACTCTAAGTGATATCACAATCTAAGTCCTGAGTAGTGTATCGGGGTTAACATGGTCCCCGGATCGTGTACGGTACTGGGTTAACAGTGTCCCCGGACGTACCGGTTAACACGAATTTAAGTTATATTGATAGAAATTGTGTAGTAATGATTTGGGGATCGTATTACAGATCTGTACCAGTAGCTGTGCACCGTAGTACATCTTGCTCACATGAAGGTGAGTTTTCACGAGCCCATTTTACTGAACTGTTTTAAATATTTTCCCGGGGCGGAAAGCATGTTTTTATCAAAGTGTTTAAGTACATGCCGATCGCATGGAAATGAATGTATTTATATAATGTTTATTGTACGGAAACCGTACGGTAATGTATTAAGATGGTAATTAAATGAGTTGCTAATATTGTAATGCCCGAAACAGTGTTCTGGGGTAACCGAGTTCCCAGAGGTTATTAAATGTGTTTCTGGGGTAACAGAGTTCCCAGAGGTTATTAAATGTGTTTCTGGGGTAACAGAGTTCCCAGAGGTTATTGGAAGTATTCTGGGGTAACAGAGTTCCTGGAGGTTAATCGATATGTTTTGGGGTTAATAGAGTTTTCACTTGTGAACTCAGTATAATTACATCACTTATTTATGATTTTTACAATGATTTGTCATGGTTTATTTAAATTAGTGAAACTCACCAACTATTCGTAGTTGACCCGTTTTCTTTACATGCTTTCTAGGTACACTCAAATCGGAATGAGTAATATGTGTTCGATGCTGTGTGCTATTTTGTGGAAGTCTAGAGATCTATATTTTGCATTAAATATGATAATGTACTATCGGTAACACTTATGTGATAACGCTTAGATGGTTATGAAACTCAGAACAATGTAATATGTTTAAATTAATGTAGTGGTGTTTTCTTTATAAACAATGCTGTTGATATCAGATGTGTCTGTTGCATCCCGTGTACGTTTCCGCTGCGGTTACGGGGTGTTACAAAAACGTAACACATAAATGGGGCTAGAAACTCACCTGGATCCTGTTACGCTCTCCGTTAATCGTTATTCCCTTCTTGAGCTGTGCACGGCTAACTGTATAATATTTACATGTATCAATTAACTATCACTACTCATATCATCTTTCTAGTCTTAGCTACTACCCACAACGAACGGGGGTCCGGGGGCAGCGCCCCTGGCAGCGGGGTCTATGGGCGGCAGCCCCTAGTTGGGTCCAAGGGGCAGAGCCCCTGGTTGGGGTCGAGCTGCCAGGTCAGCTTGGAAAAATTTTATTTCCATTAACTGTCGTAACACATTTTCCATTATAATTTCGAATCATTAATTAATTTGCTAGCTCAAAAGTTCAAGGGATGAATTATAATTAATTCATTCTTTTTCTAAGCCCAGGGACTGTTCTGTCATTTTATTAAACTTTCTAGTTCGTTATTCAGTCTTTAACGAATTGACATATCTGGTAATTTGTAACGAACTGAACCCTCTAACGAACTGGACCTCTGACGAATCCGTCCTTGTACAAACCAGTCCACATAGCGAATCAGTTCAAGTAACGAATTGGACCTTCTAATTCGTTATCTCCTTTAACGAATGGCTATAACGAAATGGGGGGGGGGTTAATTCGTTATCTTTTCCTTAACGAATCAGGACATGAACTAAGGCTAGTTCTTATCTTTCCTCAGCGAATCTACTTAACGAATCACCCTTAATTCGCTAAATTCCCGTTAGCGAACTAGGGTTAGGTCAGGGAATGTCAGAACATTCCCTGACATACCCTTAACCTCGTATTACTTTTCCGGCGCCGCCTTTCCGGCGCCGTCATTGCCGGAAAGCCGCCGAAAAACGCGAACTCACTGGAAAAAACGATTTTTAACTCGTTTTTCACCGTTTTTCGCCCCGTTCGATCCAGATCTGAGCTAGGGTAATCCCTAAGCTCATCATAGGTTCGGTTTATACCCGATTCCACCCGGATCTCGTGATTTAAATGGTTTAACGGTGTCGGCTCGTTGTTTCGCAACTTTATCTAACGGGTTAAGCTTATACAATATTAAACTATCGTTACATCGGATCGGTGCTCGGTTTCCTTCTTGATTTCGGCTAGAGATAAGGAAGAACTAGAGAGAAATCTTAAGTGTGTGTTTTGGGTGGTGTATGGAATATGTGTGAATGAGGATTAAATGGATATTAAGGGTTTATATATTTATGGATCATGGGCTTAATCCCATGGTCTTTCCTTCTTTCTTTCCTAACCCAAGTCCATAACCCATATTCATTTACCCAGCACTGGCCCAACTCGTATTCTATTTTTCTAAACCGATAACGACCCACTATGAAATAATGAAATTTATTTTTATTATAATAACCGAAAGTAGGATGTTACATAAAGGCGGAATCAATAACGAACATACGGTTGCAAAATCAGTATTCAAAGGTAACCAACAAGAACAAGATTCACTCAAAAGATTTCCATTTATATAATATCAATCATACAAAGTGGATAATCGATTTAGGGTTTCTTGAAGGTTTATCCGTACTAAGACAGCCGTCACACACACAATATTCTATTCTTAATAAATGTGTCTGTCTGCCTTGTCTGTCTTTTGTAGGCGGCGTGCCCTAAAACATTCTATTTATAGGCCTCACCCTAAGACAGCTTTCATTCCTTCTAGAAACGCCAAATGTAAATACATATTCAAATTACATAATCAGGAAATATTCTAAGTGTAAAACAAGTCTTCTGGGTAGGCTTGCATCAATCTTCATTTTCCGAGTAGGCTATGTACTCTGCCAACCTTCACAACTTGGTAAACATAGAAGTGTGCCCGGGATCAGTTTCCGGGTAGACTTTACTTGAAGAGCATTTTACCAAGTAAAATACTCACCGGGTAGACTTCAATCTTCTTGACTTTGCCTGTCTTTGCCCGGCAAACCCTTACGAGCAACCTTGTTCTTCAATGGTACATTTCAACTCCTTGCTATAAAATAACTTATTAGCAAAGTATACTCGGGAGTACTGTTCCTTGCTTGAGTTGAACCTTGCCCGATGTTACTTAGTGATATTCCATTTCAATCATCAAGCTTGTTCGGACCACTATTATTAATGAATACCTTGCCCGGTCTTCCAATCACTTGGCTTCATGAGCTTGGTTAGCCAAAAGCTTACTCGGAAGTGAACTTTACTTGGCTTTGAAGAACAGACTTGCTTGACAAAGTGAACCTTGCCCGGCAATGCACTAATTTGCAAACCCTGCTCGGATATCCACTAAAGAAGACTACTTGAAGATAACATTGCCCGATAGCCAAAATATCGTACCCGGCTAAGTAAAAGCTTGCTCGGAGGTCTAAGGTGTGCCCGGATCCATACTTAGCGAATTCTGAGGAGGTTGAGAAGATTCCAATCTTCCATGTACTTCATCTTGGTCAAATCTTTGACTCAACAATCTCCCCCTTAGGTCAACTGTTTGACTCAACAATCCCCCCCTAGTTTGGAACACCTCAGTTGACCCAAAACATTTTTAAGGTTACTTACACTTAGTCAAAAATACACATCAAATTCAAAGTCAAATTTACATATTCAAATAACATAAACAAATTACATATTCAAAAAGCTGTCCGAAGACATTACATCACAAAGCCTAATCTAGGAATTTTGTCTTTTCCATTCATTGTAGGCAGCTTGTCTTCTCATTGCCATTACAGATGCAACTCTTTACCTTAAGATATTGAGAATTTGGTAGTGAATGTGTCCTTCTAGAATCATCAAATCTCTTATATCCATCAAGTCTTCATTGTGCAAGTAGGTCAAATTTGCATCTTTCTTGATTATAGCCAGAACTTTTCCATCAGAATTCTTTAGTACATAGTGACCAACATTTTCTTTGTATTCTATTTCAGCAATGATACCATTTCTTTGCACTGTGTAGTTGGGCCGTGTCATTTTTCTTTCAAGACTTATGCATGTGTTCATATTTGACAGTGGATTCCTATCTCTGACATTCATAACAAAATTTCTCTCAGCCATGTCCCTTCTTTTCAATTTTTCTGTCCTCTTTGACTTGTGTAGCTGAATCAATTTCCAACTTCTCTTTTGACTTAGGAATGGGAATCCCTTCTCAGCTTCATCCAGTAAGAAATTTGATAGATTATTCATCTGTCTTCCAGTCATCCTACTTCTGTTTCGGTAATCATACAAGTCGAGTCTGGCCATTCTTTCTAGATGTTCCTGAGTGTATTCATAGAAGTCACTCCTCACAACTATGTCTCTCAACGATCGGCTTTCCTTAATTACTTTCAGCGACTCAGTAACAGAATCAAAGTAGAGTTCTCTTGGAAGATCCACATTGGATTGTGGTCTTGTTGTCCTTTCTTGCATAGATCTACTAGATTCACCTCTTCCCCCTTGTGGATACCTTCTTGAAATTGGTGGCCTGAATAGAATGGACTTCTTTGGTTTGCTAGGCCCCAAATTAAAAGTTTTTATGTAGATTGAAGTTACCATCTCAGGTGGGAGGTTGGCCAATTCAACAATATCTTGTCCTGCCAGGTCTCTCAGAAGAAGCATCATCATTTCTATACCAGGATTGTTAGACAATCCTGCATGTAGAAATCTTCCATCTGTAAAGCTTCTGGGGTTTTCCCCTTCTCTTAGAGCCTTCATCCATTCTGCCTTCTGAATGTAGAAAATTTCTTTTAAATCTTCCTTTTCCAAGACATTGAAGTCTGCTTCACTCATTCCCATTTGATTTATCATAATGTTCCTCAAAATATTTATCATTTCTTCATTTTCCCAAGGGACTATGGGTTCATCTTCTAGTTCAGGCTTTACTTCTTGTGGGGTAGGAGTTTCAACAGATCTGACTTGTTCCTTTAATTTCTCCCTCATGGTTTGAATTCTTCTCTTCTTTGCCTGAGGTTCATCAGTTGATTCAAACTGTTTGGTAGACTTTTCAGTTTGAGCCCTTTTCAACTTTTCTTTTCTTTTCAACTTATTGTACTGGTCTACCACTGATTCTCTTGTCAAGTTTTCAACAATTTTAGGCTTCAAACCTCTTTCCAGCAAATATCCACACATACCTCCAAACTTTTTCTTCAAAGATTCAATCTTTTCAAGTTTCTCATTTTCTTTAACACATTTTTCAATCACCTTCTCTCTCTCTCTGTTATAAAGATTTTGAAGTTGGTCAAAGTTGAAGTGAGACAGATTTTTCTCTGAATAGTTGTGCCTTCTGAGATATTTCCTGAATATTTGACTTTCCCTGTTTTTCTCTTCCATCCTTTTCTTCAAGGCATCTCTCTCTTTATTTAGTCTTTTTTGCAACTGATCATCATCAAGATCAGCCAAAGATTCAAAACTTATCCCATATCTTCTCAGCTTTACAACCAATGGATTATTCTTTTTGGCTTCTCCATTATCAACTCAATGTTTGGTCCTGATAGGAGTGACCTACCAGTTCTGTTGTAAAGCCTCTTGCTTCTAAGAGCCAACATGGCTGCTTGCCACTTCAAATCCATGTCCTCCAAATCATCAGCATCTATCAACTCAAGATCATCTTGTACTACACTTGTGTGAATTAGATTCTTTTCAACAAATGCATTATATGACTCAGTGAACATTGAAAGCAAAGCTTGAGTATCACTGCCTTGACCATTTCCACCACTAGTGTGAGGAACATTCCCACTTTCTATAGAGGCAGAATCAGTGTCATCAATCAGATGCACATTGAATCTTTGCTGGTTTCTTTGATTGCTAACACCAACAAATGATTTTGGAGTATCAGAATTAAGTTCAACAGGTTCTTCAATGATAGGAATCTGCTGTTGATTCTTGGTAGTCAAATTACCCATAGGTGCAATCAATGCGTTTAAAACATTAAAGTAGGGTCTTTCCTCCTTAATCATTTCATACTCTATCATCTCTATTTCTGCAGCTTGAAGAAAGCACACTACATCATCCACTTTTAGCTCATTGAAGTTGTGCTTTGTAAGGATGAACTTGCAGGCAGTATACCATTTCTTTGGCATAGAGTTGAGCAGCTTGGTATTGAGGTCAAAGTCAGTCATTACATAATTCGTGGTTCTGAGATCATTCACAATTCCCAGAAACCTCTCCAGAATTGATTTCAACCTTTCTCCTTCTTTATACTTGAATCTTTCTAGCTGCTGCTTCAATCTCTGCTTCTTGATGTTTTTGAGTTCAACATTTCCCTCCACATTTCAAGTATTGCATCATACATTGCTTTGGCATTGGGATGATGTGCAACCTTCGTAAGTATTTCCCAAGACAGACCTAGCTTCAACATAGCTAAAGCCTTGTCATCTACCTTTCTCATCCTTTCTCTTACAGCAGCAGTTGCTGCTTGATTTGCACCTTCTGCAACTTCCCCTTGTGGACCATTCTTGATGGAGTTCCACATATCAACATCATTATAGCAAACGACTGCTTCAAACAAGACCTTCCATTTAGTGAAATTTTCCTGTCCAGACAGTCTAGGAATCTTGTTATTAGAGACTTCTTGTTCCTCGTAAACAGACATTTTGAGAAATCAAAAGTAGTTTCTTTGTAAAAACAGAGTTCAAAATAATCAGATCTAAAAACCGATTGTTCAGATCTGAGGCGTCTGATGCGATAAGAGCAAGATTTATAAATAAAGATTAAAACTTTGATTAAAATAAGGAAGAGAAAACACCAAATGATTGTAGATCTGGAAGAAAAATGAAGAACAGAGCTGCCGACGTCACGTTTCAATGTAACAGTGGTCTGCTGAAGTCATTCTTCTTCAAATCTTCAATCGGCTACAATCTTTCCAAAATAGCAGCAACAAGCTCTGATACCACTTGTCTGGTCCCTTGATTTCAGCTGGATCTTACTTAATCATGTCATAACTCACACAAATAAATGTGTCGACAAGAGAGTTAATGACGGGTTGCTATATTTAGAAAGACGACCGTTTGTTAAAGGCGGAATCAATAGCAAACATACGGTTGCAAAATCAGTATTCAAAGGTAACCAAGAAGAACAAGATTCACTCAAAATATTTCCATTTATATAATATCAATCATACAAAGTGGATAATCGATTTAGGGTTTCTTGAAGGTTTATCCGTACTAAGACAGCCGTCACGCACACAATATTCTATTCTTAATAAATGTGTCTGTCTGCCTTGTCCGTCTTTTGTAGGCGGCGTGCCTTAAAACATTCTATTTATAGGCCTGCCACCCTAAGTAGCAGTAGCTTGCCTCGCTTTCTCCACATCAAGGGCTTTCTCAGCATCTTTTAGTTGCCACTTCGCTGTATTGGCGGCTATGCGGTAGTTATCAGCTTCTTTATTTGCTACCTCATCAGAATTTTCCAAATCTTTCCTTTCATCCACCATGGCTAACCAGTCTCGATATATTTTTTGACCAGTGGATACCGCGTTTGCCATGTAGTAGGAATATGAGTTAGCAAATTCATACCGGGGACGCCCACGCTGGCGTTGTCGTTCAGTAGAAGGGATATCTTTATGAAGAAACTCATGACACACATCATTATCTAATAAATAATAACCCTTGATGCAATGACCAATGAGGATGATGAGTCAATGGGTCATCATGGGGGTTTGGCTAACCATAATATCCCGTACGTCCCTTCTCTTCGTGAAATAGGAAGAAGAGTCTTGTGGTCCTTTCGAGAGGGTATGTAGACCTTCATCATCCTTGTGATGGATGGAAGAAGAAAGTAGAGAATCAACCAGAGGATCTCGCTTAAATTTCGACGGAGTAACTTGAGGAACAATCTTTGCATTTCCATCCTTAGACACAATTACTGTCTCCGTGTCCGCGGGTGGTAGAGATTTTGTTGGAGACTTGGGTGGAGATCTTGGAGGAGATTTTGGTGGAGACTTGGGTGGAGATCTTGGAGGAGATTTCGATGAAGATACCGATTCTTGGATCATGATACCCTTGAGGGGCATTTTGACAGGATCTGAGGACATGGTTGCCGTGATCAAATTTATGGAAAACATGAAAAATGTCACTAAGTTAAGAAAAAATACCTTGAGTAAACTTGGAAGAAGCAACAAGATTTATGCGGGCGTCAAACGCATCTTTTTGGGCTTCTTCAGAACGAGAATGGAAGCTTTTGACGATTGGGCTTTGTTTTTCACAATGGTGATGGAGGCATCAATATCTATTACTTCTTGGTCAGTTGCAGTTTGCTCATCTTCACTTGCGGTAGCTTCAGCGGTTGCTTGGTTATCACTTGAAGCTTTACTTGAAGTAGAACGATGCTTTCGTTTTCGGCTTAAACCTTCAAGGACACGCATGATACTCTCAGAATCAGTAGTATCAACTGATTTTTCCTCTTCACAAGGTGACGACGCTTCACTAGAAATCAAAAGTACGATCACCTCGCTAGAAGTAAGGGCTGATAAAGGGCGAGGATTTAGCACTTCCTCACCTTTAGCAAACATAGCCTCGGATAGCATAGGCTCTGAGCGTAAAGTAGTGGAAATTTTTTTTTATCACAAGTTCGATAAAGAAACAGTAATGCCTTGGGGTCACGAGGACGACGTTGAGAAAATTCCAATCTTCCATGTACTTCATCTTGGTCAAATATTTAACTCAACAATCTCCCCCTTAGGTCAATTGTTTGACTCAACACCCACTATTTCTGAAATAGTGAGTACATTTTTAATATTGAGTACATTGCCTGGCAACCCGCGGATATGATTGGTGTTCCAAGAGAAATTGCGGAGCATAAATTGCAGGTTAATCCAGCATTCACCCCTATTTTTAAAAGAAATAGAAGATGGGTCCTGATCAGATGAAGCCAATGAATGAGAAGGTACAAGATTTGTTGAATGTCGGGATTATCAGAGAAATTCGGTATTAAACATGGGTGGCAAATCTGGTTATCGTTCCTAAAAGTAACGGAATATGGCGAATGTGTATTGGTTTCAAGGATTTGAATAAGGTATGTCTGAAAGATTGTTATCCTTTACCTGAAATTGATTTGAAAGTTGATACGGTTGCACCGTTTAGATTCAAGTGTTTTCTTGATGCATATAGAGGATATCACCAGATCCGCATGGCGGCTGGAGACGAAGACAAAACTGTTTTCAGAATGGATCAAGGTACATTTTGTTACAAAACGATGCCTTTTGGATTAAAAAATGTGGGTGCAACATATTAGCGGTTGATGGATGAGGCTTTTAAAAGTCAGATTGGGCATAACTTAGAAGTTTACATAGATTATCTAGTGATCAAAAGTGTTAAGGAAGATCATATGTTACGGGATATTGAAGATACATTTAATACTTTGAAAAAGATTAGCATGAAACTTAATCCCAGTAAGTGTTCTTTTGGGATGGAGGAATGCAAGTTTTTGGGCGTGATAGTTAAAAGTGCAAGCTTTAAAGCTAATCCAGACAAAGTGCAAGCAATGCCCGCATGCCTTCGTCATCTTCTCTCAAAGAAGTGCAAACGTTGAATGGAAGGCTGGTGGCTTTGAACAGATTCTTAGCAAATCACGCGCCTAAGTCGTTTCCTTTCGTATCAATGTTGCGCAATTGCTTGAAAAAAATCATATTTCAAATGGACTTCGGAAGCCGAATAAGAATTTATGGAAGTAAATAAATGTTTGATGGAGCTACCTACATTGTCCGCACCCCAAGCATTAGAACCATTGACATTGTAACTTTTAGATTCAGATATAGCCATTGTGTGGTATTGTTAACGGACAGGAAAATGTCCAAACACCAATTTATTATGTTGGCAGAACGTTGACAGATGCTGAAACAAGGTATTCTATGCTTGAAAAGTTGGTTTATGCGGCCAGACGCCTCCACAGATATTTTCAAGGACATCCAATCAATGTCTTGACCGGATACAAGTTAAAAAGCGTCTTGAGCAGACCTTAATTGTCCGGAAGATTGTCAAAATGGGCCATAGAGTTAGGTGAACATACAATTGAGTATAAGCCAAGACCAGTTATTAAAGGAGAGATTTTAGCAGACTTTGTTACTGAAGTTCCGCAACACAAGGAAACAGAGTGTTTGAGTGAACAAAATATTCCTACTCCACTGGAACAAGATCAAGTTTGGTCTTTGTTCACGGACGGAGCATCAAGTGGTGAAGGATTTGGTGCGGGTTTGAGCTAGGTCAATCCATAAGGTCATGATTTCACTTATGCCATCAAATTTGATTTCAAAAGCACTAATAACGAAGCAGAGTATGAAGCATTCTTGGCAGGGTTGCGGATTTCTAAGAAACTTGGGGTCCAACATCTTGAAGCATGCGTGGATCAGTGTTGATTGCGGGACAAATTAATGGGTCTTATGAAGCCAAAAATGAAGTGATGGCCTCATATTTATCTCAAGAAAAGGAACTCATACTTCAGTTTGCATCTTGTAAAGTCATTCATATTAAAAGAAGTGAAAACAAATCCGCGGATGCCTGAAGCAAGTTGGCTTCAACAAACTTTGAACATTTTGCCAAGGACATCCGCATTGAAATTTTTGATCGCCCATCAGTCCCGCAACACCAAGTGTTAGTCATACATACGGAATTTGAATCGTGGATGACTCCAATTGTTGCATATTTGTCATTAGGAACACTTCGAGATGGAAAATCAACAGCTCAAAAGATTAGACACAAGACGCTAAATTATCAATTGCAAGATGGGGTCCTTTATCATCGCCTTTCCTAGGGCCAATCCTTAGATGTGTTGATGCGGAAGACGCTAACTATCTAATTCAAGAAATTCATGAAGGAATATGTAGCTTACACGCGGGGTCCTAGAATGGTGTTTGCCAAGTTGATGAATGCATGATACTATTGGCCTGGCATGCACGTTGATGCAGTTCATGAAATTAGAAAGTGTGACTCATGGCAAAGACATACACAAAACACGTTGCAACCAAAGAATGAGTTGGTTCCAATGTCATCCGCGTGGCCATTTCAAAAATGGATAATCGATATCATGGGGCCATTCCCAGAAGCTCTAGGACGCGTCAAATTTTTAATAATAGAAATTGATTATTTTACTAAATGGGTTGAAGCCAAGCCAGTTGCCTCTATCGCCGCAAGTGTGAAATTTTTTTTATGGGAGTTTATTATTTGCCTCTTTGGTCTCCCACAAACGCTAGTTAGTGATAATGGAACTCAATTTGCGGATGGCGTATTACAAGCATGGTTGAAAGAACTTCAAATAAGCCAAGTGTTTACATATGTGGCTCATCCACAAGCCAACGGTCAAGTTGAAAGAGCTAATAGAAGCATCGAAGATGGGATTATGTTAAGACTTGGAACTAGACGCACTGGGTGGGTTGATGAATTGCCACATGTGCTATGGGCTTTCAGAACCCCAAAGAAAGTAAGCAACTTAGAAACACCATTCATCTTGACATATGGCACGGAGGCCTTGATCCTTGCAAAGATCGGAGTTCCATCCGCAAGAACATTGTCTACCATTAACAATGAGGAAGAATTGCGTCTAAATCTTAGTATTCATGAAGAATAACTCGAATTGGCACTCATTCGAGAAAGCAATTACAGACGTCAACTTCAAAAGTATTATGATTTTAAGGTCAAAATTTGCAAGTTCCATGCGGGATATTTTGTTTTCCGCAACAATGAAGCTTAAGGACAAGAACCTTTAGGAAAACTGGCCCCAAATTTGGGAAGGACCATATCGAGTCAAGGAAGTTTTGACTAAGGGTGCATATAAATTGAAAAGGTTGGATGGAACTGAGATTCCACGAACATGGAACATAGCACTGTTGAAAAATGTTACATGTAATGGCCCACATGTCATTGGTAAAGGCCTGCGTGCCATTATTAGACAAAAGTAATATTAGTGCTAAAATAAAATTGTAAACATGCTTGCATGCCACTTTCCTATAAGAAATCGTTTATTCATTTTGTGATTTGAATGTTACAGAAAATTATACCCGGTGCGCGTGCTATAAGTGACCTGCGTGTCATAAAAATAATACCTGGTGTGCGTGCTATAAGTGACCCGCGTGTCTTAAAATAATACTTGGTGTACGTGCCATAAGTGACCCGCGTGCTATAATAATACCTGGTGTGTGTGCTAGAAGTGACCCGCGTGTCATAAAAATAATACCCGGTGTGTGTGCCAGAATTGACCCGCATTTCATAAAAATAATACCTGGTGTGCGTGCCAAAAGTGACCCGCGTTTCATAAAAATAATACATGGTGTGCGTTCCAGAAGTGACCCGCGTGTCATAAATATTGTACCTCGTGTGCGTGCCAGAAGTGACTTGCGAGTGATAAATATTTTATTGGGTGTGCGTACAATCTAGGGAAGTAATCCTTTAATTGACATATCTAAAAGATCCTAAACAACAGTTATATTATTTACAACAATAAAACAGTGGTAGGAAAATACTTTATATATAGTCAAAAGAGGGTTACAGAGTACTTGATATGATGAAAAATTGTTTACTACACAAGTCGATGCAAAAGTTGCTTACATTGACATTTAAACAGAACAAATCATGAGGAAGGAGGATCTTGATCATCGTCATCGACATCAAGATTAATCGGGTCTTCAGTCTCATTGTCATGGTCGATGTTGAAATAGGCTCTAAGTTTATCTACTCCATCATTTTGAGAAGCAAGTTCTTCAATAGCATCTTGAATTAGGAAGGATAAATTGTCAAAAGCCTTGAGCTTAGTACCATAGATCCTAGAGTTATCTTTACCATGCGGTTCAAACTCTTCCACATGGCGTTTTTCTTCAGAAACTTTAGCCCCTTTTCAAACCCGGTTTGACGACCAGCTTGAGAGGAAGCGACAAGCAGCTCCGCAACACAGTCTCCAAGTTCAGCCTCATCTCAAATATGTTCAATAACCTATAAGATGCAAAAATAAGTAATAGTACGAAAAGATTATTTAGTAAAGCAAGTCTAAAAAGAAATTATACCAGGGACAATTTGAGACATCAACCAATTCTTGTTAGTTAGGGCTCGATCAACAACAGATTTTTGTCCCGCATATTGCTCAGCAAGACGACTATTCTCCTTAGTAAGTTCAGCAATATGTTGGTCCTTTTTGGCGGCCTCAGCTTTCAAGAGTTTAATTTCTTCCTCGTACGATGTGAGGATTTCATCTTGCACATTAACTTGTTTTTCTAAGACAGCTTTGGCTTCATTAGCTTGAGCCAATTCACTTCCTTAGCACGGGGTTGTTCTCAAGAAGCCTCTAATATTGCATTCTGATGTTTGCATGCTTCTCCACAAGCCTTAGTAGCAGTAGCTTGCCTCGCTTTCTCCGCATCAAGGGCTTTCTCAGCATCTTTTAGTTGCCACTTCGCAGTATTGACGGCTATGCGGTAGTTATCAGCTTCTTTATTTGCTACCTCAGCAGCATTTTCCAAATCTTTCCTTGCATCCACCATGGCTAACCAGTCTCGATATATTTTTTGACCAGTGGATACCGCGTTTGCCATGTAGTAGGAATATGAGTTAGCAAATTCATACGGGGGACGCCCACGCTGGCGTTGTCGTTCAGTAGAAGGGATATCTTTATGAAGAAACTCATGACACACATCGTTATCTAATAAATAATGACCCTTGATGCAATGACCAATGAGGATGATGAATCAATGGGTCATCATGGGGGTTGGCTAACCATAATATCCCGTACGTCCCCTCTCTTCGTGAAATTAGGAAGAAGAGTCTTGTGGTCCTTTCGAGAGGGTATGTAGACCTTCATCATCCTTGTGATGGATGGGAGAAGAAAGTAGAGAATCAACCAGAGGATCTCGCTTAAATTTCGACGGAGTAACTTGAGTAACAATCTTTGCATTTCCATCCTTAGACACAATTACTGTCTCCGTGTCCGCGGGTGGTAGAGATTTTGTTGGAGACTTGGGTGGAGATCTTGGAGGAGATTTTGGTGGAGACTTGGGTGGAGATCTTGGAGGAGATTTCGATGAAGATACCGATTCTTGGATCATGATACCCTTGAGGGGCATTTTGACAGGATCTGAGGACATGTTTGCCGTGATCAAATTTATGGAAAACATGAAAAATGTCATTAAGTTAAGAAAAATTACCTTGAGTAAACTTGGAAGAAGCAACAAGATTTATGCGGGCGTCAAACGCATCTTCTTGGGCTTCTTCGGAACGGGAATGGAAGCTTTTGACGATTGGGCTTTGTTTTTCACAATGGGGATGGAGGCATCAACATCTATTACTTCTTGGTCAGTTGCAGTTTGCTCATCTTCACTTGCGGTAGCTTCAGCGGTTGCTTGGTTATCACTTGAAGCTTTACTTGAAGTAGAACGATGCTTTCTTTTTCGCCTTAAACCTAAAAGGACACGCATGATACTCTCAGAATCAGTAGTATGAACTGATTATTCCTCTTCACAAGGTGACGACGCTTCACTAGAAATAAAAAGGACGATCACCTCGCTAGATGCAAGGGCTGATAAAGGGCGAGGATTTAGCACTTCCTCACCTTTAGCAAACATAGCCTCGGATAGCACAGGCTCTGAGCGTAAAGTAGTGGAAATTTTTTTTATCACAAGTTCGATAAAGAAACAGTAATGCCTTGGGGTCACGAGGACGACGTGCCATGAGACCAGGAACATGGTCCATTAACGCGTATAAAATTGATCCCTCACCTACAATCAATAATGACAGTTATTTCAATAAAGTAGACAAGTTCAGAGGAATGAACGGAATCCACTTACTTTCATCATGCTTTTGATAAAAAGGCTCTTCATATGGAAACGACCATAAGCGACTCATGCCCGCACGAACCAAGGCACCCTCGTTTATAGCGCGCATATGGGTAGACATGCGGGCCATAGAAAGAAACCATGCGAGATTGGTATATGCTATAAACGAAAGATCAGGCAGATTCTCGTTTGGTGGACGGAAGACCATCTAGATGGGAACGACATCTTTCTGAATCCAAAAGAATTTTGTCCGCCATTCGTAAGCACTGCAGGGCAATTCAGTTCCAATAATCCCCTTCCCGGTAGTTCAACAATTAAACCAACCACCATGGCCAGAAATCTTGCAAAAGACCGTGGACTTGTCAATGGTGGGCACTAGGTTATTGGCATGACAAAAAAATTCAAAATATTGGATCCTCATTAACCAAAACAGGTGCATTTGAGAGAGGTGAATACCATGACCCGTCAGTACGTTACAAAGAAATGTCGTTACTGGGAATCAGAGATTCCTAGTCATGAAATCCTCGGCATACAAGGCCATCTTTCCATTCGGTGGTTTATTAGCGGTGGATCCTGGAGCAAGGAATTCTAGTTCCCACTCTGGAGCTAATCCGTATACATTGTCGATATCTTGGAAACCCTTTCTTTCCAATTCATGGTGATCTTATCAATAGAAGGAGTGGGTACTTTTCTTCTCTGCAGCCATTATACCAGATGAAAATGGAAAGCACCGAGCAATGATGAAAGATTGGTAATTGATATCAGATCTCACAACGAAGATGAAAGGAAAAATGAAGGTCAAAGGATGTCAAAGGAGAGAGAAAATGATTATTCCAATGTTAAAGCAGCACGTCACGCGGGAAAATTGAAAAAGCGAAAAATGGGGGTACAATCTGGTACAGTTGATAGCTGGCGCAAACATCACATCACCATACGGCGCTTGCAAAGATGTCATATCAACCTTCCTTATACTTATCTTAAAAAGAAAGAAATATCTCTAAAGGACCATGCAAAAATTCAAAATTATCATAAAATATCTTAAGTCCAAAATTTCACCCACATAAAACTTCTCGCGGAAGAAACAATGGACTGGAGGGACTTATAGAGGTAGGGTAGTGCAAAGCTCCAAATACCTGTAAAGGACATCCGCGAGTCACTCAAGACTCCCTCAAAAGTCACCCGCGGAATATCCTCATCACTCGCATAATTCATTTCAGAAGAATAGCAAAAAACTCCAAAGATCATCCGCGGGCTACTTAAGACTTCCTCAGAGGTCATCCACAGGGTATTCCCGTCACCCGGGAGATGATAGAAGGGTGACGTTAGCAAATCAGTTGTAACCAACTTTCTTCTAAAAGATTTACGTGAAGATTCTTTCTTGGAAGGTACATGACGTAACAACCAATTAGGGAAGGACAGTTGGTAAGGTTGTTATAACCGTGCACATGGCCAGTTGTCTCATCCTATCATGTGCAGACACGTGTCTAGTTTGTTAAAAAGAGCATCTTCTAGAAGAGGACAACTATATAAATTATATTCCCTTAACCACCGGCTATAAATACTAATGTGTTGTAAAACACACATGTTTTCCGCACCTTTTATCATCATTTTAATTGCCTAAATATCTTATGTTTAATGTTTATTAACTTGTTTTAACATGATCTTACAAAGTTATATATCTTTCGTAGGTTGCGGGTTTTAAAGAGAAAAGAACCGGGTTTATGGAAGACGGAAAGGGCCTTTATGATCAATTTTTGAAGAACAAAGTTAAAGCCCGACCTGAGTCCATTTAGGTGAAGCCTTCCATGTATGTATAATATATTATAACATAAAATACATAAAAAAACCCTAGCACCTCCCATGATACTTCCGATCGGCAGTAGGGTTGAAATAACCATTACAATTCTTTTTTGGGTGTTAATCAAACTTGACGGCCCGCAAGTAATAAACAAGAAGCAAATATTACACTTCTTGTTGGCTGATCAAAAGGCCAGCAGAAAATCAAAAAACTAAAAACTCCATACATTTGGTTCGATCGGCAGCAACAAACCATGAAGAAAAATATTTTTCTGAGGGTTCTTGAGAGCTAAGGAAGAAGAAGGGCAGCCAAGGTGACTCGGGACAACAGCTAGGGAGCATTTCTCATCATATATCTCAGCCCTATTTGATAGTGTATCATCTCATTACTTTGGTTTTCTTGTTTATATTTATAACTATCTTGATTTCGATCTTGAAAGTGAATTGTCTTACAATTGAATTGAGAATTGAATTGTGTATGATCATAATTGTTGGATGATTTTGATTATGTTTTTAGTGATTAATATTATGAGTTATAGCTACTGTCCAAAATTCATGCTTGGCTAATTTACTTAGTTCTACCTAGGTGTGATGATTATTGTTCGGTTTTGATGAGTTGAATGGATTGTATGGTTAATATTACTTGAATTGCTATTGAAATTTTGGTTTAATGATGAATTAGGTTGTGTTTAGTGGCGGCCGTATTATTGATATTATCTAATAATCTCATACTTCGATTAATTGAATTGGTTTTGATTAATAGTTGTATGTTCAAGTCTTTACTTTGTGTTTAGAGTTTATTTGCAGTAGGTACAGTTGTAGGGTTTCGTTGAGATTGTTAATTGATATTTTCGGCGGGTAAATACATTTTTAGAGACTGAGAGGTGATAAGAAGTAATTCGTCTCATAGCCTTTGCTTGTTAGGATTAGGATTGCGCGGAAGCGGGTTCAGTTCTTGTCGGGTTTGGGTTCGTGAGCGGTTAGTTGATCTAATTTGTGTTAAACTAAATTGTTCCTCTATCCTTGGTTGTGTAGTATTCATTTACATTAGGGTCATGTGTCAGTGAGTCCGAGAGGAGAGTCGACATTAGAACACATTAACATTCGTTTTTCTAGTTTTGTTTTAATATTCAATTAAGGGTAGTTAGGGTTTGTTAGTGAGACCTAGAGGTGATCTAGCTTTTTTGAGCGAACCTTAGTTGTGTCATCATTAGATACCGGTGTCGTGAGATCATTCAATCCATTAGCTTGTTAGACCGTTAATTTTATTCTTACCTAGGTAGACATTTTCTCCATATTCGTTAAAACCTCGTCTAGTCGTTAAGTGTTCAGTTAGTCCAGTTAAGTAAGTTAAGTTAATTAAGTTAGTTAAAAATAATTTAGATCAAGTAGTTTAATTATTAAAAATCAATTAAAAAATTATTATTCTTAGGAAGGTCTTGTCTAGGGTTTAGTAATTATAGGCGTTTTCATGTGTCCTTGTGTTCGATACTCAGACTTCTTAGTTCTATACTATTTACAATCGGTACACTTGCTGATTGTGTGTGGAATTATTAGGATAATCCGTTTTAAAATTTAAAGCTTAGTTGTGAGTCACGTAGAAAGAAGTACTAATTAGACACACATCAAGTTTTTGACGCCGTTGCCTTGGACACGGTTTGAGGCGTATTGAGAACCACTCGATTTAGGACCTACATTGTTTGCTACTTGTTTTTCTTTTACTTTGTTCGTTAGTTAAAATAGCTTAGCTAATTTAAGTTTCTTTTATTTATCTTAATAGTTGTATGCGACGTACTTGATCTCTAGGACCGCCTGAAACTTAGGGATTTTCTGAACCAGAGAGAGTTGCGTGAGAGACGTCGTACCAGACCATCTTCCAGTTCTTCTTCATATGTTGGTAATACATCCTCTTATTGTATTTTTTCTGAATCCGTCGTTAGGGATAGGATTGTGGCCGACGCACCACAGAGGAGGACAGTTGCAGACCGGGCCCGTCCGGTCGATGTGGGCGCGAGATCCAGCATCGCTCCACCAGCCATCGCAGTTAACACGAATTGGCAGATTCCATCGAACATTCTGAATACCATCTCACATTCTGTTCACTTTCACGGGTTGCTCCATGAAAACCCGCATTCTCATCTCACTCACATTACACGTATTTGCGACACTTTTCATCTTTCCGGCGTATCCGAAGACGCCATCAAACTCCGCGTTTTTCCGTTCTCACTCGTTGATCATGCGAGTTTATGGTTTGAGTCCCTCCCAAAGGGCTCCATAGCTACTAGGGTTGCCATGCAGACCCAGTTTCTTGAGAAATACGATCCTCCGGCTAAGGCCACTCTTTTGCGTAAGCAGATTCATTCTTTTTAGATGGAGGACACTGGGAGTTTCTACGTGGCATGGGAGAGATTCAAAAATCTACTTGCTTTATATCCGAACCATGGCCTACAAGACTGGGCAGTTGTTGAGAAGTTCTATAACGCGGTGACGTACGCGACGCAGAGTATGCTGGATATCAGCGACCTCCCGCCAAGAGCACCAAGACCGTCGACTCCATATCACGCGACATGCATTAGGTCAACACGAACACCACACTCACGGCACAGGTTGAGGCGTCAGCGAAGACTGTGAAGGACTTGTAGGTGAAGAGCAAGTTGTGCGAGTTTTGTAGAGGAAGGCATGATACTGTTCAGTGCCCCGTAGGTTTCCAGGAGGAGGAGGCGGTTGATGTTGTTAGTAATCCACACCGAAATCAAAATTCTTTCAATTCTTATAATTCGGGGTGGAGAGGCAATCAAAATTCAAACTGGAGAAACGGAAATCAGTCCAAACTCCTGCAGCGTCAAAGTCTATTCCAGGATTGCAGTGAGGGAGCGAGTAGCAGGGAGGCGAAGCCCACTTTAGAGGAGATGATGGCACAACAAACACAGATGTTGTCACAACTTATGACTCGAGAGGATTCCCGTCACAAAGAGACCCAAGAGAAATTTCGGGAACGCGAGTCATTCATAAGAAATCAAGGAGCGTCAATTCAGAATATCGAGCGACAAATGGGGAAAGTAGTGAGTCGATTAAATGAGAGGCCGCCGGGTACACTTTCGAGTAATACCGAGCAGAACCTGAAGGGATTCGCGAACTTTTGAGTAACTACGAGGAGCGGTGCAGGGGCACGTAGCGAGCCCGTGATTCAAGAAGAGACTAGATGAGGAGTCTTTGAGGATCCTGCGGTCGATGGAGAAGAGCAGGTGGACGAGGAGATTCATTTGGGGATTCATCCGGCCAAGGTGCATCAGAGGCGCAACCTTGGAAGTACAGCACAGGCCGAGTACCAGCAGTTACCCAGCACACCAGCAAGAGTCTATAAACCTAGAGTTCCATATCCCGGGAGACTCCGCAACGATAGGGACAAGGAGCAGAACTCCAAATTCCTTGATCTTTTGAATCAACTTCACCTTAACATTCCATTCCTTGAGGTACTCACTCAAATGTCAAAATATGAAAAGTTCCTTAAGGATATTCTTTCGAATAAGGAGAAGTTAGCTGAGGTCTCTTCCATCCCATTGAGTGCTAGTTGCTCTGCAGTCTTGCAGAGAAAGTTACCAGAGAAGATGCCTAATCCTGGGAGTTTCACGATTCCTTGCATCTTGAGTGATGATACGGTGGTTTATGCGTGTTGGGTAAAAGATTTGACAAGTAAAGACAAAATGAAGATTTGAAATCTTCTCAACCTTTCTGAAAATGGCTAAGTATGGATACCGAGCACACTTAGGCCTCCGAGCAAGCTTTTACTTATCCTAGCAAGGTATTTTGCCTTCTGGGCAAGGTTATATTCTGGGATTCCTCTTAAGTGTCAATCCGAGCAGGGTTCACTTTGTCTAGAAAGGTTGTTCTTCAAGTCAAGCATGGTTTGTTTTTGAGCAAACTCTTGACTAAACCAAGCTAAAAAAACCAAGTACTTTGGAAGATCTAGCAAGGTTTATTCTTAATAAACAGTGGCTCCAGCAAGCTTGAAAGAAGTTAACAAAGAAATTTACTAAGAACTTCTTCTAGCAAGGTTCAACTTCTAGTAAGCTACAGTATTACCAGTATACTTTGGTATGTTCAATAAGTCAAAGTTTAACAAAGAGTTGAAGGGATCTATGAAGAACAAGTTTGCTCGTAGGACCATATCGAGCAAAGTTTTCTATGGTCAAGAGGATTGAAGTCTGCTAGGTGAATATTTTCTAAGGAAAATATTCTAAGTAAAGTCTACGCGGAGAACTGTTTCCCAGCACACTTTTGGTTACCAGGTTTACTCGATGAAGACAAAAGCTGTAAAGTTTACCCGAATATCTATTTTACACTTAGAATCTTTTTGTAATATGTTTTTTGATTATGTATCAATGATTAGGGTTTCTAGAAGGAATGACAGTTTTCTGGACAGGCTTATAAATAAAATAATTTAGGGCACACCTGATACAGACGACACCTGCACCTTTCATACGATAGTGATTGACGGCTGGCATATTCTCGTACGGATATTCGCCCTAAAATCAAAACATTCCATTCTGAAACACTAAATGATTTCTGAATGTTTGTGACTTTATATTAATGGAATCTTTTGAGTTACAGTGTGTGTTTGTTACATTTGTATCATATGAGAAACATTTAATGTGTTAGTGTTTCCTCCATTAATACATTATTGTTCTTTCCCTAAATAGCATGTCGCTAACCTTCTTGTCAACACTTAACCGTGTGGGTTGCGACATTGTGAGTGATCTAGTGATATATACTGGACCGAAAAGTGGTATCCGAGCTTGTTAATGCTGTTTTGGTGAAGAACCGTTGCTAATCTGAAGAAGAAGGATGACGCCATCAAAACACTATTTCATTGATATGTGACGTCAGCTGACCTGTTCTTCATTTCTTTCAGATCAGCTATATTTTGGTGTTTTCTTTCTCTTATTTACATTAACGTTTTAAAATTTACTCTAGATCTTGCTCTAATATGACCAGATACATCAGATCTGAAGATTTCATCTATAGATCTGATTGATTTTTAAAATTGTTTTTAAGTTTGCAAACTTTTCTCTGTTTTTAAAAGATATCTTTTAAAACACCAAAAAGATGTCTGGATATGTGGAGCAAGAAGTTTCTACTAACAAAATTCCTAGATTGTACGAACGATAACTATTTCAAATGAAAGTGCTATTCGAAGCAGCCGTCTGTTACAATGATGTGGAAATGTGGTTATCTATAAAAAATGACCATATGTTCTTGATAGAACAAAAAACAACCAGGTTGTTGAAGTAATAATGAGAAAGGTTGATGATATAGCTCTTGCCATGTTGAAGTTAGGGTTGTCTTGGGAGATTATGACAAAGGTTGCTCACCATACCACTACTAAATCCATGTATGATGCCATAATGGAGATGTTCGAAGGCAACACAGAATTGAAGAATATCAAGAAGGAGAGGCTTAATCAGTAGCTTGATAGATTCAAATACAAAGATGGTGAGAGGCTGGAGTCAGTATTAGAGAGATTCCTGGCAATAGTAAATGATATCAGGACAACTGATTATGTGGTCACTGATTCTGACTTGAATACAAAGCTACTGTCATCTCTGTCAAAAGAATGGTACACTGCAAGTAAGTTTATTAGGCAGAAACCAAATTATTATGCTCTTGAGCTTGATGATGTAATTTGCTTTCTTCAAGCAGCAGAGATTGAGATGGTTGAAAATGAAATGATTAGGGAAGATAAACCCTGTTTTCAGGTGACTAATGCACTTATTGCTCCAATGGGAAACTTGTCTATGAAGAACCAACAACAAATTCCAATCATTAAAGAACCAAGTGAACATGGCGGTGACACTCCAAGAGGCTTTGTTGCTGGAAGTTCAAGTAATTAGAGTGGACAATCAAGGTTCAATGTTCATCTGATTGATGATGTGTGCTCTATATGCTAATTGACTATCTTTAGGAAGGTCTTGATGAGTGTTTGTTTGATTATTTATTTTAATTGTGTGAAAGTGCATTTTATGTCATTTGATGTGTGCTTTGAATGATTATCGATGGAACTTAGGTATCTTTGATGCTTAGGTTAATGATAAGTAAATATGTGTGATATCAGGATAAGTATTTGAAATGATCATTATGTGTGCTTATCTGATATTTTGATTATATTGCTTTTGAAAATGTATAATCTGATATGATGATGTTATTAGGATATGTTAGACTATGCATTGTGTGAAGTCTGCTTGTTTTGATAATATCATTCATGATTGAGATTTGAATATGTTACAAATGTTTGTGTCAAAATGCTCTTTTGTGTCAAAATTAAATTTTCAAATGAAAATTTTCAAGTGAATTTTGCTCAAAACATTTTGACAAAACAGAGCAAGTTGATATGATGCAGAGGTGTGATAAGATTATTCACTTCAAGCTTTATGAAGCTTAAAAAGGGTTTTCAATGAAAATTGATCCAACCTTTGGGAAACGATAGTACATTGGTTATTTTGCCAACCATATGTGAGAACTTCTCAGATCTGAGATCTAAGACCTAAATACGAATAAACGGATCTAGTTCATGATTAATCTTAATTAGTATTGATTGATTGTGTATATATATATATATATATGTGTTATTATTATTAGTTGTAGTATGTAATATATTAACGAAGTTTGGATCGAGAGGACAATTTGACAGAGTGTGGATACGTTAAATCTCAAACTTAAATTAACAGAGGAGTTAACCTCTATATATAGAAGATGGATCTAGTTCATTACATATTCCGTAACGAATTAGCTTCCACTTCGTTACAATACATTACAGACTAATAACCTTAGCAAACTAAGCTCCAATTCGTTAAACATCCTTAACGAATTAGGAGAAACTTTAACTTAGTCGTCTAGTTCGTTAAACATCCTTAACGAACTAGACATAACATAACAAACTAGTCTATAATAATTAACTTTTACATTATAATAATCAAACGATAAATACAAAGACTCGAGACGAAAAACCGTGCACTAACAGACACCCCTCGTCTTGAGCTCTTTGTCTTTAAGTTATTTGAAGTGCTTGGTCTACCAGTCTCTGCAGCTGTGAATCCCATGCTCATGAACAACACGTTGAAATTGCATTGCTCGGTCATAGCCTTCATGACGCTCGATTAATATCTTATTCTTGAACATCACATCATTGTCGGTCTCTGTCAAGTTCACGAGCCACATCGGATCAATAATCTTTATCAGCTCGGTCTTTAAGCCCTTTCCCAAAACTATCACAGCCTCGCCAGTACGGCTATCGTAATACCAGCGGTTGAATGATAAATAGATGTGCTGATTCAGCGTGTTGAATGGTACACGCTTCATTGTTTTCGGCGGTTTAACTTTAAGCACCAGCTTCCTCTAACCCGTTCTTGGATCTATCTCATCAATACGCTTACGAATTGGAATCTGCGGCTTAAAGAAATTAAACCCGTGATTGACCTCGAATAGCAGATGTTGATGAAACCAATCTGCATGTCGATTTCCCCCACAGTTGATGAATGGTCGATACGCAAGAGTCCGTACGTCCCATCTTGGTAATGAGAGAACGTCAGCAATGTTTTCATAGTAATGAACGCCGTTCTCCCATTTGATGATACAAACTTTTAAATCAGAAGCGAAAAACCATGAAATAATATCACCTCGAACTTTTGACACAGCCTTGAAAGAAGTGATCTGATTGGCTTTGGCACGTGCAATGGCTTCCTGTTTTCGTTCTTCATCAACGTATGTGTATGCATCGATAATCTTACGAGTCCTCTTGTCTCGACAAGCAAACCATCCTTGGATATCAGTAACAGTCGGATCTCGCTTTGAGTTGAATCTCGTATCAATACTCTTACCCTTTGACGTTTTCTCCAAATGGTCTTCGGCTCCTTTAACGTTTTCTTCTGTAAATACAGGAGCACCAACATTTGTTCGTTGAAACAAATCAGGGTATTCCTCAGCTGTAACATCCTCAATATGAACCTCCTCATCTTCATAAATAAATGATGTGTTCATCTGAATCATTGGATCATTCAAAATTTCCTCGTCATTCTCCACCTCCACATCATTTTCAGTTTCTAACACATTCAAATCATCTTCATTCAAACCCAGCAATATCGAAATCTGCTCTCTTGTTAAATACCTTTCAACAAAATGTCCCGCTTCTATTTCGTCAGCATTCACAATGCTTCTGACCATCCCCGACCCATCAATAAATATAACAGTATTGGATTTTATCGACTCAATGGGTTTAACATTCATCGAGTCATGGTAAACAACCAACTGTTTTCCCAAATCACCAACAGCACTCGTACCTACACCAGAAGACAAACCGTGAGTTTGTTTAGGCTCACTTTCTCCAGTACCCGAGGCATCTGGATCTTCATCATTATTCTTAAGCTTATTAAGTTCATCATCCTTTCATGTCAGCTGCAAGATAAGATCCTCTTGTTCCTTTATTTTCACCCCTAAGACTTAACAATCTCACTAAGATCTTTAGTTTCTTTTTGACAATAGGAGACATATCCTATCAGCTTTCGTTGATTGTCCATCATACGTTCTTGAGTCATTCGGCCAACCAACATTTGATTTTCATATAATTGAAGTAAACTCAAGACCATATTCATTTGTTGATCATGTGACATAGCAAGGAACGAAGAAGGGATCGACTGAACAGGACCTTGAGGTCGATTAAGCCTAAAAAATGAAATGTCCATAGGTGGTGGAGGCATCATCATTTGTTTTGGAGAAACCACCAATGTTGCTGTAGCAGGCCTTGGAAATGTGAATAGAACAAATTGTGGAATCATGCCAAGACGAGGATCCGACGTGAGTGTGGTCGTCAAAGTGTGTTCCAGGGTGCTAGTAGTAAGTGGCACCGCCGGTCTTTGAGGAATAAACGACCTTGGAGGTTAACTCCAAATGAAATACCAGCACCAGCTGACACACGTCGTTTAGACGACCCTTTACCAGCTACCTTCTTCCCTTTCCATTTACGTTGAGCAGCTAGAGCAGCAGCTACCTCAACCTCAGTTTATCGTTGTGCTGGATCACCACCGTCACCATCACCACCATCATTATCATCACCCTCATCACCATCGTTCCCACCTGGTCCTTCCTCACGCTCAGAATCCGAGTCATCGTGGATCTAGTGATCATTGGGAGGACTTACATAATCTGGATTCACCAGGTGACCAATCAATCTTTTGGTTGTCGGATGTGGATCCTGTCTATAAATCTTCATTCGTTGAGCAGCTGCTGCCTCAACCTCAGCTAGAGTAGCTAGAGCAGCAGCTACCTCAACCTCAGCTTGTCGTTGTGCCGGATCACCACCGTCACCATCACCACCATCATTATCATCACCCTCATCACCATCGTTCCCACCTGGTCCTTCCTCAATCCGAGTCATCGTGGATCCAACGATCATTGGGAGGACATACATAATCTGGATTCACCAGATGACCAATTAATATTTTGGTTGTCGGATGTGGATCCTGTCTATAAATCTTCATTCGTCGAACAGTATCAGCAGTTATATGTTCAAGAACCATCACATCATCCTGTAGTGCCTGATCAATCACCAGCTTTGGAATCAGATCTTGGATAATAAGCTGGATGAACCGAGGATACATTAAGAATTTCTTGCGTCTGTTTATCACAAGACAATTCTCCTTGAGATGATAAAAGATCATCTCAGAAAAGTTGAATGGCTTATTCAATATTAAAGCGACAAATGCCGATTGTAACATAATCCGACACTCATCGAAGCCACCCTTCCCTCCACCAAGGCAATGAATTAAAACATGAAGTAAGTACTTGTATGTTAGGCACAAGTACGCCTTGTTATACATGGACTTGCCCAAATCACCACTATAAAATACATGGGCAAATAAACCTCGAATCAACTCCCGATCAAACTCACACGGGTTATCTATATTATATTCAAACTGCAAAACTTTTCTGATAACCCCTCGTGTGATAATAATAGACTTTCCGTTGATAGTAGCTGTGATGTGATTCTCGGCTTCAATGTAGCGTGCCGAGTTCCAAAATTGACTTATAATACTGAAGTGAACATTTGGTCATGCTGTCACGGCATAGTGAATAGCCGAACGTCTGATAAATGTCAATAAGTCTCCAAACACGTCCTCATCAACAAAATTTGTACCGACAAATGCACATATGTTATGCTTTTTGTCGTACGATAGTAAAGACAACGCCTGTTATTGTTGTTGTTGCTGTGGCTCAGCAGTAGGAGGATCCTAATCCAGATTGTAAGCCATGACTGATAATAAATAAACCCGAGAATTAGTGACAATGAATAAAAATAATAATAGTTAAAAGATTAAATTTAAACTAATTTATAAACTTTTAATTTTAAGATAATTTAAAATGTCATTCGTTAAAAACTCTGATTCATTATAACGAACAGGTGATTCGTTATAACGAATGAGCTACTTTGCTATTAAATAAATAATGCGAATTAAGTCTAACGAATCAGGAGTGGAAGGATAACGAATTAACTGTGATTCATTATACATTTTGATAACTATCCTGATTCGTTAGGTCTGTGTAACGAATTGTACACGAATTAGTTCCAATTCGTTACAACCTAACGAATGGCCACTAATTAGCTTAATGTTTGACTAATTAGGTCCAAGTCAAAATTACCAAGAACATCAAAAGTCAAAATTGTAATATGATGTTAATATGCACATAATTAACGATGTTAAACCCAACAAATGATCACTAGGATCTCGGAAACACATCGCGAACTGAATCATATTAACCATTTGTACCAAAACATGGTATACATTAGATAATTAAGGGGTTTACAAATAACTTAAAACCGATAGCAAATATGGTTAATTAACCGTTAAGATCTTCATCAAAATTGACGAAAATCATCACGTTGTAATGGTCTATACCTTAATTTCAGAATTGATAATCAAAACACGATATAGTGAAGGTCGAAAATTCAGAGAAAATTTTGGCGGGTTCGGTGTGTAAAGAAGAAGAAGATGTATAATGAATTCAAAGAAAATTTTGGCAGTTTCGGTGTGTAAACTTTAACACGAATTAAATAACGAATTTGCTGCAATTCGTGCTGAATTTATTAAGTTATGTATAATGAACTATAGGTTATTCGTTACAGAGTGGTGGAAGAGATTTAGGATAATGAATTGAATTGTAATTCGTTATAAATAACCTCAATTCATTATTCATAAACAACGAATTAGACTTACTTATTTAATTTTATATTGAATAAATAAATCAATTAAATAAACGAATATTTAAAAGAATATTTAAATTAATAAATAAAACAACGAAATCCCGTATCCCGATGACCAAATACCTAACGTGTTTTACGCTTAAAACACTTAACTTAAAAAAAGTTTAAATAATATGTAAAAGAAAATAAAAATCTTTTTGATCTTTTGCTTTTTCAAAATATTTACAAGAAAAATATCCGAAGGTAAAATATAAAGCAAAAAAAAAATGTTTTTGTGTTTTTATATGATTTTTCAAAAGCAGTACATATTTTTGGATTTTTTGCGAGTTTAAGTAGAGAATCATATTGACCAAAATGCCCTTCCATCACAGTTTTATATTTCAGCGATATTGTGACTGGCGTTAAGTCGGTCATTGATACTGTTGTCCACTTAAATCTTATAACAAACTTTCAAAAGTTTTTGTGGTATGATTAATGGTTCAATTAGAGCACAGAATATCAGAAACTATTAGTCTCTAATCTCGGTTAAAGCATAGTTTGATTTTTACCATATCACCCCCAACTTGACTTAAACCATTATAATGTCTATCAAAAATTTGAATTTATAAAACTCTTGAACAATGCATCAAGTTTCTTTTACTGTGAGTGAGTATGCACGAGTCCATCTGTCGGCTTACATACATTGTATCTCCTGGGGTCCGTTTCTTATTGGTATTTAGACGCGCGCAAGGGGGGAACAAATGTATGACAAACAACGGATTTTGATCAAGCCAGTAGTTTAAATTTGTACGAAGTACAACAGTGATCAAGTTTAATGACTTTGGGAATATTCATGCATATGAATACCCAGATAATTAAGCCGCAAAAAGACTCACAGTGTTCAGAACCCTAACGCTTGTTATTTTCTTTATTTTATTTTTGGTGATCAGACAAATATAAGGCTTGAGTATAACAGGCTATTACATTTCTGCCATCCTTACCAAGATTTTTGGTAGAGACTAACACCTCTTTCAATTTGGCGTTTCTTTATGTTTATATCACAAACTTTACTCTAACAGCTTGCTTAAGACCTATCAATGCACCAATACAACTAAGCACTCAGTCTTTTAAGCTTATTTCTTTCTGGATATGGGGTCAAAACGATCAATGTACTATCATTTTCTCTTTTTGCTTCAAAACTCAAATTTTGAGGAGCATAAAAATAAATTCAATCATCCCAGTCACTTTCAGTCTATAGATTAATGGCTATCCTATCCATCTACAAGTAGATAATAGGACCAAAACAAGCAAGCATGTTCCACAAAGTTAAATAACCGACATACTTTTCAGCGAAAAAATAAAGTAAAACACATAACAATCACCCCAACTACGTTCCATTGTCAGGTAAGTGACTATCCCGAACATTCACAAGTATATATCAGGACCAAACATATACAAGTATATGTCCTTTAAATTTAGGTAATTGACATAATTTTCAGCGAACGTATGCAAACATATTTTTGTATCTTCTCTTTACATACATAAACACAATCTTTTTGTCTTTTTTCGATTTTTCTATCCATACGAGAAATTCACATTCTTTTTGATTTTTCGGATTTTTAATGTTTTCGGGTTTTCAAAGTATTTTAAACAAGAACAAGAGAAATACAATATTTTTGCCTTTATCAAAATTTTCAATGTTTTTTAGATTTTATCTATACAAAAGAAAAGCACAATATTTTTAAATTTTCTATTTCACCCCCCTAAAATCCAAAACCAAAATAAAAGAAAAGAAAAATAAAAAAAAAATAAAAAATGAAAATAAAGATAATTATCCTTGTTTCCGAATATCAGCAAGGGTTTTTAATCCATTTAAACCAAGCAAAAAGTTAAAACGTGTTTTGTCAACTGCCTTGATAAATAGATCAGCTTTCTTAAAATCGGTATGTACTTTCTCAAGATCAATTAACTTCTTTTCAAAACAATCCCGTATGAAATGATATCGAATTTTGATATGTTTCATTTTAGAGTGTTGCACGGGATATTCAGTGATGCTAATGGCAGTAGAGTTATCAATTAAAATTGGAGTAGTAAGAAACTTCAAACCGTAGTCGCGCAGATGTTGTTGGATCCATAAAACCTGGGAACAGCAACTCAAGGCTGCAACATATTTGTTAGTGCACGGTTTTGTGTCTCGAGTCTTTTTATTTATCAGTAATGTATTTATCGTTTTATTTATGTAATAAATTATTAAGTTATTAATGTAGTTCGTTAATGTATAGTCTAGTTCGTTAAGGATGTTTAACGAACTAGAGCTAAGTTAAATATCCCTCCTGATTCGTTAAGGATGTTTAACGAATCAGGGGGTGATTCGTTAAAGTTATTTCATTTAAGTGTATGTAACGAAGTGGACGCTAGTTCGTTATGGAATGTGTAACGAACTAGATCCATCTTCTATTTATAGTGGCTTTAATCCATTGTTAAGTTAAGTTTTGAGATTACATTAAAAAAAAAAATTTAGGGTTGCAGGTTCATCAGTCTGCGAAAGGAATCTTCATTCACCAGACTAAGTATGTGAACGACGTCTTGAGCCGATTCAAGATTATTGCCGGAAAAACCCCTTCTACTCCTCTCCCCATGGGTCACAATTTATCACCGGATGAATTGGAGGATACTGTCGATTCTACCTTATATCGAGCTATGATTGGTTCTTTGATGTGTCTTACTGCTTCTCGACCCGACATAATGTTTGCTGTTTGTTTATGTGCTAGGTACTAAGTTAGTCCCCGAGTGACTCACCTGGCAGCGGTCAAGCGTATTCTTCAATATCTGTGGGGCAATCCTGACACCGGGTTATGGTACCCTATGGATGATACTTTTGATCTTACCGCTTATTCTGACTCAGACTATGGAGAATGCAAGATTAATTTCAAGTCTACTACAGAAGGATGTCAATTCTTAGGAAGCCGACTTGTTTCCTGGCAGTGTAAGAAGCAGACAACGGTCTCCACTTCAACCGCCGAAGCTGAGTATGTTGCAGTCTCGAGTTGCTGTTCCCAAGTTTTGTGGATACAACAACATCTACGCGACTACGGTTTGAAGTTTCTTACTACTCCCATTCTAATTGATAATTATGCTGCTATTAGCATCACCGAAAATTCTGTACAACACTCTAAAACAAAACATATCGAAATTCGTTATCATTTTAGACGGGACTGTTTCGAAAAGAAATTAATTGACATTGGGAAAGTACATACCGATTTTCAAAAAGCCGACTTATTTACCAAAGCATCTGATAAAACGCGTTTTCAATTTTTACTTGGTTTAAATGGCTTAAAGACCCTTGCTGATATTCTAAAATTAGGATAACTATCTTTATTTTAGATTTGTTTTTATTTTAAATTTTATTTTGGTTTTGGCTTTTAGGGGGTGAAATAGAAAATACAAAAAGAAAAAGAATGTGCTTTTCGTTTGTATAGATAAAATCCAAAAACATTAAAAATAGTGTGTTTTCATGTCTTTAGTTTTCATGTCTATTAAGTTTTTCAAAATTTGAAAAATCCAAAACATCTTAAAAATTTGAAAAATCAAAAAGATTTTGAAATTTTTAATTTTAGTTATAATAAACTTTTGAAAAAGTCAAAAAGATTGTGAATCTCTCGTTTGTACAGAAAAATCCGAAAAAGACAAAAAGATTGTGTTTTTCGTATGTAAAGAGAAAAACCAAAAAGATTTTTGCTTACGTTCGCTGAAAATTATGTCATTTACTTCTATTTGAAGGACATATACGTATATATGTTTGGTCCTGATAATTAGTTGTAAATATTCGGGTTAGCCATTCACCTGACAATGGAGAGTATTTGGGGCGTTCGTTAGACGTTTTACTTTATTTTCTCGCTGAAAACTTTGCTGGTTATTTAAGTTTGTGGAGCACGCTTGCATGTGTTGGTCCTGTTATCTACATGTAGTTTGATTGGATAACCATTAATTTATAAACTTAAAGTAACTGGGGCGATTAAATTTATTTTGTTTATGCTCCTCAAAATTTTGAGTTTTTGAAGTAAAGAGAGAAAATGATAGTACATTGATTGGTTGACCCCAAATCCAGTAAGAAATAAGCTTAAAGGACTGAGTGCTTAATAATTGGTGCATTGATAGGTCTTGAACAAGCTGTTAGAGTAAAGTAAGTGATATAAACATAAAGAAAAGACAAATTGAAAGAGGTGTTAGTCTCTAGCAAAAAATCTTGGTGAGGATGGTAGAAATGTAATAACCAGTCATACTCAAGCCTTATAGTTGTTGATCACCCAAAAATATAATAAATCAAATAACAAGAGTTATGATTCTGGACACTGTGAGTTTTTATGCGGCTTAATTATCTGGGTATTCATATGCATGAATATTTCACTCCCTTTTAGAGAAAACCCAAAGTCATTAAACTTGATCACTGCTGTACTTCATACAATCCAAGTTATTGACTTGATCAAAATCCGTTGTTAGTCATACATCTGTTCCTCCCTTGCGCGCGTCTCATTACCAATAACAAACGGACCCCATGGCATACAATGTATGTAAGCTGACAGATGGACTCGTGCATACTCACAGTAAAGGAAACTTAATGCATTGCTCAAAAGTTATAAAATACTCTAAATTTTTGATCAACACTATAATGGTTTAAGTCAAGTTGGGGTGATTTGGCAAAAATCAAATTAAGCTTGAACCGAGATTAGAGGCTGATAGTTTCTGATATTCTGTGTTGGTACATGATGTCAGTAGTTCAGTGTTTAGTGTCTGTAATCGAGTTAGTTGGATTTGTATTTGGATGTAAGCGAAGTTCTCATAAGTTCGCTGATATAGGCGAACTTGTGGAACAAGCGAAGTTAGGGACAACTTCGCCTAAACATGCTAGGCGAAGTTGTCGTGTTATATAAGCTGCTAGGTTACGGCTGAATTAGAGAACAAGTTTATCATTAGTTTACGAGTTTGTGTAATCGGTGATCAGTGAATCACGTGTTTCCAGTTGCAATACAACGTGTCTTTGTTTATTGTAACGTGTGTTTGATCGTGTTAACGTGTATCGTCTTCTACGCTCGTATCTTCTTACGTAGGGATTCCGCACCTACGTAGAACGAGATATTCCATGTAGATCCGGCTGGGAACCTACAATTGGTATCAGAGCTTTTGCTCGTGATTGTGTGGTTCGGGATTATCACGCGGGTGTAGAAATCGTTCCGTTCGACTATTCGCGGGACGAGTTTACCGAGTTTTTGTGTCCTACTCACCTCCCACCATCAAAAACAACCCATTACACCTTCGCATACCTTGCAAAACGTCAAAATCAAACCTGCAAAATCATCGTGTTCATCAGGCGAAGTTGCCGCTACTGTTTGTAGGGTTTAGGCGAAGATATAAGGTTAAGCGAAGTTATTAACAACTTCACCTACCTCACAAGTTCGCTTAACTTAAGCGAAGTTATCCACAACTTCGCCAAATCAGGCGAATTTAAAAAGGAGAGCGAAGTTACGAATTCAAACGAAGATAAGACTTAAGCGAAGTTAACTTCAACTTCGCCTACATTACTGTTAAAGATAAAACTTTTATTTTTCGGGTTTCTTTGTGTTTTCGTTTCGTAAAAGATTACTTCGATAAATATTATGGAACTGGTGAAGATGGAAGTGGAAGAAGGTTCAGCTACTAAGGCACCGAAAATGCTTAAGGGTACCGATTTTGTGGCTTGGAAAGATCGGTTTGAGCAGTATGTTAAATATCAAGATGCTAAGATGTGGGTGTGCATTCAAGATGGATACATTCCCCAACTGCTTTGTATGAGGGTCGTGAACAAATTAAGAAATACAACAAGATGGAAGAGGAAGAAAAGAAGATGTATGAGGCTGAAAGCAAAGCTCATGCTGCGATAACAATGGCTCTTCCACAAGAGATTCTTCACACCTTCAGGAAGTATAAAACCTCTAGAGAGTTATGGGAAGCGCTTGAAAACCGATTCGAAGGTAATGTGGGGATACGTGCATCCAAGATTAAACTACTCAAAACCCAATTCTCGGTGTTCAAGTATTTGAAGAATGAATCACTTGATGATATCATCACGAGATATTATCACCTGATGACCGAACTCAGCAATTATTCCATTGCTTACAAAGAAGATGAGATTGTGGAAAAACTCCTTGATGCTCTCCCACCGAAATGGGAGATGTACACTGTCTTGATGAGAGAAGATAAAGAGTTTGCCGACTATGACTTGGAAACAGCAGTCAAGAAACTACGAACTTTTGAACTTAACATGGTTCGAAAAGAGACACCAACTGATCAGGTTCAGGATCCGGGAATGTATGGTGCGAAAGTTAACTCAAGTTCAAGTTCGAAGTCAGAATCGTCTGCTTACTACTCAAAGGGAGATTCGGGCGCTAACTCAACACATGAAGGTCATGTATCTCTCAACATGGATGGTGATGTGTGTTTCATATCTGGTGGAACAAATGCTTCTAAACCTCAAACAACCAAGGGTAGTTTCTCTTCAAGTGTTCCTAACAACAACTACATTAAGATGCCCATGAGTGTTAAATCTGCTGAACAGCAGTTTGCTCTCTATGCATCTTTCATTGCTTCGTACGAAAATTACTTTAAAGGTAAGATTGTTGACCCTGCAACTTTAGACGAAGACTATGATCAGATCGATGCTGATGATCTGGAATAGATGGATCTGCAGTGGCAGATGGCGATGATTGTAAGAAGGGTTAAAAGGTTTATGAATAAGACTGGTAGAAAGTTTGTTGGTGAGAGACCAGGTTTTAATAAGTCAAAGGTGCGGTGTTATAACTGTCAACAGAATGGACACTTTGCTAAAGAGTGCACAAATGAACGTGTAGAACGCAGTCAGAACAGGTCTACACAACAGAGTGGTGTAAGTAATGAAAATAAAGCGATGATATCCAGACAAAACGGGGAATACAATTGGAATCTGCAAGTTGAGGAAGTGTTCGAACAGGCCAGTTTGGCGAACATCGAAACTGCAGGAAGTGAGAAAGTGACTGGAGAAAATCAAGCTTACATGGCAGAAGTGACAGATCAGCTCTCCGAGGTAAGTACTAAACTCCCTTGTACGAAATGTGAATATCTGTCTGAACAATTGAAAACAATAACTGATCAGTTTGTTAGTTTGGATGCTCAATTTAAAACATTAAAAGAAGATCATCATTACAGTAAAGCTAGAGAAAACAGTTACAAGGTAAAAATAAAAGCTAGTGAGAAAGATATTAGAAGTCTTAAAGCCAGTCTAGCTGAGAAAATACAAGTAATTGATCTTAGCTATGAAGTGTTAGAAGAGAAAACCAAACTAATAGCTGAAAGGGATAAACAGATAGCTGATCACCAGGTGAAAGTGGTGGAACTAAACAGAAAGCTTGAGCAATTTAGAAATTCCTCCGCTATACTTGATCACCTCGTAAGTGATCAACGTTCCTCAATTAAAAGGGGAGGAATTGGATATAATGAAGTTCCACCACCTTATAATCATAACTATACTTATGATCCTAGTAATCATAAATCTGTTGATGCTGAAATTGGTCAGACAGTTCCTGTTAAGGTTACGATTAAAGATCCAGAAGTTAGTAAAGGCGAAACAAGTAAGCCTGTTTCTAATGTTAAGATTTGTGTTCCTAGTCCTGTCTCATCAAATTCGGACAAGGCATCCGAGTCGAGTGAGACAAAAGTAGAGGAAGTGTTATTAAAACGTGGAGAGGAAAATAAACCAACTTAAAAAAATTCTCCACTAAACCCGTATGTCCCACCATATGTTAGACAAACGGGCAGTAATGCAGCCTCAACATCTAAAACAACTATTGATACGAAAGTTGAACACAGGAGTTGTTTCAGATGCAATCAATTAGGACACCTGATTGCTGATTGCCCTCTGAAACAGAGATTCAGAGGTATGAGGCCTTCAAAAACTGAGAATAGAACTAACAGTAATCACTATAATGGTAAAAATGAAAACTCATCAAATTTCAGACATTGGACTAATCCAGGTTTTCAAAGAAATCGATCTCAGTTTTTCCCTTTTAACAACCAAACCATTAGTAATAATTCATTTAATTCACGAAGGTTTGGATGGCCTCATAGTCAATCTACAAGAAGGTATCCTTTTAGGACTTACAGATATCATCCTAATACTAACTTTGGACAGCCAAAGTACGGGATGTATCGACCCAAGACCAATAGGTCTTGGGTCCCCAGATTTTAATCCTCTGCTTTAATCGTGCAGGAACAGTTGAACAGGGCTGCAAACAATCTATGGGTTGTGGATAGCGGCTGTTCCCGGCACATGACGGGTAACAAGAATTTGTTACACGAATGGAAACCTGTTCAGGGAGGAAGAGTAAGTTTTGCTGGAGAGAGTGGTGGAAGGATTACTGGAATTGGGACGGTGACTAATGGTAAAATGAAGTTAGAGAAGGTGAATTTCGTTGAAGAACTGAAGCATAATCTGCTGAGTGTATCTTAGATCTGTGACAAAGATTACACGGTGCACTTTACCAAGAATGAAGCGATCGTACTGTATCCTGGTTTCAAGATACCAGAAGAATGGATTGTAATGAAGGCTCCAAGGGAAAAGAATACATATGTTATGGACATGAGGTCGACTGAGATGGCAACAGAAGAATCTTGTCTTCTGTCAAAAGCAACTGAATCGGAGTCCGAGTTATGGCATCGGAGAATGGGGCATATACATCTTCGAAAAATGAACTACATTGTCAAGAATGGGCTGGTGCTGGGTGTTCCCTTGAAGAATTTCAACTTTGAATACCAATGCTTATCGTGCAAAAAGGGAAAGCAACACAAGAAATCCCATCACACCAAGAAGGTTAATTCAATAGTCAGTACCCTAGACCTACTTCACATGGATCTCTTCGGTCCCGTGAATGTAAAAAGCCTAGGTGGAACATCATACTGCTTGGTGATCACTGATGATTTCTCTCGATATTCTTGGGTATATTTCCTAAAAACAAAGGATGAAACGGTGCAGTTGGTAATTAATTTGATTACCAAGGTTGAGAATATTATGGGGAAAAAGGTTAAATTCATCAGGAGTGACAATGGGACAGAGTTCAAAAACTATCAGATGGAGATCTTCTGTTTACAGAAAGGGATAGACCACCAGTACAGCGCTCCGTATACTCCGCAACAAAATGGGGTGGCTGAGAGGAAGAACAGAACGCTAATTGAAGGAGCCAGAACCATGCTGGCTGATTCGAAACTTCTTGTGGTGTTCTGGGCTGAAGCTGTTGCTACAGCCTGTTATATCCTTAATAGAGTTTTAACTGTTAAAAGATTGAATAAAAAATGTTATGAACTTATGCATGGGAGAAAGCCTAACTTGAGTGGTCTTGAACCATTCGGGTCCCCGTGTTCGATATTAAAGACGAACTCAAAATTTGGTGAAATAGCCGACGAAGGTATTTTAGTCGGATATGTTGTTGGGACTCCCAACAGACGAGTCTTTAATATATCGACCAGCAAGGTTGAGGTGGTGTGTAACACTGATATCACAAGTTACAAATCACCAATACCAAGCACGGGACCCGCTGGGGCTTTCGACTATGATAGGCTTTTTAAATCTTTTAACATTCCTTACTTGGATTGTGCAGAAGTTGATGAGAGAATAGCTACGAAGATGCTTTACGATGAGAAGGACAATTTTGTGCAATGACCGCAGTACGATGAATGTCAGCTTTCCTCGTCAAATGCTGTCGATACCCCTGCTGCCTCTACAGAGGAGGAATTCTTCAATCCGTTTCACTCTCAACAACAATCACCCATTGATGAGCTACCTTCGAACCTGGAAGACAATCTGCAAGTCAGTTTGGTTCCGACTACGAGAGTTCACAAATATCACCCTTTGGAGAACGTGATAGGTGATCTGTCCGACGGTGTACAAACAAGACAAAGCTTGAATGAGCACACCTGTGTTTACACAAGCATTAAAGATACAGGCATCATTAACGAATGCTTGTACACCTGTTTCATCAGCCAGATTGAACCAAAGAACTATCAAATGGCTCTCAAGGACAGCTCGTGGGTCGAAGCCATGCAAGAAGAGTTAGCCCAGTTCAAGAAGATGGAGGTATGGAATTTGGTTGCAAAACCGAAGAATGTGCATGCGATTGGCACAAAATGGGTTTTCAAATGCAAGAGAGATGAAAAAGGGATAATTATCAGGAACAAGGCAAGGCTGGTTGTAAAAGGTTTTAATCAGCAAGAGGGGATCGACTACAATGAAGTGTTTGCTCATGTGGCGAGATTGGAAGCGATTCGATTGTTTTTGGCATTTGCTGCACACAAGGAGATGAAGGTGTTCCAGTTAGACGTGAAGAGTGCGTTTCTTAACGGTAAAGTCGATGAGGTTGTGTACGTTGAGCAACCTCCGGGTTTTCCTGACCCAGACTTTCCTGATCACGTGTACAAGCTAAGTAAAGCACTGTATGGGCTACATCAGGCCCCTCGTGCCTGGTACTCAACTCTATCCGATTACTTGCTTGAGAATGAATTTGAAAGGGGAAAGATTGATAGCACACTGTTCTTTAAGAGAAAAGGAAGCGACTTTCTTCTGGTGCAAGTCTACGTGGACGACATCATCTTTGCTGCATCAAAAGTCGCCATGTGTCAGGAATTTGAGGCCGTCATGAAAAAGAGGTTTGAAATGAGTGCTATGGGTGAACTAACTTTCTTTTTAGGACTGCAGGTTGATCAGAAGAAAGATGGGATGTTCATTCATCAGACTAAATATGTCCATGACGTTCTCAAACGCTTCAAGATGGAGGACAGCTGTCACACCCCGATCGTGATGGCGGAATAATCGAGGCGCGGCGACTAAGTCGTGATTGTTGAGCACAATAGTATAAAAGTCTAAATGCATAAACATAACCAAAATGTCAAATATTACACCATCCAGGTAACATGAAACAAATTGTTTTAATACAAAATATCAAGTTTCCAAACAACTCCTAGACTAGCCTTCATCTCTCTAAGGCCTCTAAACTTGCTAGGGATTTCTTGCTGCATTATTTCCTGAAAACATGTAACAAACTGTCAACTACATAAAGTAGATGAGTGAATTCATAGGTTTAAAGAAAAAGAGTTTATACACAAACATACTAGTATAGGTTGTAGGGGTATATATATAGGGTGTACCTGCGGCTAACCCACCACTCCTACAACTTATACTACTATGTTTGGATATAATACACGGTTTTAAGATGGTTTGTAAGAAAAGGTCTCTTGGTTTTCCCAAAGAGGTTTTTGTAGTAAGTAAAACATGAAATGTTCTCCTGGACTCTCAGCGGGCTTATTATTCTCCCATTAGAGTCGTTTGTGATAAGATTACTCAAAGATTTGTGGTCTCCCAACGGTACATGTAGCACATAGCAGTTAAGCATAAATAAGGACATATAGATTTGAGCATGCTAAGTTTACTAGATAAACCAACACCAAGATCCCACTGTTTACTAGTATCCAAGATGATGGTGAATAAATGATGATGATGATGAATGATGATGAAACTCAATGATCACACAAGACTTGATTGATCCCACGCAAGACTTAAACCAAGACTACCTCGTTCTTGTCATCCAGGACTCAGCTAGGTTCTACCGAGAGTAGGATAGACTCCCCAAAGAATCCTGGGTTCCCTTGGTCCCTACCGAGACTAGTATAGGTCCTCAAGAGTTATGGATTTCACCGAGACTAGTATGAAATCCCAAGAGTTACGAGTGCCACCGAGAATAGAATGCCACTCATGGTCGCGAGTTCTACCGAGAGTAGAATAGACTCTCGCGTCCAATTCAACTCATGATGCTTTGATCTCTAGATTTCCATGCTGACACAATGACTATGATGATATGAATATGATTCCCATTCCCATGATGTCAATGTTCATAGAATTTCCCATACTCATTGATTTCCAATGTTCTTAGATCTCCATAAGTTGATGGGTTTTCCCCATGTTCATAGATTTCCAAAGTTTATAGATTCTTAAAAAGCTTGTGGATTTCCGCACATGTGTAGAAATCCAAAAGTTTATAGTTTAAAGAGTGTTTGCATAAATGATTTTATCCAAACGTGTAAAGTTACCATGTTTCCACCCCATAGTTTTGAAAAGCTTAAATAGGGGCTATGAACTCACCTTGATCTCGGGTTAGGATGGTGCTACAATAGATCTCCTTAGCCTAGAGTTGAACATATATATAAGGTTAACAACGTGCTATAAGTCTAAGAAAACGAGTTTACGCGGCCTCGAGCAAAAACTGGGTTTTAAAGACGAAAACAGCTTGGTTCTGGCTTGATTCGATCGAATAGGAACACGTTCGATCGAATAGACACACATTCGGTCGAATCTGAGGCACACTCGATCGAACTAGAAACACATTTGGTCGAACCAGTTGGAAAAACTCGTTCGGTCGAACATGGAACTTGTTCGATCGAATAGACACTCGTTCGATCGAATACGAAACTCATTCGGTCGAATGAGTTGGAGACCATTCGGTTGCTTTCCTATTCGATCGACTGGACTGATTCGATCGACTGGTTCGATCGAATGAGTCTGATTCGACTCCTTCAAGCTGGGCGACGGAGAAACCTACGGGTTTTTCAGATTTTCCAGATTTTTGACCTAAAATCGAAGTTTTTGACATGGAAATGCTCGGGATTGAAAGGGCTATCGATTCCTAGTGATTTTAAACACAAAAGCCTGCATTTTGACACCAAAACAAGACGGTTTTTGACCCGAAAACTCTAGAAACGAAAATGGGTGTTTTTGCTCGATTTGAGGCCGAAAATGGTTATGAAAATGGATGATTTTCAAGAAGATCTTACCAAGAATAACAACAAACAGATTTGTGGACTCGGATTTGAAGTTTGAAGACTTTCTCTCTCTAGTTTCTCTCTCTAGAATGAGAGTGTTTGGGTGGGAAGTGTTGGTGGAAATGAAAGAGATGGTGTAAGAATACTTGATTTTCCGCTTAAATACTCGGGTGACTCGGGTTCGGGTTTAGGCTACCGACGGGTCAAGACTAGTCGAGTTCATAAGTTTTTAAACAAACTAAAACTTTTTCAGCAAAACTTTTATAAAACCATTTTCCGAATAATTATTTGAAATCTTTTTAAATAAGAACATTTAATTTTTCGAAAGCATAAAAATTAATATTTTTCAGGCGTAAATGTCGTTTTATAAAATAAACATTTTAAATGATAAAAGCAGATTTTTCCAATGATATGGGTTCCGAACTTATCGTCCAGAATCCCAAAGTCTATAGTTTCCGATGATTTCACGATCCTAGTTTACCAATCGAATTTCAGGGCGTTACATCCTCCCCAATTTAGAGGAATTTCGTCCCGAAATTTAGAACTTAGTATAGTTGATGCAATGATGTTTTAGATCAAATGATCCCATGATGACCACTATGCGCCACTACCCCTAATCTTCGTCTTGGATACCACCCAAATCAAGTTGAAGGGGTTTATATATAGGGTGTACCAGCGGCTAACCCACCACTCCCTCAACTCCACTTGGGTGTTTCTTTCGACTCCTATTAGTTCAATGACACACAGGACGACACACTATTTTCCACTACAAGGCATCACCTTCAAGCTTTACATCAGACATATTCATTTCGGATTGAAGGGGTTTATATATAGGGTGTACCAGCGGCTAACCCACCACTCCTTCAATCTCCAATGAATAATTCCCTCAATAACTCTTGAATTTAACGCCTCACAGCTGTCACGCTAACTATGAGTCCCTAATTCCAAGTCTCGCTTCAGACATAATCAACTTGTGCCGAAGGGGTTTATGTATAGGGTGTACCAGCGGCTAACCCACCACTCCTTCAACATTCATTGATTAATTCCCTACACGAAGCTTGAGTTCACGACTCATAGTTACACAATAGCGTATTGTTTATACACGTATACACCTGTGAACTTGATGTAATTATATTCCGGACTATAATTACGAGTTCACCTTGTATCAATGTATAAACTCCATTGTGTGCGGCTAGAAAAATCGACACGACACCACACACACACACACAACCATGCTTCATGAATGCTAGAATGATGACAAATTTTGGCTCAATGATACATAGTTTACCCCAATGTTTACATGATTAAGTATGCACAACTTGTGTTTTCCAGCACGAGTCATGGGTAGCCAAACTTGGTGTTATGCAAATAAGAGAATATTTATAAGCAAATAGGAACAACATGATACTTCATTGATTGATATTGGTCCCTGATTACATGATTACGATTACATAGACTCCAAGATTTCTAGAATTACAAAGATGATGACTATGCGAACAGATGAGGGTATTCCTCCTTCATCTTATCCTCTCGCTCCCATGTGAACTCGGGTCCACGATGGTTGTTCCAACGTACCTTGACTATGGGTATCCGGCTTCGCTTAGTCCTTTTGACTTCTCGATCTAGGATCTCGACAGGTTCCTCAACAAAGTGTAGTTTGTCGTCGATGCGAACCGTGTCGATCGGGATTTGAGCGGTCTCGTCAACGAGGCACTTTTTGAGTTGCGACACATGAAAAACGTTGTGAACACGGCTGAGTTCTGGAGGCAATTCCAAGCGATAGGCTACGGGTCCGACCTTTTCGATGATCTTGAAAGGTCCTACGTACCTTGGAGCAAACTTTCCCTTTTTCCCGAAGCGAACAATGCCCTTCCAGGGGGAAACTTTGAGCATTACGCGATCGCCTATTTGGAACTCCAGAGGTTTGCGGCGTTTGTCAGCGTAATACTTGTGTCGACAGCGGGCGTCCTTAAGTCTTTGCTGGATGATGGCGATACTGTCAGTGGTTTCCTGTATCAGTTCCGGGCCGAGGATTTGAGAATCTCCGGTCTCGGACCAACACAGTGGAGAACGACATTTCCTGCCATAGAGTGCCTCTAATGGTGCGCATTTGATGGTAGCATGATAGCTGTTATTGTATGAGAACTCTGCAAGAGGAAGGTGAGTCTCCCAGCTACTACCGAATTCAAGGATACAGGCTCTGAGCATATCCTCCAGGGTTTGTATGGTCCTTTCGCTCTGTCCGTCCGTTTCAGGATGATAGGCAGAGCTAAGTTTCACACTTGTCCCAAAGGCTTTCTGAAATGACTTCCAGAACCTTGACGCAAAAGAGGGGTCACGGTCAGACGTGATGCCCTTAGGCACACCGTGACGGGTTACGATCTCACGAATGTAAATCCGCGCCAGCTTCTCCGTAGTGTAGTCCTCGCGGACAGGGAGAAAGTGGGCAGACTTGGTCAAGTAATCCACGATAACCCAAATCGTGTCATAACCGCTGGGTGTCCGCGGGAGTTTGGTAATGAAGTCCATAGCGACTTCGTCCCACTTCCACTGCGGTATGATCGGTTTTTGTAACAGGCCAGATGGTCTCTGATGTTCAGTCTTGATCCGCGAGCATGTTAGGCACCTACCAACGTACAAAGCTATGACTTTCTTCATACCCGGCCACCAGAAGTGAGACTTGAGATTCTGATACATTTTATCACTGCCCGGGTGAATAGAGTATCTGGATTTGTGCGCTTCGTTCAGGATAAGTTCTCGAAGTGGTTCAGAGTTTGGAATCCACATGCGATTTAAGTAGTAAAGTATACCATCATACTTGGTTTCAAACTTCCGTTCGGCACCGCAAGATAGCATATTTTTGAGATCACCACCAGCAATCGCTTGCTTTTGAGCTTCAAGAACCAAGGAGGGAAGATTGGACTGAATACGGATCGCATGCAACTGGGTCCTTTCCTTGCGACTTAACGCGTCAGCCACTACGTTAGCCTTTCCAGGGTGGTAGCGGATTTCGCAGTCGTAGTCACTTAGGAGTTCAACCCATCGACGTTGTCGCATGTTTAGCTCCCTTTGGTTGAGGATGTGTTGTAGGCTCTTGTGGTCGGTGAAGATGACACATTTCGTACCGTATAGGTAGTGTCTCCATATTTTTAAGGCAAAGACCACAGCACCCAATTCCAAGTCGTGGGTGACATAAATCCTCTCATGACTCTTGAGTTGGCGCGAGGCATAAGCGATGACCTTACCGCGTTGCATTAAGACGCAGCCTAGACCTTGGCTCGAGGCGTCGCAATAAACAACAAAATCATCGTTACCCTCAGGAAGTGACAGGATTGGTGCATGACAGAGTTTATGTTTCAATGTTTGGAAAGCCTCTTCTTGCTCTTGGTTCCAAATGAATGGTTCCCCTTTTTGAGTTAACATTGTGAGAGGCAATACGATCTTTGAAAAGTTCGAGATGAATCGACGGTAGTACCCAGCTAAACCAAGAAATGAACGAATTTCGGTTGGCGTTGTAGGCGCTCCCCAATTTTTGATGGCTTCAATCTTGGCAGGGTCGACATGAATGCCTTCCTTGTTAATGATGTGACCTAAGAATTGAACTTCCCTTAGCCAGAATTCGCATTTGGAGAATTTGGCGTAGAGTTGCTCTTTCCTCAGCAGATCCAAGGTAAGCCTGAGATGAAGCTCATGGTCGGCTTTAGAGCGGGAATAAACGAGAATATCGTCAATGAAGACGATAACAAACTGGTCCAGGTATGGACGACAAACGCGATTCATGAGATCCATGAACACCGCAGGGGCATTCGTCAAACCAAAAGGCATGACTAGGAACTCGTAGTGTCCATAACGAGTTCTGAAAGCGGTTTTCGCGATGTCGTCCTCCATGACGCGTACTTGGTGATAACCTGAGCGTAGGTCGATCTTGGAAAAGTAAGTGGCTCCTTGCAGCTGGTCGAAAAGATCGTCAATCCTTGGTAATGGATACCGATTCTTGACCGTGAGTTTGTTAAGCTCACGATAGTCTATGCACATCCGGAAAGATCCGTCCTTCTTCTTGACGAAGAGGACTGGAGCTCCCCATGGAGATGAACTAGGGCGAATAAAACCCTTGTCTAGTAGTTCCTGTAGCTGGCTCGATAATTCCTGCATTTCTGACGGAGCCAAACGATACGGAGATTTTGCCACGGGGGTTGCACCGGGAACTAATTCGATGTGGAATTCGACTTGTCGGCTAGGAGGTAGTCCGGGTAAGTCTTTAGGAAAAACGTCTGGAAATTCACGCACAACGGGGACATCAGAGAGCTTCTTCCCCAAAGATTTCTTGATGGAGACATGAGCTAGGAAGGCGAGACACTTCTTTCGAAGGCATCGCCGAGCTTTAAAGCAGGAGATTAATTTCAGACATCTGCCTGATCTTTCTCCTTGAATAATTATGGACTCGCCAGAAGAACAAGGAACGCGAATGAGCTTCTCAGCACACACCACTTCCGCGTGGTTGATGGACAACCAATCCATCCCAACAATTACATCGAAACTTCCTAATTGCATAGGGATGAGGTCAATGTTAAGAGACGTTTGATCAAACGTAAGCGTGCAATTGCGAACGATTTTGTTCACTTGGGTAGACTCTCCGTTTGCCATTTCGACAGAGAAAGCGGGGTCTAAGACAGAGGTTCCTAGATTAAGCAATGGGACCAACTCGCTAGAAATAAAACTCCTATCTGCACCCGTGTCAAATAGAATAGAAACCCAGAGATTGTTAAGGATGAACGTACCAGTAATGACGTCAGGATTTTGGCGAGCTTCGGCAGCGCCAATAGTAAAGGCTCGGCCTCGGGCCGGAGGAAGATTTGCAAGACGAGGACACCTGCTCCTGAAATGGTCCGTGGCTCCACACTCGAAACAGCTTCGAGTGTTGCTGGGTTGGGAACTGCTGCTCTGTATTGCCAGTTGATTACCTTGAAATCTGCAGCGTTCCGCTAGGTGCCCCAAACGTCCACAGTTCGTGCATTTCCAGCACGGGGTTCCGGCAGGGTGATGAAATTGGCAAGTGCCGCACTTGGGGTGAACCCCAGTGTACTCCCTCTTTGGCCTTCCAGAAGGGGTGGGAGCAGGAGCGACAGAGCTGATTGGGGTTGCGGGAGTAACCATCGCGTAACTGCTAGCCTTACGCTTTTTGATGCGGTTGATCTTTTTGGATGAGCCCTCAGCGGCCTTGCCCGTACCTTTGGCTAGGACCCCAGTCTTAACCTGGTCCTGGGTCAGTCGGGCAGCTAGTTCAATGGCCGCTTGTAGGGTTGATGGGTCAGCCCCGATAACGATTCCACGGACAGTGTCAGGTAGGCCATTGATGTAAAGCTCAATAGCCCGGGAGGGAGGGGTGACCAAGTGTGGTACGAGAAGGGAGAGCTCGTGAAAACGCTCCGTGTACCCTTGGTGATCAGCGCCCTTCATTTTGTGCACCCAAAACTCAGCTTCAAGTTTCTACACCTCACTGCGAGGTACGAACTCGCGGGTAACCAAAGCTACAAATTCCGACCAGGTCATGGCCAAGGCAGCCTCACGCCCGCGGGTTCTTATCTCGTTGTTCCACCAGGTCAGTGCGCGTTTAGACAACATGCTTGCCGCGTGCGTGACTTTCAGTGTCTCAGGGCACGAGCTAATAACAAAGGCAGCCTCCATCTTTTCGATCCACTGGAGGAGACCAACGGCGCCTTCTGAACCGCTGAAGCTGGTGGGTTTGGTAGCCATGAAGTCCTTGTATGGCTTATTTGCTGGTTCATTTGCGTTCTGAGCTGGAATTTGGTTGGCCCCAGAGGTTCCTTCTTGCCTCAGCCCCTGGCTGATGGCTGTTACCATGCCTGGTAACACAGCCTCGATCTGCTGGCAATCTGTCACACCCCGATCGTGATGGCGGAATAATCGAGGCGCGGCGACTAAGTCGTGATTGTTGAGCACAATAGTATAAAAGTCTAAATGCATAAACATAACCAAAATGTCAAATATTACACCATCCAGGTAACATGAAACAAATTGTTTTAATACAAAATATCAAGTTTCCAAACAACTCCTAGACTAGCCTTCATCTCTCTAAGGCCTCTAAACTTGCTAGGGATTTCTTGCTGCATTATTTCCTGAAAACATGTAACAAACTGTCAACTACATAAAGTAGATGAGTGAATTCATAGGTTTAAAGAAAAAGAGTTTATACACAAACATACTAGTATAGGTTGTAGGGGTTTATATATAGGGTGTACCTGCGGCTAACCCACCACTCCTACAACTTATACTACTATGTTTGGATATAATACCCGGTTTTAAGATGGTTTGTAAGAAAAGGTCTCTTGGTTTTCCCAAAGAGGTTTTTGTAGTAAGTAAAACATGAAATGTTCTCCTGGACTCTCAGCGGGCTTATTATTCTCCCATTAGAGTCGTTTGTGATAAGATTACTCAAAGATTTGTGGTCTCCCAACGGTACATGTAGCACATAGCAGTTAAGCATAAATAAGGACATATAGATTTGAGCATGCTAAGTTTACTAGATAAACCAACACCAAGATCCCACTGTTTACTAGTATCCATGATGATGGTGAATAAATGATGATGATGATGAATGATGATGAAACTCAATGATCACACAAGACTTGATTGATCCCACGCAAGACTTAAACCAAGACTACCTCGTTCTTGTCATCCAGGACTCAGCTAGGTTCTACCGAGAGTAGGATAGACTCCCCAAAGAATCCTGGGTTCCCTTGGTCCCTACCGAGACTAGTATAGGTCCTCAAGAGTTATGGATTTCACCGAGACTAGTATGAAATCCCAAGAGTTACGAGTGCCACCGAGAATAGAATGCCACTCATGGTCGCGAGTTCTACCGAGAGTAGAATAGACTCTCGCGTCCAATTCAACTCATGATGCTTTGATCTCTAGATTTCCATGCTGACACAATGACTATGATGATATGAATATGATTCCCATTCCCATGATGTCAATGTTCATAGAATTTCCCATACTCATTGATTTCCAATGTTCTTAGATCTCCATAAGTTGATGGGTTTTCCCCATGTTCATAGATTTCCAAAGTTTATAGATTCTTAAAAAGCTTGTGGATTTCCGCACGTGTGTAGAAATCCAAAAGTTTATAGTTTAAAGAGTGTTTGCATAAATGATTTTATCCAAACGTGTAAAGTTACCATGTTTCCACCCCATAGTTTTGAAAAGCTTAAATAGGGGCTATGAACTCACCTTGATCTCGGGTTAGGATGGTGCTACAATAGATCTCCTTAGCCTAGAGTTGAACATATATATAAGGTTAACAACGTGCTATAAGTCTAAGAAAACGAGCTTACGCGGCCTCGAGCAAAAACTGGGTTTTAAAGACGAAAACAGCTTGGTTCTGGCTTGATTCGATCGAATAGGAACACGTTCGATCGAATAGACACACATTCGGTCGAATCTGAGGCACACTCGATCGAACTAGAAACACATTTGGTCGAACCAGTTGGAAAAACTCGTTCGGTCGAACATGGAACTTGTTCGATCGAATAGACACTCGTTCGATCGAATACGAAACTCATTCGGTCGAATGAGTTGGAGACCATTCGGTTGCTTTCCTATTCGATCGACTGGACTGATTCGATCGACTGGTTCGATCGAATGAGTCTGATTCGACTCCTTCAAGCTGGGCGACGGAGAAACCTACGGGTTTTTCAGATTTTCCAGATTTTTGACCCAAAATCGAAGTTTTTGACATGGAAATGCTCGGGATTGAAAGGGCTATCGATTCCTAGTGATTTTAAACACAAAAGCCTGCATTTTGACACCAAAACAAGACGGTTTTTGACCCGAAAACTCTAGAAACGAAAATGGGTGTTTTTGCTCGATTTGAGGCCGAAAATGGTTATGAAAATGGATGATTTTCAAGAAGATCTTACCAAGAATAACAACAAACAGATTTGTGGACTCGGATTTGAAGTTTGAAGACTTTCTCTCTCTAGTTTCTCTCTCTAGAATGAGAGTGTTTGGGTGGGAAGTGTTGGTGGAAATGAAAGAGATGGTGTAAGAATACTTGATTTTCCGCTTAAATACTCGGGTGACTCGGGTTCGGGTTTAGGCTACCGACGGGTCAAGACTAGTCGAGTTCATAAGTTTTTAAACAAACTAAAACTTTTTCAGCAAAACTTTTATAAAACCATTTTCCGAATAATTATTTGAAATCTTTTTAAATAAGAACATTTAATTTTTCGAAAGCATAAAAATTAATATTTTTCAGGCGTAAATGTCGTTTTATAAAATAAACATTTTAAATGATAAAAGCAGATTTTTCCAATGATATGGGTTCCGAACTTATCGTCCAGAATCCCAAAGTCTATAGTTTCCGATGATTTCACGATCCTAGTTTACCAATCGAATTTCAGGGCGTTACAACAGCACTCCATTTGATACTCCAGTTTGCTTCAAGATGGAGGACAGCAGACGTGGACCCCACCCAATATCGGGCAATCATAGGTTCTTTAATGTACTTAACTGCTTCAAGACCTGATATTATGTTTGCAGTTTGTCTTTGTGCTCGCTTTCAGGCAAACCCAAAGGAATCTCACTTGAAGGGTGTGAAGAGGATATTGCGATATCTCAAAGGCAAGCCTAAGCTAGGGTTGTGGTACACGAAAGGAGGAGACTTGGAGTTAGTCGCCTACACGGATTCTAATTATGGAGGGTGCAATCAGAATCGGAAGTCAACAACAGGTGGATGTCAGTTTCTTGGAGGCAGATTAGTGTCATGGCAGTGCAAGAAGCAGACCTCAGTCGCCATTTCTACATGTGAAGCAGAATACATGGCAGCATCGAACTGCTGCTCACAGGTTCTTTGGATACAACAGCAATTGCGCGATTATGGTCTGAATTTCACTCATACTCCTATTTGCATAGATAACACTGCTGCTATCTCAGTAACTAACAATCCCGTAAAGCATAGCAAAACTAAACACATTGACATCCGTCATCATTTTATACGGGATTGTGCTGAGAAGAAATTGATTGTGTTCGAAAAGGTTGATACGTTAGATAATTTCGCTGATTTGTTCACTAAAGCGTTTGACAAAACTCGTTTTCAAAACCTTGTTGAGCTAAATGGGATGATCAATCCCGAGTAACCGTGTTTTTCGCTTATGTTTAAAAAAAAAAAAACACGTCACTATCACTTAGAATTATGTCGGTTGCCACAGTTTGAAGGACATATCTTCGGATATGTTTGGCCCTCATTTCTACTTGTAGAATATGAGGATAGCCATTAACCAGATGACTGAAAGTGACCGGGGCGGTTTATGATGTATTTTTATTCTGTCGCTGAAAATTAGTTGTTCATACTTAGTTAAAAGGACACATACTCGTATGTGGTCGGTCCAGCTGATCCATTGGATCTTCAGGATAGCCGTTTACCTGAAGACTTCGACTTGATCGGGGCGATAGAAGTTAAAATTTTTTATGGGAGATGAAATTATTTTTCAAGTCTACTACTTCGTAAGAAGTTCCTTTACTATGTTTAACAGAAAATTGATCCAACCTTGGAAAGTGATAGATATACTGATTCTGTGTGCTTAACTAGTGAAGTTATTAGGCCTAAAAGACTTTAGAACAGTCATTGTATGTCATGGTAGCTTTTTATGGTGCGTAAAAGTAGAAGTGATACTAACTAAATCTCCTCGATTTTACGTGGAAACTCCTTAAGATTTGTGCATGTCTTCATATATATCTTTCCGAATGATAGGCAGAAAAGCGATTACCCAGTCATACACGAGCCCGTGAGTGTTCTGATTCCCGTGAAGATAGCGTGTCAAGAAACTGCAGTGATCCAGATTCGGGACTTGCAGTTGTTTACTACTCTGAAGATGTGTAAATACTTAAAAAAAATGTGTGTGTTATTGAGACATTCTAGAGTTCATAATGTTAATACTTCTCAATCAAGATGTAAGAAAGAGAACGGGAAGAAGAGTCTAAAGATCGAAGAGTACTTACTATTTAATCAGACACTACGGGTCGAGGTCAACTCGAGGTGACTTGGGGAAAGCCAAATACGCTTTGAGAATAGATAGGAGACATCATAATCTCTGAGATGTTGCACATTTATATTTTGAGCTTAATTGAACCTAACCCGTATCACAGAAGCGATGAAAACCATTCTAAGTTAATTACCTGCTTACAACCTGTTTCTTTATGTCATAATACAGCTGAACATGGATCTGTGTGACAGTCACTTAATTAGTATGATTCCTGTTCGAATCTTTTCTAAAACATGGTAGTCCCTGTCGAGACTGAAATTTGATCCCGTGTACTTTATTTCTAAGTTTTATTCTACTTATGTAGTTGTATGATTTTATACCTGGTTACTTGGTCTTGATTGTATCATTTAACTCTTTAAAGGATGTTTTAAAACTTAATTGCAAATTTTTCAAATTATAGGGGTTTGTTGTGTAAATTTTCATATCAGCGAAGTTATCTATAACTTCGCCTGCAATAGGCGAAGTTATCGATAACTTCGCCTGTTTAACTCTGACCCTATATAAAGAAGTTTTTGGTCAAACTTAAGTTATTATTTTCTACAAACAGCGAACTTATACTCAGTAACCCTAAGCGAAGTTATCTCGAATCAAATCTGTGTTGATTTTCTCGATTACTAATCCGATTTAAAGGTGTGTAGGGTTGTAGTATCGTATAATCACTATCATTGACGTTAATCATCGGTCGTTTCGACCCGATTCGCGACCCCGTTTAGTCGAAACCTCAACACCCGATTTTCAAACCTGTTATTACGTGGTCGTAATCAACTTGATCGTCTAGATCGTCTTAAAAACATGTTTTACGAGATCCGCAATCTCCAAATTGACCGAAATCACTTTGAATTGAACGTCTAACTGTTTCCGATTCATATTCAGGCGAACTTACAGTTTAGGCGAAGTTATTCTTAACTTCGCCTGAGGTTTAACTTCGCCTGATAATTAATTATGTAACAGTATATGAGGCGAAGTTGTGGTTAGGCGAAGTTATCTTTAACTTTGCCTGGCTCTTTTTACTTAACATTTATCAGGCGAAGTTCAAGTTGAGGCGAAGTTGTTCCCAACTTCGCCCCACCTCTAACTTCGCCTATACAGAATAAATCATAACTTCGCTCATGGTAACAGGCGAACTTGTGATTTGACTCGACGTTTCTCTAACTTAGACTGTTTTGGTTGCAGAAATGGCTGCTGTAGCTGGAGCAGGTGATGCAGGTGGTGATGAAGGTGGAGATAACCAATGACAGTTTTTCCCGGGGCATAACATGTACATCACATTGGACCCGTATGCGAGTGGTGTTGATGATTTCCGCGAGATCATCACGTTTCTACTTCGCTCGCGTATCTTCCACGCTATTACCACAACACTGCCGATATCTTTGCCAAACATAGAAGATTTCTGGCAGACAGTGGAATATGACTGTCGAGTCGAGCCCCTGGTTATGCGTGCAACGGTTAACAATCAGATACTTCAGTTCTCGTCTGAACAGATCAGGGCGGCTTTGCACTTTTGGGATGAAACAAGAGACTATCCTACAGACTTTGTGACTCCATTCCGAGATGGTGCTTTTCTAAGAATGGGATATTCTGGTCCTTTGGGGGATACTCAGACACGCAAGGGGTTCTTGCTAGACCAATGGCGCTTTCTCATGCACGTGATGATCGTGTGTATGTCAGGGAGAAAGGCTGGTACAGACGGAATGGGTGCGACCATGCAGTCGGCGATGACTGCACTGACTTACAATAAGCGTTACAGCTTTAGTCAGATGGTATTCTACGAGATAGACCGTCAAAGAAGAGCGGTGGCGCGTGAGAGATTTCTTATGTATCCAAGATTTCTTCAAATGATCTTGAATCATGTTGCTCCCACGTTACCTCAGCGCCGCCCAATTAGATACGTGGAAAGTGTAAGTAAAAGGATCTTCGCTCAGTGTAGATCATCGAGTGCAAGGAGCAAGCCTGAGCTCCGTCCTCGACATACTCCATTATTCGGGTACTTGATCAACCCAGAGTATGTTCCAGCTCGTGGGGACGAGTTTCGGTATCCTCAACCACAACAGGCAGGAGCACATCAACCACCACCTATGGTACAACAAGCTATACCTGCTGCTCCTGTTGTGGCACCGGAGGAGACTGTAGACCTTGATGCAGCGTTTGGAGGTCAAGGATTTTTTGATATGGAGCGTGTTGATCCTGAAGAAAATGTACAGGTCTTGGTAGCACGGGTTTCTAGTGTGAATGTGGGTATGGCAGCTACGACTGAGGCTGATTCTGATTCTTCAGATGATGATGTGGCTGAGACTAGACGGATCTTAGTTACACAAGAAAGGGTTCAAGGGAAGAGAAAGAGAGACGATGATGACAGTGATTCAGATTTTGAAGAAGATCTACATCAGTTGGTCCGTAGATCAAGAAGGGAACGGGCAGGTGCAGGTTCGGTAGCTAGTGAAAGCTCAAGGGTGGTTCGTTTCACTCCACCCGCACTGTCCGGTATGAATATAGTTCCTTCATCATTTCCAGTTACAAGGCCAAGCGCCACGGATGTTCCCGTGGTGGCTACCTCATCTTCATTTGGCCTCCCACCCACTTCATTCCAGCTTTCGGCTCCGGAGATTGTATCTTTGCCACCTCTAACTCTTACTCCAACGGAGGTCGTGGCAAGATTTATTGAGTCGACAGTTGTGGCTACTGCAGGGTTATCGGTTACGATACCACCTGCGGTTACGTTTACGCCTACTTCTGAGGTGCCGGTTACATTGGGAATCCTTCCTCCGTACGCTCAGGACATAACACATCTGAGGTTTGATTTCGATGCAACCTTATCCGATTCGGAGAGAATAGCAGCGCTTGAAAAGGTCGTGGTAGAACAATCAAGGGTAAATCTTATCCAGACCCATGCTATTCAGCGCCTCGTTGCAGAGAATCAGATACAGTCGTCCCTGCTGATCGAACATGGCAAAATAATTGATGCCTTGAAACAGTTCTTGGCATCTCAGGGGGAGACGAGCTGTAAGGGTGATGAGCTGAGGACGAAGAAGCGTAATGATCGAGACGATGATCCCAGTGCATCGAAAGGTGCAGGTGGAGAGTTGCCAAGAACTGAACAAGCTCTTGGGACTTCCACATCTCAGGGGGAGTCAACGAGTGCAGCTGGCGGTAATGATGTGGTGGTCGTGGATGCTGAGGAGATGATGGATGATGAGGTTATAGGTGATGATGATGTGTTACCGGTTGAAGAGATAGAGAAGATTGGTGCTGAGATTGTCATAGACAGTGAGATTGAAGAGGGAGAGATTGTAGAGGAGAATGTTGAGCATGAGATTCCGGAAGTTGATAAGTCAATATGGGTCAAGATATGGGAAGCGATGAGACGGAATGGGAAGAGCAGCCAAGATGGAAAGAAGGCTACGCTCAGTGGTTCGTAAAAACTAAGAAACCGGCGGTCCCTACTATGTTCAAGAAAAGTTACAACATCAGGGGTTATGCTGAATCGAAAAAGGGGATTATATGTTGGTTATATGATGAGCAGTTGAGGCTCTTTGTGATTAAAAGGTATGATGGTGTTCAGTACTTCAAGAGGCTGTTGAGATCGTTGAATACATTGCCTGAGTGTGAAGTGAAGGACTTAGCCAGATTGGGGTTGATAAACAGGAGTGATGATAACATGGCTAGGGTCATTGGGAAGATAGTATGGAAGGAAGGTATAAAGGAGAAGAAGTTCGAGCTGTTGAAACCACAGAAAGGAAAGCTTGTTGAAGACACAGATAGAGGAATGAGAGCAGATGGCAAGCCTTGGATGATCATGAAGTATAAGCCGATCCGGTGTCTAAAAGAAGTGCCGATGAAACAAATGCCCAAGGATGTGCTCAAAGATCTGAAATGGTGGTACGTTGATTGTGAAACAGCTGAAGCAGTAATGGAGGATGAAGATGAACAAGAGCTGCTGAGAGTGTATGATCCAATGCACTTGGTGAATTTGTCTCAAGCTGATCTGCAGGTGCTGAACGAGAAAAAGATATTTTATATTCCTGCTTGGAAAGAAGAAGCGAAGAAATATCAAAGAGTTGTTTCGGTTTGTGTACGAGAAGGGTTCATGCTTGAAGATGAAAGATACAAGATTGTTGAAGATTACAAGACACGTGTTTGAAGATAGAGATATGAAGCTACTGCCAAGGGGGAGTCTGTTTGTACATGATGTCAGTAGTTCAGTGTCTAGTGTCTGTAATTGAGTTAGTTGGATTTGTATTTGGATGTAAGCGAAGTTCTCACAAGTTCGCTGATATAGGCGAACTTGTGGAACAAGCGAAGTTAGGGACAACTTCGCCTAAACATGCTAGGCGAAGTTGTCGTGTTATATAAGCTGCTAGGTTACGGCTGAATTAGAGAACAAGTTTATCATTAGTTTACGAGTTTGTGTAATCGGTGATCAGTGAATCACGTGTTTCCAGTTGCAATACAACGTGTCTTTGTTTATTGTAACGTGTGTTTGATCGTGTTAACGTGTATTGTCTTCTACGCTCGTATCGTCTTACGTAGGGATTCCGCACCTACGTAGAACGAGATATTCCATGTAGATCCGGCTGGGAACCTACATTCTGTGCACTAATTGAACCATTAATCATATCACAAAATTGCTTGAAGGCTTGTTATAAGATTTAGGTGTACAACAATATCAATGACCGACTTAACGCCAGTCATAATATCGCTGAAAATATAAAACTTTGATGAAAGTGCAATTCAGTCAATATGATTCTCTGCTCAAAATCAACAAAAATCCAAAAATATGTACTGCTTTTGATAAAACATACAAAAATACAAAAACGTTTTCTATTCTACGTTTTAGTTTCGGATATTTCTTGTATAAATATTTCATATCAAAAGATCAAAATACAAAAAGATTTTTCATTTTTACATTTACATATCATTTAATTAAATTTTTTTTAGTTAGGTTTCAAAACGTGAAACGGTTTTTAAGGTATTTGATTGTCGAGGTATGGGATCTCGGTAACTCTTTTAATTTCAAAGGATTATTTAATGAATTCTTTATTAAATTATTTATTTATTTATTTATTTAAATTCATTACTTTGATTATTCATTTAAAATTAAATAATGTATACTTCGTTAAATATGAATAACGCATTAGGTCATTTTAACGAACTACATTCTAGTTCGTTACCCTAATTCGCTTCCGCACCCTGTAACGAATGACCTCAATTCGTTATGCATATGTTAACGAAGTAGACAAAATTAAAATCTGATTCGTTATTACACGTGTTAAATAACTCTTACGAATCAGCTGATTCGTTAATTCAAATTTCAAACGAATCATCTGATTCGTTACCTTGGGAATCGTGCAATGTCAGTGTATATAGGACGGCGTGCATACGAACCATCCTACCATTCACTCTTCTTCTTCACTTTATACTGTTACTCTGGCCAATTTTTTTCCAGAATTCTTAATCATCGATTTTCTGTGTTTTGATTATACCATTGTGATTATAAGGTATAGTCGATCATATCTTTGTATTCGTTAACATATAACGAATTGGTTGTTAATTCGTTCTTTTCCAATAGTAATTCGCTAACTCTAATTCATTAATAATTTACTTGATAGCGAATTAGCTGATTCGTCCTAAATTTTGTAATGAATCAGACTGATTATTTAACGAATGACATTTTAAATATGTTTATAATAGTTTTTAATTCATTTATTTTAAATAAATTGTACAACATTTATTTTATCATGTTTATGGTTACTTATCCTCGACCTTATTTATACAGTAGTATGGCTGATCAAATGGACCAAGACCCACCAGTTACTGAGCAACAAGAGCAACAACAGCAACAACGGAAACAACAACAACAAGTTATATCGCTATTGCCGTACGATAAAAAGCATAATGTATGTGCCTTTGTCGGTACAAATTTTGCAGATGAAGCAGTATTTGGAGGATTATTGGAATTTCTACGACGTTCCTGTATTCACTATTCTATCACTGCTGATCCTGAAGTCCGTGTCAGTATTGTTCGTCAATTCTGGAGTACAGTAAGATACGTTGATGTTGAGAACCATATCACAGCCACAATCAACCAAACGCCTATTACGGTAGATATTGATGTGATTCGACGAGTTCTTCATTTTGATGACACTGTTGATTATCCATGTGAATTTGATAAAGAGCTGATCAAAGGACTGTTTCTTCGTGTACTTTTTGGTGTTGACATCAGAGAATCTATGTACAACTAGAATGGGTTATGTCCTACTTACAAGTATCTCCTGCATGTGTTAATTCATTGCTTGGGAGGACGTAAAGGCGGGTTTGATGAATGCCTTGTCATGTTACAGTCAGCTTTTGTAGCACATGTTCTTAATAAGCATTTTAATATATCAGAGATGATCTTCTATCATCTTAAAGAACAGTGTTTTCAAATAGTTCAGAAGAAGAAGTTCCAGATGTATCCAAGGTTTCTTTAGTTAATCATTCAAGACTTGAATCCAAATTTGGTCATCGATCAAACCTTGGTAGATGATGTATTGGAATTAGATCACATGACGGCTGACACGATACGTAGAGTGAAGATCTATCGAAAGGAGAGCCTAGAGATAAATGTATGATTGGTCATATTGTTAATCCTGATTATGAATGTCCTGACAATGATCGCTGGATCCATGACGATCCGGATTCCGAGCGTGAGGAGGGACCAGGTGGGAATGGTGGTGATGATGGTGGTGATGGTGGTAATGATGGTGATGCTGCTATCCTAGAACAACAAGCTGCAATTGAAGCTGCGTTAGCTGCTGCAATTGAAGCTGCGTTAGCTGCTACAATTGCAGCTCAACGAAAGAGAAAGGTTAAAGCATTCGCAACTGAGGGTTCCGTGAAGCGACGTGTGTCAGCTGGGGCTGGTGTTTCTTTTGGAGCTCAGCCTTCAAGGTCGTCCATTCCTCAACGCCCGGCGGTGCCGCTTATGACTCTCACTTCGGCGCTTACATTGACAACGACGATGGTTCCTCACGACAGGCTTGGTATGATTCCTCAAATGGCTTTATATGAAATATCAAGGCCTTTTGTTATTTCCTCTACTGTTCCTCCAACACCGTCCATGAGGCCTCCTCAACCTAGTGATGTTTCATTTATGAGAATTACACGATCTCAGGGACCAATCCAGCCAGTTCATACATCTCTCTATAATATGCCAGCACATCGTCAAACAGACATGCTTTTGAACCTTCTTCATCTGTATGAAAATCAAATGTCTGCTGATTGCTTGAATCAAGAAACTTTGATAGAGAATCAAAGGAAGTTGATGGGATATGTTTCATGCTGCCAAAAAGAAACGAAAGCCCTTCGTGAGATTGTTACGTCTCAGGGGGTAAAAATAAAAGAGCAGGAGGAACTTATCTTAAAATTAACTTGTAAGGATGATTTACTAAAAAGACTCAAGAATGATGACGAAGATCCTGATGAGTCTGGTACAGGTGGTGAGACGAAACAAGCTCACGGGTCATCATCTGGTGCATGCACTAGTGCTGTTGATGAATCGGAAAAGCAGATTATTTTTTTCATGATACAACTGCTGCTAAACCGATTGAGATGATTGAAGCTGATACAGTTATATTTGTGGATGGATCGGGGGTGGTCAGGAGTATGGTGAATCGGAATGAGATTGAGGTTGGGCAGTTTGTGCAACGGTCTCTAACACGAGAGCAGATTTCACTACTGCTCGGTTTGAATGATGAACAGTTGACCATGTTAGAGATAGAGCCTGATGTAGAAGTGATGAATGATGAGGGGATTCTCAATGATCCAACTATTCAAATGAATATGGGTTTTATTTATGAAGATGAGGAGGTCGAGGTTGAAGATGTCACAGCTGAGGAGTATCCTAACCTGTTTCAACACACCAACGTTGATCAAGGTGCTCCTGTATTTAATGAGAAAACGTTTAAAGAAGCTGAGGATAATCTGGAGAAGGTATCTAAGGGTAAGATGGTGGTTGATACGATATTCAAGTCAATTGAAAACCCCACTGATGCTGATATTGCAAGATGGTTTGGGTATCGAAGCAAGAAATATCATAAAGTTATTGAGGCTTATCGATATGTGGATCAGGAACAGAAGGATGAAGCTGCTGTTCGTGCCAGAGCCAACCAAGTGACTTCATTCAAGAACGTGTCAAAGGTTCAAGGTGATATCATTTCTTGCTTATTTGATTATGATATTAAATATGTATTGTGAAATGGGAAAAGGGGGTTCAATATTATGAGAAGATAATGGATGTTCTCACTTTACCATGATGGGATGTTCGTACCCTCGCGTGTCGTCCATTTATCAACCGAGGAGGTGACCGAATAGCAGATTGGTTTCACCAACAATTGTTATTCGAGGTCAATTGTGGCTTCAAGTTCCTCAAGCCTCAAGTTCCAACCCAAAAACGTATAAATGAAATTGATCCTAGGACGGGTTGGAGAAAGTTGATTCTCAAGGTTAAGCCGCCAAAGACCTTGAAGCAGGTGTCGGTAAAGACTTTGAATCAACACATGCACCTGTCTTTCAACCGCTGGTATTACGATAACCGAACTGGCGAGGCCGTCATTGTCTTGGGCAAAGGTTTGAAGACCGAGCTGATCAAGATCATTGATCCAATGTGGCTGGTTAACTTAATCGAGACCGACAACGACGTGCTACACAAGAATAAGATTTTGTTCGAGTGCAATGAAGACTATGATCTGGCTATGCAATTCTAACGCGTTGTGCGTGTATGTTTTGAGAACGGGATTCATAGTTGCAGAGATTGACAGTCCAAGCGTTTCAAGTAAAGTCAAAGAGCTCATGATGAGGGAGTGTCTGCTAGTGCACGATTTTGCGTCTCGAGTCTTTGTATTTATCAGTAATGTATTTATCGTTTTATTTTTGTAATAAATTATTAAGTTATTAATGTAGTTCGTTAATGTATAGCCTAGTTCGTTAAGGCTGTTTAACGAACTAGAGATAAGTTAAATATCCCTCCTGATTCGTTAAGGATGTTTAACGAATCAGGGGGTGATTCGTTAAAGTTATTCCATTTAAGTGTATGTACTGAAGTGGATGCTAATTCTTTACGGAATGTGTAACGAACTAGATCCATATTCTGTTTATAGTGGCTTTAGTCCACTATTAAGTTAAGTTTTCAGATTACAATATTCTGCTTCAGCGGTTAAAGTGGAGACCGTTGTCTCCTTCTTACACTGCTAGGAAACAAGCAGGCTTCCTAAGAATTGACACGCTGCTATTGTCGATTTGAAGTTAATCTTGCACCCTCCATAGTCTGAGTTAGAAAATGCGGTAAGTTCAAAATTATCGTCCTTGGGGTACCATAACCCGATGCCAGGATTGTGCCTCAGATATTGAAGAATACGCTTGACCACTGCCAGGTGAGTCACTCGGGGACTTTCTTGGTACCTAGCACATAAACAAACTGTAAACATTATGTTAGGTCGAGAAGAAGTAAGGTACATTAAAGCACCAATCATAGCTCGATAAAGGGTAGGATCGACTGTATCCTCCAATTCATCCGGTGATAATTGTGACCCACAAGGATAGGAGTTGAGGGGATTTTTCTGGCAGTTATCTTGAATCAGCTCAAGACATCGTTCACGTACTTAGTCTGGTGAATGAAGATTCCTTTCGTAGACTTTTGAACCTGCAACCCTAAAAAGAAGTTCATCTCTCCCATCGAACTCATTTCGAATTTAGTTTGCATCGACTTCTCGAATTCCTTACATAACTCGTCATTTGTTGACCCAAAGATAATGTCATCGACATAAATCTGAACGAGGAGAAGATCATCACCAATATTTTTATTGAATAAAGTGCAGTCAACAGTCCCTCGCTTGAAGCCATTATCACTCAGATGGTCGATAAGCGTGCCATACCAAGCTCTCGGGGCATGATGTAGACCATGCAGGGTCTTGTTTAAGTGATAAACTCGGTCCAGATAATCAGGGTCTTCAAAGCCAGGAGGCTGTAACACAAACACTTCCTCATGTAGTTCACCGTTGAGAAAAGCACTTTTCACATCCATTTGATAGACTTTAATATTCTTGTAAGCCGCATAAGCCAGAAAAATTCGTATGGCCTCCAATCTTGCAACCGGAGCATGTACCTCAGTGTAGTCTATACCCTCTTGCTAATGAAAACCTTCCACCAATAGCCGTGCCTTGTTTCTCACGATCACCCCACGATCGTCCTTTTTACATTTAAATACCCACTTAGTTGGAATAGGCTTCTTAACTCTAGCAGGTTTGTCGATAAGATCCCATACACCCAGTCGTGAAAATTGTTGCAATTCCTCTTGCATTGCTTCAACCCAAGAAGGATCTTCAAGTGCCATACGAGTTGTCGTTGGCTCTACTTGGGATAGAAAGAACGTGCATTTGGCAACATTTACGATCCCAGATGAATGCAAATCTGCATAAGCACACAATATATTATTCTCACTTGAAGAAGAAACTTGATGACGTGTTTGCACGCCCACATCAAGTTCCCTAACGATGTTTTCCTTTGGATGATAATTATGAATCCTAAGAGTGGGATTCTCAGAAGCAACAACATTTTCGAATAAATTAGTGTAATGTTCTCCAAGCTCGTGATATGAATCATTATTTTCAACTATCAGCAAGATCAGGTTCAACAACTTGATTATCATCAGAAGAAGTAGAAACAGTATCAAATGAAACTGGAGGTGTTGGGTTTTAACAAGATTATCAAAGCCATATAAACCCACTTATATGAAAAACTCAGTGGATTAATTAGTTTAAAATCTTTTTTATTGATTAATATAAAACTCGTTTTATATGTAAACCCCAAGCACGGATCCATATACGAATTTGCATGCATACAAAAGTAAGGCCTCGTTCCCGGTTGCCTTACTTTAGCGTCGGATTTACTCATAACACAGTTCTTACAAATCAGAGTTAATTAAAACTTTTCGCGGAATATAAAACATCAACCATTAGTTACAAAACATTAAATCTTTTCTTTGATACCATAACACAAACATCATATTTAAAACATCATTTCTTCCATCTTCAAATGCCAACCATTCAATCCATGCCATGCATCATCCCCATGCTAACTCCTCAGTCTACTCACTTGCGTGCATACTAAAAGTCAGCTACGCTGAGTAAGTTCTAGTTAATCAAGCAACTTATCATACACCCACTACATGCAATTATATACGTATCCGAAGACACATAGCCCACTATCTAACTTGCTCACCTTACCATTTATCCTCTTATTTACCCCTACAGCTTAGCCACTTTAATAACGAATAACATTATGCCACTTTGCCACTTTAATAACGTAAACATTATGCCACTTTTCCACTTTAATAACGAAGTCACGTATAGGCTTACCATACCACGTACTACCGTCATGCCACTAACACTCTTACTAGACTCTTGCCACTTCTAACACACTCTACCTCTACTTGTCTACAACACACTTCATATAATTACATCATTTACATAATAAACAAGTCACATAATAGCATTCATACGTGCAATATCCGAAGATCGTTCACGCACCGACAAGCATTATATAATAACTACCTTGTATGACTTCTATAGCATACACTTACCACTTAAGGTAAGTGTATTCACACTTCACGTCGAGTATGCACACAGCCCCAAAAACATAACAAGGAAAATGGGGCTAGAAACTCACCTGAACTCGGTTACTTCTTCCGTTAATGGTTACTCCTTTCTTTGGTTGTGCACGGCTAGCTGTACAACAATTAGGCGTATTGATTACTATCACTTTTCATATCGCGTTTCTAGTTAAATTATTACTCTGAACGAACAGGGGTCCGGGGGCAGCGCCCCTGGCTGGGGTCGAGCTGCCAGGTCAGCTTGGAAAATTTTTACTTCTATTAACTGTCTTATCACATTTTTCACTAGGATTTTAAATTATTATTTTATTGACCATCTCATGTTGGTGCATGATGCCAGTAGTTCGGTATCTCGTGTTTAGATTTGTCTGTAATCGTTTATATTGTTAGTTTATATTGAATGTGTTAATGTATGTTCGCCTGTATGTTAAGAGAACTTGATGGATTAGCGAAGTTATGACAACTTAGCCTCGTATGTTAGGCGAAGTTGTCGAGTTATATAAACTTATAACTTTGGTGTTTTTAGTTAAGTTTTTGAACGATTGGTTTGGTGATTCTCTGAATCATGTGTTAGCAATATATCAAGTTTTATCATATGTTCTTTTGTGTTTGCATATATTCAACGTGTTAATCGTCTCGACATTCATATCGTATACGTGGGGATTCCACACCCTCGTGTTACGAGATACTCCTGTGTAGATCCGGCTGGGAACCTACAATTGGTATCAGAGCATTTTGCTCGTGATTGTGTGGTTCGGGATTATCACACGGGTGTCAAGATTGTTCCGTTAGACCATTCGCGGAACGAGTTTACGTTGAAATACCTCACTTTTGTCAATTGCTCCTCATTACTCATCAATTACACCTTCAAGTCACCCTCGCATCCCTTGAAATCGACCTAGCCAAACCTGCAAAATTCTCTTGTTCTTCAGGCGAAGTTGTCGTCACCAATACTAGTGTTTTTGGCGAACATATAGGGTTTCAGCGAAGTTGTGAAGTTGCGAAGTTAAGTTCAGCGAAGTTAAGTTCTGCGAAGTTAAGTGTCAGCGAAGTTTCCAGCTAGCGAAGTTATATTAACATCGCTATTAGTCGTTCACAGAATCTTATTTTTGATTTTTGAATCACAATTCTTTCAATTATGACCTCGATCAACATCACCGAACTAGTAAAGATGGAGGTAGAAGCTGGTTCAGCAACTAAAGCCCCAAAACTGCTGAAAGGCACTGATTTCGTTGCATGGAAAGATCGATTTGAGCAGTATGTGAATTATCAGGATGCAAAGATGTGGGTTTGCATTCAAGACGGGTACATACCTCCAACATCCATGTTTGAGGGTCGTGAACAGATTAAGAAGTACAGTAAGATGGAAGATCATGAAAAGAAAATGTATGAGGCAGAAAGTAAAGCGCATGCAGCTATAACCATGGCTTTCCCGCAAGAGATTCTTCACATTTTCAAGAAATACAAAATAGCTAGAGAGCTATGGGAAGTACTAGAGAATAGATATGAAGGAAATGTTGGGGTACGTACCTCCAAGACAAAGCTGCTGAAAACTCAATTCTCAGTATTCAAGTATCTGAAAAATGAATCACTTGATGACATCATCACACGATATTATCATCTGATGACCGAGCTAAATAACTACTCCATTGAATACAAGGAAGAAGAGATAGTGGAAAAACTTCTTGATGCTCTCCCACCAAAATGGGAGATGTACACTGTTCTGATGAGAGAAGATAAGGACTTTGAGAAGATTGATTTGGAGACGGTGGTAAATAAGTTACGGAATTTTGAACTTAACATGGATCGAAAGGAGACACCGACTGATCAGGTTCAGGATCCGGGAATGTATGGTGCGAAAGTCACTCAAAACTCAAGTTCAAAATCAGAATCCACTGCCTACTACTCAAAGGGAGAATCAAACTCCACTCCAGATGGTCATGTGATTCTCAATATGGATGGTGACGTATGTTTCGTAGCAGGAGGTAGTAGTTCCTCAAAACCTCAAACCACAACTGGTAATTTCTCATCAAATGCTCCAAGCAAGAACTACTCACAGATGCCTATGAGTGTGAAATCAGCTGAACAGCAGTTTGCTCTCTATGCATCCTTAATTGCATCTTATGAGAATTACATCAAAGGTAAAATAGTCGACCTTGCAACTTTGGATGAAGAATATGATCAGATCGACGCTGATGATCTGGAAGAAATGGATCTGCAGTGGCAGATGGCTATGATAGTAAGAAGGGTAAAGAGATTTATGAAGAAAACTGGTAGAAAGTTCATTGGAGAAAGACCAGGGTTTGATAAGTCAATAGTTCGTTGTTATAACTGTCAACAAAATGGTCACTTTGCTAAAGAATGCACAAATGAGAGAGTCGAACGAAGCCAGAACAGGCCTGCTCAACATAATGGGGTTGGTAATGAAAATAAGGCTATGGTATCTCAACAGAATGGTGGATACAATTGGAATATACAAGTTGAGGAGGTGTTCGAACAGGCAAATCTGGTAAACATCAAAACTGGAGGAAGTGACAAAGACACGGGGGAAGATCAAGCATACATGGCAGAAGTGAGCGATCAGCTCTCTGAGGTAAGTTCTGAAATTCATTGTGAACAATGTGAAAACCTGTCTGATCAATTAAAAACATTAACTGATCAGTTTGTTAGTTTGGACACTCAATTTAAAAACTTAAAAGAAGAACAACATTATTCTAAAACTAAAGAAAATAGTTACTTGGTAAAAATAAAAGCTAGTGAAAAGGATATCAGAAGTCTTAAAGCCACTCTAGCTGAAAAAATACAAGTAATTGATCTTAGTTATGAAGTATTAGAAGAAAAGACCAAACTAATTGCTGAAAAGGATAAACAGACAGCTGATTACCAGGTAAAAGTGGTGGAACTGAACAGAAAAATTGAACAATTTAGAAATTCTTCTGCAATGTTAGATTACATAATAAGTTTTCAACGTCCCCAGTTAACAAAGGGGGAATTGGATTCTCTGAAGTTCCACCACCATACAACAATAATTATACTTATGATCCGAGTAATCAGCAATCTGCTAATGTTGAAATTAGTCAGACAGCATCAATAAAAGTTTCTACTAAAGAAACTGAAGTTAATGAGAGTGAAACAAGTAAGACAAGTTCAAATGTCACAAGTTCTATCTCTAGTTCTGTCTCGTCAAATTCGGACAAGACGCCCAAATCGGGTGAGATAAAAGAAAAGGTTGTGTTATTAAAACGAGGGGAGGACTATAAGTTTGATGAGAAGAAATCTTCCCTAAATCCGTTCATCCCACCATATGTGAGACAAACGGATAGTAACGCAACCTCGACATCTGCAACAACTTTTGAAACGAAGGTTCAAAACAACCAGAATAGTTCGAACAGAAGTTGTTTTAGATGCAACAGGATAGGACATCTTGTCGCTAATTGTCCTCTGAAACAAAGAAAACCTAGAAATATGAGGCCTTCTAAAACTGAGAATAAAACGAGTACTAATTATGAGGCTGGTAAGAACACTAACACATCAAATTTCAATCAGTGGTCTAATCCAAGATTTCAAAGAAATCAGTCTCGTTTTTTCCCAGTAAATTACCAAACCAATAATTATAATTCAATTAACTCACGAAAGTTTGGATGGCCTCATAGCCAGTCATATAGAAGTTTTTCTTACAGAACTTATAGAAAATCTCCTCAAACTAACTTTGGGCAACCAAGATACTGGATGTCGGATAACAGATTTAATCAACCCAAGTCCAGAAGGTCTTGGGTCCCCAGATTTTAATCTATCTCTTTAATTGTGCAGGAACAGTCAAACAGGGCTGTAAACAATATGTGGGTTGTTGACAGTGGCTGTTCCCAGAACATGAACGGTAACAAGAAATTGTTAGGTGATTGGAAATCTGTTCAAGGAGGAATGGTTAGTTTCGCAGGAGAGAGTGGAGGAAGAATTAGTGGTATTGGGATTGTGACGAATGGAAGAATAAAGTTAGAAAAGGTGAATTTCATGGAAGAATTGAAACACGACCTGTTGAGTGTCTCTCAGATTTGTGACAAAGAATACACCATTCATTTTACTAGAGATGAGGCACTCGTACTTTATCCTAGTTTCAAGATACCAGAGACCTGGGTTGTGATGAGAGCTCCAAGAGGGAAGAACACATATGTAATGGATATGAGATCAACCGAGATGACAACTAAAGAGTCATGTCTTCTGTCAAAAGAAACAGAGTCTGAGTCAGAGTTGTGGCACCGAAGAATGGGTCATATACATCTTTATAAGATGAACTACATATTCAAGAATGGGTTGGTGCTAGGGGTTCCTATGAAGAACTTCAATTTTGAAGACCAATGTGTATCGTGCAAGAAAGGAAAACAACACAAGAAGCCTCATCACTCCAAAAAGGTTAACTCAATTGTCAGCACCTTAGACCTACTTCAGATGGATCTCTTTGGTCCTGTGAATGTAAAGAGTCTAGGAGGAACTTCATACTATTTGGTTGTAACCGGTAATTACTCTCGATACTCTTGGGTATGTTTTCTAAAGGCAAAAGATGAGACAGTTCAGTTGGTAATTAACTTGATTACCAAGGTGGAAAATATTGTTGGGAGGAAGGTTAAGTACATCAGGAGTGATAATGGTACAGAATTCAAGAACTATCAGATGGAGATGTTTTGTTTACAGAAAGGGATAGAGCATCAGTACAGTGCCCCATATACTCCACAACAAAATGGAGTAGCTGAAAGGAAGAATAGAACTCTAATCGAAGGCGTCAGGACCATGCTGGTAGATGCTAAACTTCCCGTGGTGTTCTGGGCTGTGGCTGTTGCAACAGCCTGCTATATCCTTAATCGTGTTTTGACTGTTAAAAGATTAAATAAAACCTGTTATGAACTTATGCATGGTAGAAAGCCAAACTTGAAGGGTCTTGAACCTTTCGGGTCCCCATGTTCGATATTAAAGACTAACTCTAAATTTGGTGAGAAAGCTGACGAAGGAATCTTAGTTGGCTATGTTGTTGGGACACCCAACAGAAGAGTCTTTAATCTATCGAACAGCAAGGTTGAGGTGGTCTGTAACACTGACATTACTAGTTACAAATCACCAAGGCCTAGAATGGGACCGGCAGAGACTTTCGACTATGATAAGCTATTCAAATATTTTAATGTGCCCTACTTGGATTTTGCATACATTGATGAGAAAATGGCCTCACAGATACTGTATGACGAAGAGGAGACCATTGTGCAACGACCACAATATGATGAAAATCAACCAACCTCGTCAAGTGCGGTTGAAACTCCTGTTGTCTCGAATGAAGATGAATTCTACAATCCATTTCACACTCAACCTCAGTCTCACACTGATGAACTCTCTTCAAATATTGAGAATGATCTGGAAGTCGATCCGTTACAGTCCACCAAAATTCACAAGAATCATCCTTTGGAGAATGTGATCGGTAATCCTTCTGATGGTGTACGTACTAGAAGAAGTTTGGATGAACACACATGTGTTTATGCAAGCATTAAAGACACGGGTATTATAAATGAATTCTTGTACACCTGCTTTATCAGCCAGATTGAACCAAAGAATTATCAAATGGCACTGAAGGATAGCTCGTGGGTTGAAGCCATGCAGGAAGAACTGGCACAGTTTGAGAAGATGGAAGTATGGCAACTAGTTGAAAAACCACAAGATGTGAACGCTATTGGTACAAAGTGGGTATTCAAGTGTAAAAGAGATGAAAAGGGGGTAATCATTCGTAACAAGGCAAGATTGGTAGTGAAAGGGTTTAATCAGCAGGAAGGAATCGATTACAATGAAGTGTTTGCTCCTGTTGCGAGATTGGAGGCAATTCGACTGTTTTTGGAATTTGCTGCACACAAAGAGATGAAAGTGTTCCAGTTAGATGTGAAAAGTGCCTTTCTTAATGGTAAAGTCGATGAGGTGGTATATGTTGAGAAACGTCCGGGTTTTCCTGACCCAGATTTTCCTGATCATGTGTACAAACTGAGCAAAGCATTATATGGGTTACATCAGGCTCCTCGTGCCTGGTACGCAACATTGTCAGACTACTTGCTAGAGAATGGGTTTGAGAGTGGGAAGATTGACAGTACCTTGTTTGTCAAACGGAAAGGGGGTGATTTTCTACTCGTCCAGGTTTATGTGGACGATATCATCTTTGCTGCATCAAGAGTCACTATGTGTCAGGAGTTTGAAGCAATCATGAAGAAACGGTTTGAGATGAGTGCCATGGGCGAATTAACTTTCTTTTTGGGATTGCAGGTAGATCAGAAGAAAGATGGTATGTTTATTCATCAAACAAAGTATGTCCATGATGTGCTCAAACGCTTCAAAATGGATGATAGTACCCCATTTGACACTCCAATCTGCGTCAACCACAAACTGGGTGCTGATTCCGACAGTGATGAAGATGTGGATCCCACTCAATATCGGGCACTCATTGGTTCTTTAATGTATCTAACTGCATCTAGACCTGACATTATGTTTGCAGTTTGTCTTTGTGCTCGTTTTCAGGCAAACCCGAAGGAATCACACATGAAGGGAGTGAAGAGAATGTTGCGGTATCTTAAAGGAAAGCCTAAATTGGGACTATGGTACTCGAAAGGGGGAGAACTGGATTTGGTTGCTTACACCGATTCTGACTATGGAGGTTGCAATCAGAACAGGAAGTCAACAACCGGTGGATGTCAGTTTCTCGGAGGAAGATTTGTGTCGTGGCAATGCAAGAAGCAGACCTCTGTAGCCATTTCCACCTGCGAAGCAGAATACATGGCAGCATCGAACTGCTGCTCCCAGGTTTTATGGATACAACAACAAATGTGCGATTATGGTCTGAATTTCACTCAAATTCCTATTTGCATTGATAACACTTCTGCTATCTCAGTAACTAAAAATCCCGTTAAACACAGTAAAACTAAACATATTGACATTCGTCATCATTTTATACGGGATTGTGCTGAGAAGAAATTAATTGTGCTTGAAAAGGTTGATTCACTGGATAATTTTGCCGATCTTTTTACTAAAGCGTTTGACCGATCCCGTTTTCAAAATCTTGTTGAGTTTAATGGGATGATTAATCCCGAGTAACCTTGTTTTCTCTATTTTCGTATAAAAAAAACATCACTATCGCTTAAAATTATGTCGGTTGCACAAGTTTGAAGGACATATCCAAGGATATGTTTGGTCCTTACTTCTACGTGTAGATTATAAGGATAGCCATTAACCAGATGACTGAGAGTGACTGGGGCGGTTTATGATGGGTTTTTATTCTTTCGCTTAAAATTAGTTGTTCATACATAGTCAGAAGGACACATTCTCGTATGTGGTCGGTCCGGCTGATCCATTGGATCTTCAGGATAGCCGTTTACCTAAAGACTTTGACTTGATCGGGGCGATAGAATTTAAATTTTTTTGGGGGGAGATGATATAATTTTTCTAGTCTATAACTTCGTAAGAAGTTTCAATACGGTGTTTAAAAGAAATTGATCCAAACTTGGAAAGTGATAGATAAACTGATTTTGTGTGCTTAACTGGTGAAGTTATTAGACCTAAAAGACTCTAGAACAGTCATTGTATGTTATGGTAGCTTTCTATGGTGCGTAAAAGTAGAAGTGATACAAACTAAATCTTCTCGATTTACTGTGGAGAGTCATTCTGAGTTGTGCATGTCTCCACATACATCTTTCCGAATGATAGGCAGAATAGTGATTACCTAGTCATACACGAGCTCGTGAGTGTTCTGATTCCCGCAAAGATAGTGTTAGCTAATCTGCAATGATCCAGATTCGGGACTTGTAGTTGTCTGAGATTTGCAGCTGTTTTATCTTAAAAAAAACAGTTATTATCGTTAAGCCTTTGAAGCTAGTCTCGTTACCGACATCAAGAAAGAGGCAAGTAAGAGTATTTTCTAAGTATAAGAATGATCGGGAAGAAGACTTAGAAGTTCAACTTGTGCACATTGTTTAATCAGACACTACGGTTCGAAGTCAACTCGGGGTGACTTGGGGAACGCCAAATACACTTTGAGAATAGATAGGAGGCATCACAATCTCTCATGTGATGTCCATCTAAATTTTGAGCTTAATTGAACCTAATCCGTATCACAGAAGCGATGAAAACCATACTAAGTTTTATACCTGCCTACAACCTATTTCTCTATGTCATAATACCGCCGAACATGGATCTGTGGGACAGCCTCTTAATTAGTATGATTCGTGTTCGGATCTTTTCTAAAACATGCTGGGTTTCTGCGAGATTGAAATTGATCCCGTTTATTTTGTTATTTAACTTTTTGTTATGTATTTTGTCTTATGGTTTAACTTCTTAAACTTTTGGTTACTCGTATTTGATTGTTTAGTTTTTAACTTTATTTTAATTAACTTCACTACTGGCGAAGTTAGATGAACGACGAAGTTGACTAAAGGGAGAAGTTAGATTAACTTCACCCCTAGGTTTTTTTTCAAAACTATATAACGCGAAGGGCTGGTCAAACCTGGTCAAACTTTTCAAACATCAAACCTTCGACGAACTTAACCTTGAATCAGCATCTTCCATATCCATTTATCATCTGATTTTAAGGTTTCTAATGTTCTCTTGATTCATAATTCGTGTTACTCGGGTCTCGACTTGTTTTAGAATGTTCGTTTGAAGTCGATTTTAGTAAACCCTTACCCTTTTTGTTCTATCAATCTATGTTAAGATTGTTTTGGTAAAAATATGTGTTACAGAATCTTAATCGGTCTACCATATTCTTGTTATCACTCTCTGATCATTCATTATTCGTCTTAACAATATGTTGATACGCCGATTACAGCGGCGAAGTTAGGGTTTCAGCGAAATTAGACGCAACTTCGCCAATGTACTAACTTCGCCTTGGTTTTGCAGTTATGCTTAAGTGTTACAGCTCTGTTATATTTTGTGTTTGAAGTTCTACAGTCAGCGAAGTTCTTTATTCAGCAATGTTAACAACCTTGCTACAGCATAACTTCGCTTCTGGTAAACAGCGAAGTTATGACCCGTTGATGAAAAGATCTGACTTGGCTCGTTTGTTTTGCAGATATGGCTGCTGTGGCTAGTGCTGGTGGAACTGGTGGTGACGAAGGCGGAGGTGATAAGAGACAGTTTTTTCGGGGTCACAATATGTATATCACCTTAGATCTCGATGCTCGAGGAATTGACGATTACCGTGAGATCATTTCTTTTCTTATACGTTCACGCATCTTTCATGCTATTACTACTACTCTACCGATCTCACTACCGAACATTGAAGATTTCTAGAATACGGTAGAGTATGACTGTCGTGTTGATCCACCTGTGATGCGTGCTACAGTTAACAATCAAGTGGTACAGTTCTCTTCCGATCAAATAAGGGTAGCTTTACAGTTTGGGGTTGAAACTACAAATGATCCCACTAACTTTTCAGCCACTTTCCGAAATGGTGCCTTTGTTCGTATGGGGTATTCGGGTCCTTTGGAAGATTCTCAAAGACGAAAGGGGTTTCTATTAGATCAGTGGAGGTTTCTTATGCACGTGATGATCGTGTGCATGTCCGGTCGCAAAGCTGGTACAGATGGTATGGGTGCGACGATGCAATCGGCTATGACTGCTTTTAACCTATAACAAGCCCTATAGTTTCAGCCAGATGATTTTTTATGAGATTGATCGTCAGAGACGTGCTGTTGCGCGGGAAAGATTTTTGATGTATACGAGATTCCTACAAATGATTCTGAATCATGTGGCTCCTAATCTGCCACAACGACGTCCTATTTCATATGTGGAAAGTGTGTCTAAGAGAATCTTTGCGCAATGTAAGTCATCAAGTGCTCGCAGCATACCTGAACTTCGTCCAAGGCATACTGCCTTGTTTGGTTATCTAGTGAACCCTGCTTATGTCGCTCCTCCGGAAGATGAGTTTATGGATCCTCCACCGCAACAGGCTAATATCCCTCAACCACCTACTGTGGTTCAACCATAATCCGTAGTACAGCAAGCACCGCCTGCTGATCCTGTTGCAGCTCTAGAAGAACAGGTTGATCTTGAAGTTGCCTTTGGAGGGCAAGGTTTCTTTGACATGGAACGGGTTGATCCAGCTGCTGAAGTTCAAGCCTCAGTAGCTGAGGCGTCTGGGGTAAATGTTTCCATGGTCACTACATCTGTGGCGGATTCTGAAAGAACTGATTCTGACTCCTCTACTGACGATATCGTTGAAGCACAACAAATCTTTGCCAGACAAGAGAGGATTCATGGCAAGTGAAAGAAAGACTCAGATGACGGTGAATCAGATTATGAGGAGGATCTATATCTTCTGGTACGACGATCAAAGAAGGGAAGGGTTGGTGAAAGCTCTAGAGTTGGTGAAAGTTCAAGAGTTGTCCGTTTTTCCCCACCATCGTTATCCGGTATGACTATGTTACCTGCTGCTTCAACTGTCACACTGCCGATAACCTCAAGTGTTCCTTTGGTAACCACGTCGTCATCTTTTGGTGTTCCTCCAACAACGTTTCAGTTTACAGCTCCAGAGATTGTTTCATTACCGCCTCCGACACTTACTGCTTCAGAGGTGGTTGCTAGGTTTGTTGAATCCACTGTGGTAGAAACTGTTGGCTTACCTGTCACAATACCACTCACGGTTACTTTTCACCCTACCTCAGACATTCCAGCCACTTTGGGAATTCCACCGCCATATGCTCAAGATATTTCCCATATTCGGTTTGATTTTGATGCCACTTTGTCTGACTCCGAGAGAATTGCGGCTCTTGAACGGGTAGTTGCTGAACAATCACGTATCAACCTCCTCCAGACACAAGCAATTCAGCGACTGGTGGCAGAAAATCAAATACAATCCTCACTCCTCGTTGAACACGGTAAACTTTTTGATGCTCTTAAACAGTTCTTAGCATCTCAGGGGTAGACGAGCTGCAAGAGTGATGAATTGAGAACTAAGAAGAGGCAAGACAAAGACGATGATCCCAATGCATCGAAAGATGCAGGTGGTGAGTTGCCAAGAACTGAACAAACTCTTGGGACTTCCACATCTCAGGGGGAGTCTGCTGGTCCGTCAGGCGGTACAGGTGGTGAGAATGTGGTGGTTGTAGATGACGAGGAAGTGTTGGGAAATGATGATGATGAGTTAATTGATGATGTGTTAACGGTTGATGAGATTGAATAGATTGGGGAACAGATAGAGATTGATAGTGAGTTAGAAGAAGGGGAGATTGTTGATGATGGTGTAGAACATGATATTCCAAATGTTGATAAGGTGAACTTGAGTCAAGATGCAAATGTGCCAGATGAGTCTGAGTGGGAAGAACAGTCGAGATGGAAAGAAGGCTGTGCTCAGTGGTTCTTCAAAACAAAGAAGCCCGTGGTACCAACAATGTTCAAGAAGAGTTACAATATCAAGGGCTACGCTGAGTCAAAGAAAGGTATCATTTGCTGGTTGTATGACGAACAGTTGAAGTTGTTTGTGATAAAGCGCTATGATGGGATTCAGTACTTTAAGAACGCTTTGAGATCGCTTAACACTTTGCCTGAGTGTGAGGCGAAAGATTTGGCTCGCTTGAGATTGATTAATAGGAGTGATGACAATATGGCTAGAATAATTGGAAAGATAGTATGGAAGGAAGCTATTAAGGAGAAAAAGTTTGAACTTCTAAAGCCTCAGAAAGGAAAGTTGGTTGAAGATAAGGAACGGGGAATGCGGGCTGACGGCAAATCCTGGATGGTGATGAAGTATAAGCCGATTCATTTTTTGAAAGAGGTGCCGATGAAGATGATGCCCAAGGATGTGTTAAAGGATCTCAAGTGGTGGTACGTTGACTGCCAGACTGCTGAAGCTGTTATGGAAGATGAGGATGAACAGGAGATCCTGAGAGTGTATGATCCCATGCACTTGGTTAATTTATCTCAAGCTGATTTGCAGGTACTCAATGATAAGAAGATATTCTACATTCCTGCGTGGAAGGAGGAAGCTAAGAAGTACCAGAGGGTGGTCTCTGTCTGTGTAAGACAGGGCGTTCATGCTTAAAGACGAGTGGTACGAGATTTTTGGATTACCAGACACGAGAAAGAAGATAGAGATATGAAGCTACTGTCAATGGGGAGTCTGTTGGTGCATGATGCCAGTAGTTCAGTATCTCGTGTTTAGATGTGTCAGTAATCGTTTATATTGTTAGTTTATACTGAATGTGTTAATGTATGTTCGCCTGTATGTTAAGCGAACTTGATGGATTAGCGAAGTTATGACAACTTCGCCTAGTAAGTTAGGCGAAGTTGCCGAGTTATATAAACTCATAACTTCGGTGTTTTTGGTTAAGTTTTTGAACGATTGGTTTGGTGATTCTCTGAATCACGTGTTAGCAATATATCAAGTTTTATCGTATGTTCTTGTGTGTTTGCATATATTCAACATGTTAATCGTCTCGACATTCGTATCGTATACGTGAGGATTCCGCACCCTCGTGTTACGAGATACTCCTTTGTAGATCCGGCTGGGAACCTACATCTCATTTTCTATAACGAATTAAGCCTAATTCGTTATCACATCACAGTCTAATTCGTTATCTAGCACCCGATCTAATTCGTTATCTAGTTCGTCCTCTTTCATAGCGAATTGGACCTTTATGATGAATTGGTCCTTTCGCGAACTGAACCCTTAACGAACTGAACCCTTAACGAACTGGGGGTTCATTCGTTAGTTCCCTCTTAACGAATTGGAGTTAGTTCGTCACCTTTCTCCTTAACGAATTGGATACGAACTAAGGCTAGTTCGTTAGCGAATCACCTTGACGAATTACTTCTAATTCGTTACTCTCCGCTAGCGAATTAACTCTAGTTCGTTAACTTCCCGTTAACGAATTAGGGTTAGGTCAGAATGTCAGACTATTCTGACATCCTCGTACAAACATTCTCCGGCGCCGCCTTTCCGGTGCCGCCGTTGCCGGAATAACGGGATCTCGCCGGAAAAGCGAGATCTCGCTTATTTCACCACCATTTTCACCGTTTTTCGTCCCGTTCGATCCAGATCTGAGCTAGGGTGATCCGTAAGCTCATCTTAGGTTCAGTTTATACCCTAACCCACCTGGATCTCGTGACTTTGACGTTTTAATGGTGTCGGCTCGTCGTTTCGTGATTAAATCTAATGGGTTTGGGGTTTATACAGCAACATACTAATCTTACCTCGGGTTGAAAACCGATTCTCCTTCTTCTTCCTCTTGGTTTCGGCTAGAGAGATAGAGAGTACGATGAGAGAGAGCTAAGTGTGTGTTTTGGTGGTGTATGGAATATGTGTAAATGAAGGGATTTGGGCATAATGGTGGTATTTATATGATGGGTCATGGGCTTGAGCCCATGGTCTATCTTCCTTTCATTTTAACCCAAGTCCATTACCCATATTACCTAACCCAACACAAGCCTGACTCGTATTAACTCCTACTTCATTTAATTATTTCTCCGCTAACCCGAGTAAACTTTCTCACCAAAAATAAATAATATAAATAATAATATTTTAGAAATTTTGGGATGTTACACAAAACCAACATCCATAGGGGGCTTATGTAATACAGCCTTTCAAGATGCAAGAAAGATGAAGGAGATGACGTTTTGAATAGCAAGCCTTCAATGGAGAAGTGTCTCAAGCTTGTATACCCTCCAAGCCTTCGACAAACACCTTGTATGCTAGGATTTGATCTTAGAAAGCCCTCCTCCTTGTTCTTGTTCTTTCGTGGCCGAAAATTAGGAAGAGAAAAGAGAGAGAGATTGCATCTTATGTGTGAGAGAGAAAGTTGTTATTGATAATAACTATTATACCATACAAATCCCTTGCATGTCTTGGGTACCAACAAATAATAAAGGCAAGAGAGAGAGAGTGGGGAAAAAGGGGGTGGCCCACCCTTTGTTTTCCCACCAACAAATTCAAACTCAATTCAATATTATTTGTTATACCTTGCTAGTATGTAAAAGTAATATTGACTAGCAAGGTATGTAACATGCATAATGTTATATACCTTTCATGTTTGTTATTTAACCAGTTTAAATAACAACATAAAAGTTTTCTCTCATAATATAAATTATCCATATAACTTATATTTTACACAAGTGCATATATCTAGAAACCCATTTCTAAATATTCTAAGTGTTGATATTTATTTGTTAGATCATATCTTAAATAAATAGCATGGTGTTTGTCTAGCTTGTCATTAGGTATGACCCGACTTGGATCATAACGTACTAGCCACATCAACTCTAATATGTGTCTTGGGCAGACCGATTCCTACAGGAGGATCATCACGTGGATCTTCAGTTGTAACTTCAACATCATTAGAACTTGAAAACCTTGGAAGTACACCCACATCAAGTTCCCCAATGATGTTTTCCTTTGGATGATAATTATTAATCCTAAGAGTGGGATTCTCAGGAGCAACAACATTTTCGAATAAATTAGTATAATGTTCTCCAAGCTCGTGATATGAATCATCATTTTCAACTATATCAGCAAGATCAGGTTCAACAACATGATCAACAACTTGATTATCATCAGAAGAAGTAGAAACAGTATGAAATGAAGCTGGAGGTGTTAGGTTTTAACAAGATTATCAAAGCCATATAAACCCATTTATATGAAAAACGCAGTGGATTAATTAGTTTAAAATCTGGTTTATTGATTAGTATAAAACCCGTTTTATATGTAAACCCCAAGCCCGGATCCATATACTAATTTGCATGCATACAAAACCAACATCCATAAGGGGCTTATGTAATACAACCTCTCAAGATGCAAGAAAGATGAAGGAGATGACGTTTTGAATAGCAAGCCTTCAATGGAAAAGTGCCTCAAGCTTGTATACCCTCCAAGCCTTCGACAAACACCTTGTATGCTAGGATTTGATATTAGAAATCCCTCCTCCTTGTTCTTGTTCTTCCTTGGCCGAAAATTAGGAAGAGAAAAGAGAGAGAGATTGCATCTTATGTGTGAGAGAGAAAGTAGTTATTGATAATAACTATTAAACCATACAAAATCCCTTGCATGTCTTGGGTAATAACAAATAATAAAGGCAAGAGAGAGAGTGGGGAAAAAGGGGGTGGCCCCCTTTGTTTTCCCACCAACAAATTCAAACTCAATTCAATATTATTTGTTATACCTTGCTAGTATGTAAAAGTAATATTGACTAGCAAGGTATGTAACATGCATAATGTTATATACCTTTCATGTTTGTTATTTAACCAGTTTAAATAACAACATAAAAGTTTTCTCTCATAATATAAATTATCCATATAACTTATATTTTACACAAGTGCATATATCTAGAAACCCATTTCTAAATATTCTAAGTGTTGATATTTATTTGTTAGATCATATCTTAAATAAATAGCATGGTGTTTGTCTAGCTTGTCATTAGGTATGACCCGACTTGGATCATAACGTACTAGCCACATCAACTCTAATATGTGTCTTGGGCAGACCGATTCCTACAGGAGGATCATCACGTGGATCTTCAGTTGTAACTTCAACATCATTAGAACTTGAAAACCTTGGAAGTACGCCCACATCAAGTTCCCCAATGATGTTTTCCTTTGGATGATAATTATTAATCCTAAGAGTGGGATTCTCAGGAGCAACAACATTTTCGAATAAATTAGTATAATGTTCTCCAAGCTCGTGATATGAATCATCATTTTCAACTATATCAGCAAGATCAGGTTCAACAACATGATCAACAACTTGATTATCATCAGAAGAAGTAGAAACAGTATGAAATGAAGCTGGAGGTGTTAGGTTTTAACAAGATTATCAAAGCCATATAAACCCATTTATATGAAAAACGCAGTGGATTAATTAGTTTAAAATCTGGTTTATTGATTAGTATAAAACCCGTTTTATATGTAAACCCCAAGCCCGGATCCATATACTAATTTGCATGCATACAAAACCAACATCCATAAGGGGCTTATGTAATACAACCTCTCAAGATGCAAGAAAGATGAAGGAGATGACGTTTTGAATAGCAAGCCTTCAATGGAAAAGTGCCTCAAGCTTGTATACCCTCCAAGCCTTCGACAAACACCTTGTATGCTAGGATTTGATATTAGAAATCCCTCCTCCTTGTTCTTGTTCTTCCTTGGCCGAAAATTAGGAAGAGAAAAGAGAGAGAGATTGCATCTTATGTGTGAGAGAGAAAGTAGTTATTGATAATAACTATTAAACCATACAAAATCCCTTGCATGTCTTGGGTAATAACAAATAATAAAGGCAAGAGAGAGAGTGGGGAAAAAGAGGGTGGCCCCCTTTGTTTTCCCACCAACAAATTCAAACTCAATTCAATATTATTTGTTATACCTTGCTAGTATGTAAAAGTAATATTGACTAGCAAGGTATGTAACATGCATAATGTTATATACCTTTCATGTTTGTTATTTAACCAGTTTAAATAACAACATAAAAGTTTTCTCTCATAATATAAATTATCCATATAACTTATATTTTACACAAGTGCAAATATCTAGAAACCCATTTCTAAGTATTTTAAGTGTTGATATTTATTTGTTAGATCATATCTTAAATAAATAGCATGGTGTTTGTCTAGCTTGTCATTGGGTGTGACCCGACTTGGATCATAACGTACTAGCCACATCAACTCTAATATGTGTCTTGGGCAGACCGATTCCTACAGGAGGATCATCACGTGGATCTTCAGTTGTAACTTCAACATCATTAGAACTTGAAAACCTTGGAAGTACGCCCACATCAAGTTCCCCAATGATGTTTTCCTTTGGATGATAATTATTAATCCTAAGAGTGGGATTCTCAGGAGCAACAACATTTTCGAATAAATTAGTATAATGTTCTCCAAGCTCGTGATATGAATCATCATTTTCAACTATATCAGCAAGATCAGGTTCAACAACATGATCAACAACTTGATTATCATCAGAAGAAGTAGAAACAGTATGAAATGAAGCTGGAGGTGTTAGGTTTTAACAAGATTATCAAAGCCATATAAACCCATTTATATGAAAAACGCAGTGGATTAATTAGTTTAAAATCTGGTTTATTGATTAGTATAAAACCCGTTTTATATGTAAACCCCAAGCCCGGATCCATATACTAATTTGCATGCATACAAAACCAACATCCATAAGGGGCTTATGTAATACAACCTCTCAAGATGCAAGAAAGATGAAGGAGATGACGTTTTGAATAGCAAGCCTTCAATGGAAAAGTGCCTCAAGCTTGTATACCCTCCAAGCCTTCGACAAACACCTTGTATGCTAGGATTTGATATTAGAAATCCCTCCTCCTTGTTCTTGTTCTTCCTTGGCCGAAAATTAGGAAGAGAAAAGAGAGAGAGATTGCATCTTATGTGTGAGAGAGAAAGTAGTTATTGATAATAACTATTAAACCATACAAAATCCCTTGCATGTCTTGGGTAATAACAAATAATAAAGGCAAGAGAGAGAGTGGGGAAAAAGAGGGTGGCCCCCTTTGTTTTCCCACCAACAAATTCAAACTCAATTCAATATTATTTGTTATACCTTGCTAGTATGTAAAAGTAATATTGACTAGCAAGGTATGTAACATGCATAATGTTATATACCTTTCATGTTTGTTATTTAACCAGTTTAAATAACAACATAAAAGTTTTCTCTCATAATATAAATTATCCATATAACTTATATTTTACACAAGTGCAAATATCTAGAAACCCATTTCTAAGTATTTTAAGTGTTGATATTTATTTGTTAGATCATATCTTAAATAAATAGCATGGTGTTTGTCTAGCTTGTCATTGGGTGTGACCCGACTTGGATCATAACGTACTAGCCACATCAACTCTAATATGTGTCTTGGGCAGACCGATTCCTACAGGAGGATCATCACGTGGATCTTCAGTTGTAACTTCAACATCATTAGAACTTGAAAACCTTGGAAGTACGCCCACATCAAGTTCCCCAATGATGTTTTCCTTTGGATGATAATTATTAATCCTAAGAGTGGGATTCTCAGGAGCAACAACATTTTCGAATAAATTAGTATAATGTTCTCCAAGCTCGTGATATGAATCATCATTTTCAACTATATCAGCAAGATCAGGTTCAACAACATGATCAACAACTTGATTATCATCAGAAGAAGTAGAAACAGTATGAAATGAAGCTGGAGGTGTTAGGTTTTAACAAGATTATCAAAGCCATATAAACTCATTCATATGAAAAACGCAGTGGATTAATTAGTTTAAAATCTGGTTTATTGATTAGTATAAAACCCGTTTTATATGTAAACCCCAAGCCCGGATCCATATACGAATTTGCATGCATACAAAACCAACATCCATAGGGGGCTTATGTAATACAACCTCTCAAGATGCAAGAAAGATGAAGAAGATGATGTTTTGAATAGCAAGCCTTCAATGGAAAAGTGCCTCAAGCTTGTATACCCTCCAAGCCTTCGACAAACACCTTGTATGCTAGGATTTGATATTAGAAATCCCTCCTCCTTGTTCTTGTTCTTCCTTGGCCGAAAATTAGGAAGAGAAAAGAGAGAGAGATTGCATCTTATGTGTGAGAGAGAAAGTAGTTATTGATAATAACTATTAAACCATACCAAATCCCTTGCATGTCTTGGGTAATAACAAATAATAAAGGCAAGAGAGAGAGTGGGGAAAAAGGGGGTGGCCCCCTTTGTTTTCCCACCAACAAATTCAAACTCAATTCAATATTATTTGTTATACCTTGCTAGTATGTAAAAGTAATATTGACTAGCAAGGTATGTAACATGCATAATGTTATAAACCTTTCATGTTTGTTATTTAACCAATTTAAATAACAACATAAAAGTTTTCTCTCATAATATAAATTATCCATATAACTTATATTTTACACAAGTGCAAATATCTAGAAACCCATTTCTAAGTATTTTAAGTGTTGATATTTATTTGTTAGATCATATCTTAAACAAATAGCATGGTGTTTGTCTAGCTTGTCATTGGGTATGACCCGACTTGGATCATAACGTACTAGTCACATCAACTCTAATATGTGTCTTGGGCAGACCGATTCCTACAGGAGGATCATCATGTGGATCTTCAGTTGGAGCTTCAGCAACATTAGAACTTGAAAACCTTGGAAGTACGCCCACATCAAGTTCCCCAACGATGTTTTCCTTTGGATGATAATTATGAATCCTAAGAGTGGGATTCTCAGCAGCAACAACATTTTCGAATAAATTAGTGTAATGTTCTCCAAGCTCGTGATATGAATAATCATTTTCAACTATATCAGCAAGATCAGGTTCAACAACTTGAATCACCTTACGTGGATTAACATTTGAAAACATTATGTGAGTATCATCATCACACGACAAAGGTCGTTTTAGAATCTCCTTTATCACAGGAACCGGTTTCGATTCATCCTTGACAAATGAGTGAAGCTTCTGAGCCTTCTTCTGTCCACAGTTTCTCACCACATGACCTTGTTGACCACAAAGAAAACAGCTTCGCATGTCAACACGATCATGTTGAGATTTGGCAACAAATGATGCCACAGAAGGTTAATGACTCACATTTTTAGTAAAACTCTTGGCCAAATCATCAGACGACACCGATTTCCTTCTCATATAGAAATCAAGATTAGAGTAGTTTGAGAAACTTTGGAAAGTGTCATATCCACTTGATTTCACAAAATGAACTTCTTGGCATTGCTTAGCTTTAATCAATGGGTCTGATGTGTTTGATGTTTTGGCACAAGCAAATTTACGTTCAAGATCTTGTATCTTGGAAGTTTCATTGTGAAAGATACTTTCAATTAGTTCTGGTTTGATAATACTAATCGGAATGTCTTTCTCAGTGCACACGGTGTCCAAACCTTTTAACTTAAACACACGGCCAGTAGAAGATTTACTTGCAAATGACACAAATCCTCATCCGAAATCTTTGGTTTTTCAGATTTCTTTGCTTTAACCTTAACATGTGTTTTCTTTTTCTCCTGAACTGTATTTGAACCATATACAGCTCTTCAAATTCATGAGGTTCACAAAGGATATGATTCGAACTTGGAATGTTTTCATTTTTGTGTACAATTTCTGGTTCAAATACATCTTCATTGATAACTTTATCAACATTTTCAACAAAAACTTTATTTGCTTTCGACATGATGTTTTTGAGTTGATGATTGGGCCTTAACATGATCAAGATTTACTGGTTTAGGTTTTTCTGAAACAATAGGTTCATTCACAATCACCTCTTCTTCCTTTTCTAGCAAAAGGATTTGTTGTATTATCGTTGTAAAAAGGTGGTGATATTTCAACAAAACCTATACCCTTTTTAGAATCTTTGCTTACTAGATACTTTGAGTATCTCATTTAGCAAAAATGATGAGTTTCTAAACTTGCCCAACTTATTTTTCAACTCAAGAACTTCATTCTCAAGCTCGGTTATATTAGAACGATGTTTCAAGATTTCTTGAATTTTTTGATCGTTAATTGTCATTTTGACAGATAACTCAGCTTTGAGATCATGATTACTTATCGACAATGCTTCAATTTTCTCCCTAGATCTCATTTGAGATTCTAAAGATTGTCTATAAGTATCCTTAAGCGAAGCAATTTCCCTCACTAAACATTCATTATGATTTTTCACTGATTCTAGCTTAGGCTTGTTTTTCTCACAATCAACACAAGAAATAGAAAGGCTAACCTCATTAATTTTGGCCATGCAAGCAAAAGTAGTTGGTTGCTTCTCACATAAGTCATCAGAATCAGACTCAGTATCATTTTCAGAAGATAGCTCACTCCCACTTGCATCTTGAAAATCTTCATTTGACCCGAACATAACCAAATTAGCTTGATTTTCGTTGCACAACAATCTTTGTGACCAATTAGGTCCATCCATGTTGGACAACATAGCTTGTGACCCAGAAGAAGATGGTTTAGTTCCAGAAGACTTATCAGCATCATTTCCATTTTTCCCAGATGAACTTCGATCTTGATTTCTAGGACCGGTATACTCCTTCTTTGGTTTATCACAGTCTTTGGCAAAATGTTCAAACTCTTGACAATTATAACACTTAACTTTCAATTTATCAAACCTAAACTTCTTGTTCAATGATGGAAGATCTTTGCCAGTTCTTTTCATGAACCTTTTCACCTTTCTGATTATCATTGCTATATTCCATTTCAAATCCATGAGTTCCAAATCATCAGGATCTATTTGATCATAATCTTCATCAGTTATCTCACTTGTGACAATTTTACTACCAACCAGATTTTCATAAGAAGACATGAAGGCACTCAAAAAGGCAAAATTTTGTTCAGCTTCCTTCACATTCATATTCAATGGTGTTGAAAATTGATTTTTAGTAGCCGAAGTTCCAGAGTTACCAGAAGATCCAGAACTTCCAGAAGCAAAAAAACATGCACGTGGATCACTATAAGTTGTTGTTGAGTTTTCATGTGCATTTTTACTCAAGAATGCAGTGATCGGGGCTATTGTCGAACTTAAAGGCATGCTAGCACCATAAAATACTGGATCTTGACTCTTTTTAGAAGACTTTTGACATCTTAAGTCATATTCTTGAGCTTCAACTTTTTGCATAAATTCAGAAGCATTCAAATCTTCATTCTTGAAATAGTTATTCTGTTTCAACACCGTTAAAAATGTTGAGTAAGAACTCGGTAAAGCATTTTTGACTGTATCAATCTTATCAGATTCAAATGGTTCAATCTTTAACTTATTCATTTCAGCAATTAAATGATTGAAACGAGTAGTCATTTCCTCAACAGTTTCACCTTTGAGTAGATTAAAGTTTCTGAATTGAAAATTCAACATCATCTTTTTACTCTCCTTAGTGTTACCCATACTTCTCATTCTGATGTGTTGAAACAAAGATGCAAAAATCTTGATACTACCCACTTGATGAAATATGTTATCTGGTAAATCCATGGTAAGAGTCGAATAAGCTTTTGTTTCAATCTCCAAAGCCTTTTTTTCTTCTTGAGAGTATTGTGAAATAGCTTTAGGAGTAAAGCCGATAGTTTCATCTCCAATCATCGGTACAGTATACACCTCATCTAGACAATACGAACAATTAGGATGAACAGAACCAAGGTGAGCACGAAAACGAGGTTCCCATTTAGCAAAGTCACTAAATTTCATCAATCGAGGACACTTGGAATGCGATCCTATTTCAGTATCCAATTGTAACATTTGTTGCATTAGTGCGTTTTGAGAAGCTAACGCATAAAAACTAGCCATCTTGATAACAAATTAACGAACTGTGAACAGTAAATATAACGAACTGTGAACAGTGTTTATAACGAACTAAAATAACGAATCAATTATACGAATTGAATGTTATCTGAGTAACGAACAAGGAATAGAATCACACGAATTAGCTTATAACGAATTGGTAGCGAATCACTAAGGAATTGAGTCAATGAATCAGGTCAAGTTGACGACTCAGTTTAACGAATTAGATTAACGAATCTAAATTCAATGTCACGAATTAACGTAACGAATCTCTGAATCAACTTAATGAATCAAAGTAACGAATCACTGATTCAATGTGACGAATCAAGCTAACGAATTAGCTACAGTTGATAACGAATCAACTATAAATTATTAACGAATCAGGTTGTCATAACGGTTATAACAAACTCTGACAACCTTTGCCACGTGGCAAAAGTTTGTTAGATACAAGGTTAACGAATCAGACCACGTGTCTGACGAACTAGATAACACGAATTAAACTTGATGACGAATTGTGTAACGATGTAGATGACGAATTACTGTAGCTTAACGAATTGCACTAATGAATTGATTGAAGATATAACGAATCTTCAACAGATGATGAAGATCTTCAAATCTTCATCATCAAATTCCAGATTTCTGGAAAAATGAAGAACACTAAAAACCAATCCAAATTCGTAATACCAACTCAATACAACACCAAATCGTGCAAATCATATATCAAAATACTCATAACCTCATCTTGAAACCAAATCGCAATATTCCATAGCCTAATTCACACAATTCTGAATCCAAATCAGACCAAAACCAACCACTGTTTCGTCCAATCTCAAATCCAAATCAAAACAATACCAAACCAATTCAATTTCCAATTCCACTCAACCACACACTTTCAATACTTTACCGATCACATATCTCATTCAAATTAGACCATAATCAATCGAATCAACAGAGAATTCAATCAAATTCAGCTTGAAAATAAATGAAACCAAAATAAACTTAATAATACTTCAATTAACAACTTATAACACTAGATCAAGAGCAATCGAACCCCAAAAGATCTGATGCCACTTGAGAACTTCTCAGATCTGAGATTTAAGACCTAAATACGAATCAACGGATCTAGTTCATGATTACTCTTAATTAGTATTGATTGATTCTGTGTGTGTATATATATATATGTTATTATTAGTATTAGTTTTAGTATGTAATATATTAACGAAGTTTGGATCGAGAGGACAATTTGACAGAGTGTGGATACATTAAATCTCAAACTTAAATTAACAGAGGAGTTCACCTCTATATATAGAAGATGGATATATTTCGTTACACATTCCGTAACGAACTAGCTTCCACTTCGTTACAATACATTACAGACTAATAACATTAACGAACTAAGCTCCAATTCGTTAAACATCCTTAACGAACTAGACATAACATAACGAACTAGTCTATGATAATTAACTTTTACATTATAATAATCAAACGATAAATACAAAGACTCGAGACGCAAAACCGTGCACTAACAATATGGATTTAATAGGCTAAGAAGACAATTAGTGAAGTCATTTATATGTATGGTTGCTTTCCATGATGTGTAAAATCTGAGGTGATATAAACATAATGAAACTGCTAAACTTAATGTGAAGTTACATTGTTGTCTATGCATGTTCCAATATACATCTTTCCGAATGATAGGCAGAAAAGTGAATATCCAGTCATACACGAGCCTGTTGGTATTTGGTCACCAAAATGAATTATCTTATTGAGAATGGCAAAGAACAAATGCAAACAAAAATTCTTTACTATTTATTCAACCAAAAGTTGATAAATGTTCACAAACTTTGAAAGAAAATCCAAACATGAGGACTAATTTTAGAACTATAGAGATGGGGGTACAAAAGTAAGTCCTGCCAAGTCTCGAATGAAAGGCTTGTACGTTCGAACTGCGTGGCATGTAAGTCCAACGTTCAACCTCACATATGTTTGATGTTTTGAAAAGAAAAATCAAATAAATTTAAAATGTTCTGTCATTAAATATTTTAACCAAATATCATGGGATCGGAGTCAATTCGGGGTGATCTGGAGAAGCCAAATAAGCCTTAAGGATAGATATGAAGCATCAGAACACAATATGTGTTATCCATTTTAGTCTTATGCAAATTAATTGAATCTTAATCATATCACCAACGCAATGAAATTCACGTTATGTCTAGACCTGCTATTAACCTAACTAATCTGTCATAATAATGCTAAGAATGAAGTATTGAGAAGCAACTTAGTCAATGTGATCTCATGTTGAGATCTTTTCATAAAAAGAAAGAAAATGGTTTGAAAGGAATAAAGACTGAAATTTGATCTCATTATGCACCATTTTCTCTTAAACAATGATCTTTAATGATAAAACTGTTTCACATTTGGTTCGAGATAAAAAGAGTTGCATTTTACCTTAAATAGGTCTAAATATGTATTTTCGAGTAAGGTTTGATGATTTTCAACCATTTCGAGCAAACTTAGATGTTTTTGTCTAAGTTTATCCTTTTCAAGCATTCGTTGATGTTTTTCAAACTTTCGACTAGACTTTACTGTTTTATTTGAAGTTTATCTCTCTCGTGCAAGCTTGAAATTTGAATATGTTTAATTATGTTGATTCTAGCAAGCTTTGATGATTTCTGAACTTTCTAGCAAACTTAGTTGTTTTATAGGTTGTTCAGGTCATTATAGCAAGCTTTGTGATTGAAGATGTTATTTCTAGCAAGCTTTAATGTTTTTGAACTTTCTAGCAAACTTAGGTGTTTTGATTGACTGTTTAAATTCATTCTAGCAAGCTTTGTGATTTTCAGTACTTAAATGATTTATTCATGAATTATCGGGTACACTTTGATATTTATTAGCTTTTGAGTAAACTTAGATATTCTGAAGGTTAGTTTTATCTAACATACTTAATGATTATGTGATACTTGTTTGAATATGCTTTGCATGTCTATCTCGAGTAAACTTTGTTGTTTTAGTTGAAATATGTCTTTATCTAGCATAGTTCATGATTTTATCTGTGATTCTTTGAAATTACAAGTGCTTTCGGGCAAACTTTGTTTTCCGGGCACACTATATATCTCGAGCATACTTTGAAATCTTCAAAGTGTTTTCCTAGTATACTTGATAATTTCAAAACTTTACTTTTCGAGTACACTTTGTGTTTAGAGTCCTTCTCTAGCACACTTTGCATTCTTAAAGTGTTTCGAACATACTTTTCTTTAAAGTATACTTGATTGAATATGTGTGAACTTTATAAGTATTTTCGAGCACAATTTGTGTTATTCAGAAATTCGAGCAAGGTTGACAATTAGACATGTTTCTAAGTTATTGTTCTGGGATTCTTTATTGATTCCTAGAAAGGTTGCCTATTTTTAATGATTTATACTAGATTATTTTTCTTGTGATTTATTTCTCGAGCAATCTTGTATTTCGAGTAAGCTTACTTCATTTTATTCACTTAGGATTATTTCTATTTACTTCATAATTTCTGAATAAATTCTGGAACGAGCAAGCTTTGTAAAGTGAACTTGAACGAGCAAGCTTTATAAATAATCTTTACTCAGCAAACTTTATAAATGAACTTTTTCAAGCAAGGTTTATAAAATGTACTTTATCAAGCAAGGTTTTAAATGGAAAGATATTTTAACTGCTTGAAAGCTTTTTCCCACAAAAAGACAAAAATTTATTTAAAACCCACTTTCAAAAGGTATATAAGAGGGACTTAGTGAAATTTTCATACTTCACTTCTCTCTCCAAACACTATTGCAATTATTTCTCTTGCTCTTACTCCACAATACAAACCGCTTATTTAAATTTCCCTACCCTAATTTGTCAGCCCACTTAATCTGACTCGGTAAGCTTCAATTGAATATTTTACGACAATGATTATGTGGATTTAAACATTCAATTTCGAAAATAACTGACATTTCTGTTTTCTTGTAGGTTATTAATTTGTCGAAGCACAGGTTCTTAAAAACATTTCTTCTATTTGCTTGTTCAAATTATAACCTAAAACCTTTCAAAGATATGAACTTTATTACTAATTTCTACTTTGAATGTGTTTCTGTTTATGTATGAACAGATATGGCGGATAAACTGACATACCCTTTTGAGAAGAAGCACAACATGTGTGCTCTAATGCACGTGACTCCTGATAGTGAGGATGTAGCTTTGATGATTAGATGGCTTCAATTATCTAATCTGAGGTTTTCATTGACTGCCATGTGATTTACAGAAACCATCAGTTGGATTTCTGGCACTCAGTTCAACTAATTGATGACACCGAAGGTAGGAAGTTGGAGGCTACCATTGTCGACAGCAAATAGTGATCACAGAACAACTCATCAGAGCAAGCTTACAACTGAATGATGCTGCTGAAAACCCAATAGATTTTTCCACAAACCGTTTGCTGACAATCTTTTAGGATACAATGGGTTATCAGGGTGATGTACATGAAGGGCAGCTCAAGAAAGGGATGTTTCCTAACCTTTATAGGTTTTTGATTAATCATATTATTCAAGGATATGCTCCACGAAAGTGATCTTGGACCTTAATGAGCAGAGATTTACAAATGCAACAGTGGCTGCCATCTTTAGACACCCATTAAATTTTTTAAAAATGATTTTTAATGGCCTTGTATTAAATTTGAGAAAGCCCAACAGGGAGAAATTCTTAGTCTATCCAAAATTTCTCTAGATTATCTTTAATAAGGAGCTACAGGATCTACCAACCATGGAAACTACATATCTACTGCAAGATCCAAACACATACAAAAGGATTGCTAAGTTGCAAGATCTAAACACGTACAAAAGGATTGCTAAGTTGGAGGAAGTTGATAATGATTCTGATAATGGTGATGGTGGAGATGCAGAAGATGATGATGAAGGTGTTGGAGGAAATGTAGATGATGAGGTTAATGATCAAGCACATGGGTAGAACTTAAACCATCCTTTACCCACACCACCAGCCACACCAAATAACCCACCCCAACAACACACACCATCCCCACCACCACAAAATGAACCTTTTATCCCATCCCCACCAATAGAAACCCAACCCCAAACCCAAAGCCCACCTCAAGACCAAAATATTAACCAAAACCAACCCTCTATCCCACTCCAAGACCTACCCTTTCATGAACCATATATACCACAACATGTCCCAGCCCATCTACTTAACCTACCAACCACATCATTCAAATCCCCAACCCAAACTCAAACCTTAGACCAATCTAACCCACCAACCTTTGAAATCATACATACCTACAAACCCTTACCTACAATCCAAAATGAAAATCCACTACCCTAAACTAGCACAAATATCTTTAAAAGCCCAAGCCCAAAACATGACCAAATCCCAGCGCATGAACCATTCCAACCTCAAACTGATCCATTCTCAGACCCACCAACCCGATCACCTTCCCCTGGTGCTCACTTATTTAAACGACACTTGGATCAAGTGGTGGAAAATGTTAACCTGAGAAGGACGAATGCTGAACTCTCAAAAGAAAATGAGGACTTGAAGGCACAGTTGACACAAGCATTAAACAAAATTCAAACCCTATAGGCTGAGGTTGAGAAGACCTCAGCTGTACCAAAACCTGGGGTAGAATCTTTTGGTTGCCACTAATGTTGTTGTTGTTGAGGAGGTTGTGAATGTTGAGGTGGATGTTTAAGATGGTTTGAAAACCTTGTGCATTTTATATGGTGAGAGTGATGAAGATGATGATAGTGGAGAAAGGAGGATTAAGGATGTTGATTATGAAGCTGACCAATCTGATGTTGGAGAACAAGAGTATGATGTGGAGAATGTGAATGAGAAGGAAGGTGAGAAGGAGATGGATGTGGATGTGAATGTAGAGAATGTGCAAACTGATTAACATGATGATGTTGGGACTTCCAAGAAGGTTGTTGAGGATGATGAGGAGATGAAAAATTTAATGGATGATATTGAAAATTTTCCCAGTGAACCTGAAGAGGTGAGAGAGTCTGAAGAAGAAAGGAGAACAAATCCATTAATGATGAATCTGAAGATGATAATTCCGTTGAAGAATCTGCCAAAAGGCATGCTGATACTTTACTTGAAATATTGGAAAGAGAAAGGATTGCCAGATCCATGACTAAACAAGAGTTTATTCAACCAGAAACTCTACTGGAGCAAGCCCATATTGCCAAAACATTAGATCAAGAGGGGGAGCTTGACCAGGAAGCAACTGAAGGTTTGATTAAGCTAAGGCAAGTGGAAGAGGTTGATAATACACTAGCCATGGTCGTGTATCAATTCAAACAAGCTAAATCTGAAACACAAATAGTGACTGATGAGGCTGGAGAATCAATTACAATTATAGCCACAATGAAATGGGTTAAACAATTAGAAGAAGATGTTAAGAAAAAACCTGATGGATGGAGTTATGTTGATGAGGCTAGAAGCAAATTTGGAATGATATACATAAGAAAGAGGAAGAGAGATGAAAAGACTGATAAAGATGAAGATGATAACCCCAAAGCTGTGAAGAGTCCTATTAAGGATGATGTTAAAAGGACTAAGTACTTTGTGGAAAGTTCTAAGGACAGTCCTCTAAAGGATGTTCCTCTTCAAAGCCATATGCATACAGATGAGCAATGAACCACGTATTGAAGCTCTTGAAGAATCCACTGAAGAGGAGGATGAAACTATTGACTCCCCAAATATTGATATGACAGATGTGCACAGGGAGAATATACAGAATATGTTGGATAATGCAAGAAGGGATCATCCTCTAATTCTCGGTTTGATTAAGTATGGATACAAGTATGAAACTTTGGCTCCAACGACAGATGAAAAGCTACAAGAATTAATTGATGGTGAAGTAGATGAGATCAAGAGGAGAATGGAAAAGAAGAACAATGATTCTCAGAAATTCAGAAGTTACTTGAGAATGCATGGATTATCTGAAAAATATTTTAGTAATATGAAGTTTGATGAATTGGAAGAACATTACAATTTGAATGTGGAAAGGGTAAAGAAGGAAGAATTGGAAAGAATGAAAAGGGACACTAGCCAAAAAGAAAAGATTGATGAACTGTTTAAAATATTTGAAGGAAAATGCAAATATCTGATTGACAGAGGAATGTCCATGGAATTGGTTGACATTCTTTCAAAAGAGAAGAATAGGACCTACTTTAGAAGATTATCAATGAATGATGACACTGAAAAATCTACAAAAAGGCCAAGGGTTGTCACACTTGCTGAAGAAGAAAATGCTGAAAAGAAAAAGAAATAGGAAGATGAACATCTAAAAAGGCTTGACAGATTAATGGATGTAAGGGGGAGATTGAATGAGTTCCAAAGGATGAGCAGAAGTGAAAAGTTAGCGTTATACCAGTCTGAGTAGGAAAAAGATACTCAAGAAAAGGCTGAATCTTCAAAAGCTTCCAATGTTCCTATTGAATGTGAAACCAGAACCAGTTGAACACTTAGAGCCATGGGATGACGAGAACAAAATGAAGACCCTAAAAGGATTGATGATGAGTAAAGGGATGGCAGAAAGTGTGTTTGATAACTTGGGGAAAGGTCAGCTGAAACAGTTGTTTTATGAATAGAAGGTTGAATGGGAAATATTTGAAGCTGAACAGAGAAATCCAAGTAACTTTTATTTTGGACCAAGAAGAAAAAAATTTTGTCCCTTCTGGTCAACTTGGAGATGAAAGAATAGTGAGAGTGATTACCAGACTATCCAGAGAAGGAGTTGAAAATTTCCTTAATTTGATGAGGATGCTAGTGGACATGGTATCTGTAATGTTTGAGAAAAGATTTGAGGATGTTAGGGACACTAAACGTAGAAAGGAAACTACCTCTAGGCCCTCAGCTGCAAAAGTCCCAATTCCTACTACAAGAATTGCACCCCAAAGACAACGTGTAACATCCCGAAAATTCTCTTAACCGAACGACGCAAGTGTATAGTTGTAAATTAATTTCTCGGGATTCTCTAGAGGGCTTGGGAACCAATAGGCATGTCAAAAGAAGTATTTTATTTACAAAGTGCAAGGGGTTAAAGTGAAAATTAATTAAAGTTATAACCCAAAACTTTTCCCCCAACCCTAATCTGGTCGCCACTTTCCCAGCCCTAAAACCCTTTGTTCTTGATCGATTTAATTCAATTCCAAGCTGGTAGGGTTCGTTCAAGGTGTGTACTACACCCCCATGATGTTTAATTTCATAATATGGGTCGTTAAAATGGCCAATTAACCCGTTTCTTGAACTAGGGAGAGATTCGAATTAAATTCGTTTGGCACATTTCCCTAGGTCAAAAGTTGGAGTTTTTGGGGTCAAAAGTTTCCCAGGTATGTCTAGTATATCATACTTAAATTTCATGGAATTTGGAGTTGTTTTGGTGGGTCATTTGTTAAAAAACAAAAATTAGGGTTTCCCCGGGTTTAAAATCGTAATTCTTGCAATTGGGTTGTTATTTGAAGGAATTGTCAACCCGATCAGTTTGTGGTGTCTCATGTTAGTATTTGAACAATAGGAAAATTATTATTTTGGTCTTAGGGGCTGGCTTGGTTGATGACACCTTAATCGTTTTGAAAGAGCGCGTAAAATCGATTAATTGTTAATGAATGTGGAAAATGATGAGATTTCAAACCCCATCAACTCGGGTAGTTAAATATTAATGGGTAGGCTTTAAGGATGTCATATTTTATTTAAATGGGGCTGTTTTGGATGGGGGTTGGTTAATCGGTTCGTTAACACACGAATTCGACTCATTTAACGTAAAACGGGCATAGTTTGGGAACCGTTGGTGGTGCTTTATTGTAAAGTGGGGTTTTGGGTAATTCAAGGACCCCGGGGGCTGTTGTAAGTGGATATGAATGTTGGGTGCGGACATTGGCCAATTCAAGCCCATTAGGATGTCTCGTAGAATAAACGAGTCGTCGCGGTCTAGTTAGTGAATGTTGTGTGATTCGTTTCAGGAGTTTGATCTGTGAGTGTTAGCTGGAGGATCTGGTTGTGATATTTATGTGGTTCGTTTCAGGTGAGTTTCATGATGCCCCTTTTTAACTGTTTTACGTTTTGGGCTAGCATACACGTTTTATGACGATTTTACCCTTTTGAAGGATTTGAATGATATTGCATAGTTTATGTTATTTTTACTATCTATGCTTGTAAGATTGAAAGTTTGATGTTTATGTTATGTTTATGTGTGTGTGTGTCCACCACGTTTATGTTTTTGTTAAGCCGTGGCCGGGTCAAAGAGAATGTAAGTAAAAAATTCCTTGATTTCCCTGTTGGGGGTTAAGGTGAATGTGCTCCAGGACAGGAAGTATTGTCCTTGGGGCGAATGAATGTAAAATCCCCTAACAGTTTATCTGTCCTTGGGGTGAGTGAATGTAAAATCCCCTAACAGTTTATCTGTCCTTGGGGTGAAGGTTAATCGGGTCCTGAACTTTGTGTTTTGGACTTGATGGAATGTGACCCGTGTTACGTGCTTGACTGAGGAAAGTTTATTTATTGATTTATTGATGTTATTTATATATCATTATGGAAGTCGTATGTTTAACACCTTGGTTGGTCTTTAAAATAATTTAATGATTAAAATATGAACTCACTTAGCTCAAGCTGACTTTGCGTGTATGTTAGAATAATTTTTCAGGTGGCACGTGGATGGGATTACTGCTTGGAGGTGCACAAGACTACCCGAGGTCCCGAGGCAGTTCTAGTCGACGTTGTTCGTCATGATATTATTTTTGAATGTTTCAAATTACATTTTTTTAAGGATAATATGTATCTAGTCGAAGCCCATTTCTATTTTTAATAATTAAGACAACCATGGATGACCTTTTCTTGTCTTAAAAAGAAATAATGTTTGAATGTTTCGTTGACTTTTCCGCTGCAATGGTACTCTGAATTGGATTTTTTTTAAATTTGTGAAACTAATTTATCTTTGGATAATTTAATTTACAATTTTATGTCTTAAGGATAATAATTTGATATTTTGTAAATTTTCCACTATAAGAATACTCTGTAATGAAATTTCGGATTTAAGAAACCAGTTTAACCTTTATTTTTGAAATTGTTTGAAATGATTACCAACTGTAGGACACCCGAATTTTGGGATCTTACAAGTTGGTTTCAGAGCCAACATTCGAGAGATCCGGGCATCTTTCGGTGCTTGGACTCGAACAATTACGAGGAGGACTAGAATTGTCAACCGCGGGCAGCTTTACTCCAATAGTTAACTGTTACATTCAATGTATGTTATGATGTTTTCTTCCTTAATTGTCGATGTGCTAGATAGAATATTAATGTAGTCATAAACAAGAAGTATTTAGAACGGGTAGGTAAAGTAAACGATTAATAACACTTGATCAACGTTATTAGCAGTTTACCCTTATTTTCCATGTGCTAAATAAGACTCCTGACTGGTTACGTGAAGATTCTATCTTCGTAGGAGTAACGTTTTTCTAGTAAGAGTAAGTTGGAGGAGGTCTTACCGAGAGCTGTGGTGGTGGTTAACCATAACGGGCTAGAATCGTATGAAGGATTTGCTTGTGTTAGTTAATGATAATCCTGAGGATTAAGTTCGTTTTGTGCAAGCCGTTGTGGATGAGGGTTGACGGGTTGTGTGTATTATAGTTCCTGAATTGATTGTCGAGGCGGCGAAGTTGTCGAATGTTCGCATGAGATTAATTAAGGGTAAAAAGATAATGAAGGAGGTCAGAGAGTGAGGAGGACATGGGATGAGCCTTGGGTGATCTTATCTGGTCATGTTGAGGATAAAGGTTATGTTGGCAAGGTTGATGCTCGTGCATACCCCTATGGTGATTTTAAGGTGTGTGACCCTCCTCTTTGGGTCCACATGATGGCTTTGTCGGATTTTCAGTGGGAGCGCTAATGGAAATCGGTTTAGAGGATATTAGTAGGTTTCGGGAGGATGGTATGGCGAGGTTTGCAACCACATCTTTTCGCTCAGAAGCATTATGTTGGCTGGATAATTTGGTTCTAACTGGAGGACATATGGATGTTAAGAGAAGGACTTGGGAGGAAATGAGGAAAGTGATTATTGAACAATTTAGCACCGCTCATGAATTGCGCAAGATTGTGTAGGAGTTCTTGCCGTTGGAGGCGGGTGATTTGTCTATTAAAGAATACCCGATTAAAGCTTATCATGGTGGCCCGCTTGTGTTTTAACTTGGGTACCCCGCGAATGAGAGAATTAAGAGGCATGTTAAAGTGTTATCGGTGGATGTTCTTAGGGTTGTGAGCTATCAAGATGAGTACTTCCTATTCAGTAGCATCGACAACAAGCATCTTTTATGAAACGAGGAATGATTTTAACCTCGACATTGATGGTGATTCGATTTGAGGTAGTAATCCTGCATAGACTACAAAGAAGCCAAAGGTAGAGGCATCTGATGTTACGGAATGTCCCGGGGACATTTGGGAATTCGAGGAATGTGAAGAGGATGTGTATGCTATCATTGCTGGTGTACTCAGATTCGAGGACGAATCCCAATGTAAGGGGGTGAACTTGTAACATCCCAAAAATTCTCATAACCGAACGACGTGAGTGTAAAGTAGTAAATTAATTTCTCGGGATTCTCTAAAGGGCTCGGGAACCTATCGTCATGTCTAAAGAAGTATTTTATTTAGTTAAGAAGCAAGAATGATCGAATTACAAAGTGCAAGGGCTTAAAGTGAATATTGATTAAAGTTATAACCCAAACCTTTCCCCCCTAACCCTAATCTGGTCGCCACTTTCCCAGCCCCCAAAACCTTTGTTCTTGATCGATTTCATTCAATTCCAAGCTGGTAGGGTTCGTTCAAGGTGTGTACTACACCCCCTTGATGTTTAATTTCATAATATGGGTCGTTAAAATGGCCAATTAACCCGTTTCTTGAACTAGGGATAGGTTCAAATTAAATTCGTTTTGGTACACTTCCCGAGGTCAAAAGTTGGATTTTTTGGTGTCAAAAGTTTCCCAGGTATGTCTAGTATATCATACTAAAATTTCAAGGAATTTGGAGTTGTTTTGGTAGGTCAATTGATAAAAAACGAAAATTAGGGTTTTGCTGGGTTTATCGTAATTCTTGCAATTGGGGTGTTATTTGAAGGAATTGTCAACCCGATCAGTTTGTGGTGTCTCATGTTAGTATTTGAACAATAGGAAAATTATTATTTTGGTCTTAGGGGCTGGCTTGTTTGATGACACCTTAATCGTTTTGAAAGAGCGCGTAAAATCGGTTAATTGTTAATGAATGTGGAAAATGATGAGATTTCAAACCCCATCAACTCGGGTAGTTAAATATTAATGGGTAGGCTTTAAGGATGTCATATTTTATTTAAATGGGGCTGTTTTGGATGGGGGTTGGTTAATCGGTTCGTTAACACACGAATTCGACTCATTTAACGTAAAACGGGCATAGTTTGGGAACCGTTGGTGGTGCTTTATTGTAAAGGGGGGTTTTGGGTAATTCAAGGACCCCAGAGGCTTTTGTAAGTGGATTTAAATGTTGGGTTAGGACATGGTCCAATTCAAGCCCATTAGGATGTCTCGTTGAATAAATGAGTCGTCGCGGTCTAGTTAGTGAATGTTGTGTGATTCGTTTCAGGAGTTTGATCTGTGAGTGTTAGCTGGAGGATCTGGTTGTGATATTTATGTGGTTCGTTTCAGGTGAGTTTCATGATGCCCCTTTTTAACTGTTTTACGTTTTGGGCTAGCATACACGTTTTATGACGATTTTACCCTTTTGAAGGATTTGAATGATATTGCATAGTTTATGTTATTTTTAATATTTATGCTTGTAAGATTGAAAGTTTGATGTTTATGTTGTGTTTATGTGTGTGTGTGGCCACCATGTTTATGTTATGTTAAGCCGTGGCCAGGTCGAAGCGAATGTAAGTAAAAAATTCCTTGATTTCCCTGTTGGGGGTTAAGGTGAATGTGTTCCAGGACAGGAAGTACTGTCTTTGGGGCGAATGAATGTAAAATCCCCTAACAGTTTATCTGTCCTTGGGGTAAATGAATATAAAATCCCCTAACAGTTTATCTGTCCTTGGGGTGAAGGTTAATCGAGTCCTAAACTTTGTGTTTTGGACTTGATGGAATGTGACTCGTGTTACATGCTTGACTGAGGAAAGTTTATTTATTGATTTATTGATGTTATTTATGTATCATTATGGAAGTCGTATGTTTAACACCTTAGTTAATCTTTAAAATAATTTAATGATTAAAATATGAACTCACTCAGCTCAAGCTGACTTTGTGTGTATGTTAGAATGTTTTTTCAGGTGGCACGTGGATGGGATTACTGCTTGGAGGTGCACAAGACTACCCGAGGTCCCGAGGCAGTTCTAGTCGACGTTCTTCGTCATGATATCATTTTTGAATGTTTTAAATTACATTTTTGTTTTAAGGATAATATGTTTCTAGTCGAAGCCCATTTCTATTTTTAATAATTAAGACAACCATGGATGACCTTTTCTTGTCTTAAAAAGAAATAATGTTTAAAGGTTTCGTTGATTTTTCCGCTGCAATGGTACTCTGAATTGGATTTTTTTTAAATTTGTGAAACTAATTTATCTTTGGATAATTTAATTTACAATTTTATGCCTTAAGGGTAATAATTTGATTTTTTGTAAATTTCCACTACAAGAATACTCTGTAATGAAATTTCGGATTTAAGAAACCAGTTTAACCTTTATTTTTGAAATTGTTTGGAATGATTACCAACTGTAGGAGACCCGAATTTCAGGGTCTTACACAACATAGGCCGCCATATGATGTGGACCTACCCAAAAAGCTCTTCTTTGACTTTGTATCTGAAACTTTGAAAGTGATTATGAAGAGTGAAGAGTTGAAGGAATCATATTCAAGGATGATTTTACAATTTTTAAAAGAGAACAACTGGAAGAGATGGCAACTATGGAACTGTATGATTATAATGACAGTCATAGGTTTGCAGGAAGACAGAAAAATGAATTATCAAAACATATCAAGGAGGAGGCTGGAAAGGATTCACTATGTTGAGTAAAAAGAGGAAGAGGGTATTCTCTGAATATGAGAAAACCAGAAGGGCCAAGAGGTTGAGAGATATAAGATATGCTGAAATTGACTACATCTCAAAAGTAAAGAACAAAGACCCTTTGGGAAATATGATGGTGTGTATCAGCATGAGGAGAGCAGATTACAAGGCCTAACTATAAAGTCCAGAGAAATGGGAGGATTGCTAGAATTCACTATAAAGAACAAGATGAATCCTACATTCTCAGAAACTCTAGTGGACTTGCCTTGGGCATCATTAAACAGGATGAAGATTTGACATTCCTGCATGATGATGATTTGGAAGATATAGTGAGGTGGACTCTGCCTGATAATCACCCTCATCAACATGAATTATTCTTATTCAAGGAAAGAGCTGGAAGTGTGAAGTTGGCCAGAAGACAAGCAGCCTCAAGCTCAATGAGACACTCGTCAATTTCAGGTTAACTCCGTTAATCCGAAAACTTAAGATCACACGAACTATAACGCATATCTCATTACATTTAAACTAGGGTTTAGATGGCGCATGACAATCACTACACAAGTAGTCTTTCGGAATTTCACCGAAACACACACGAGTCGACTCAAACCGGTGGTGAACGAACAATAAATACCATGAACAAGTATTTGATAACTATGTGTTAAGTTATGTGTTACTTGATATTTACGTGTATGAAATTAATTATGAATGGTATTAACTAAGTTGTGCTAGAAATCGAGTAACTAGAAGTGCAAGGGGGTAAAGTGTAACATGTATTATATTTAATTAATATATAAACAACATATTATTATCACAAAACCCTAAAACTCCCTCTCTCCCTCCTCTCACTCGACGGCAGTCTCTCTCCCCCCTCCCCTTGACCGATTTTTGCACACACACATACATACAAGTTGTTTGCAAGGTTGTTGAAGGAACCAAGGTGATAACTAGGTAAATAAACTTCATATCTAACCCATTCTATAAGTTAATTTCGTGATTAAACCTGAAAATCATAAACCCTAAGTGTTAAATGTGTTGTTAGTTGATGAATTAGGGTTATATGCATGATTTTGTGTGCAAAGGTTACTAGTTTGTTGAGTTTTGATGAAAACTGATGCTGGACAGATTATTGAATTCATGTTTGGATGACTGTAACTCGATTTTAATTTCATGTTTTTGTGTGATTGTTGATTCTAAAATATACTAGATCGAGTCTAGTTTCTTAAAAGTCCGAGTTTGTAATTTTTGGACGTATAAAAGTTTGTTTTTATTATTTTACAAAACTGTTGTGCAAGGCTGATTTGGGAGACCAGCTGTAGGCTGTTTTGCAACTAAGATATCTCATAAACTACAAGCCAAATGGGTTGGTTCCACATTTGGAAGAAAATATATTGAGTTAGGAACCTAACCCAATTGGTCTTGCATTAATTGGATTTGTCATTTAACGGGAATAACAAATAACATTCTGTTGCGCATGATAATGATTGCTGTGTGTTTGCTGTGATGTTTTGATCATTGTGATAAAACTATATATGATAAAAATATAAGAAAATTATTTTTAAAAACCTAACCCACGTGTACTTCTATGATGATTTTTTGGTGATTTATTTGACATGTTAGAATTTATTATATAGAGTAATCTTGTTGAGTGAAAATCTGTCTGGACAATTTACCTGCTGAATTACTTGAATTATCATGAAAAGTGCATAACTAATCGATGTTTGCTATGTTTTGACCAAATTGCCCTTGTGGGGGATATTTGCTAGTAATTTACAATGTTAATACTTGACACTTAAGTAGTTGTTCACACATGTAACGTATCACCAACGTGTTTGTCGAGTCGCACTTATTTCACAAACGAAACACGAAACGCATCTCATGCATAAGTTGTATGTGTCGAGTCTAGGGACTCACTCGTAGTTCAAAACTTAGAAAATCTCGTTTTTGTTTTTAAAACACTAGTGAGGATTTTCTGTGACGCACACTTTTCTCGGATATTTTTGGTTATCTTCGCAAACAGTGAGTTTCACGTCCCCTTTTTACTCTTTTTAAACGCTTTTATTTGGGGGAGATAACATACTCCAACACTGTAGATTTTGTTAGTTTTTATATATCACTTGTAAGGCTAAGTGACAGACAAACCAACTAAAGTCCTTCATAATATCGAACCGGTTAATATTTGGATAATAGCAAGTCACTGTTGAGTAGTACTACTGGGTTTGACAAGCCCCACCCAACTCTAAACTCGACTGTAGGTCGAGTGGGTGTAATCTTGGCAAACACATTACCGTGGTCGTGGTTGACATGGTGGCAAGGCAATTGATAAACAGTCATCTTCGGTGTCGAACACTTAGTAATACATGCTTGAAAGGTTAGCTACCTATTGATATATAATTGACTTAACACTATCTGGTAACGCAAAACGTAAACGCAAACGCAAACGCAAACGCTTTATTTATATAAACTTGTGAACTCACCAATCCTGTGTTGACACTTTTAGTATGTTATTCTCAGGTAGCCGAGAGGGGCGCGCGGTGTAGGAACATGCATTTTCTTAACACCATTGATTTAGAAACTTCTTTTAATTATAGTCTTGAAAAATTGTGTTTTTAAGTCGTCCTGTGTGGCGCAAGCTTGTTGGTTTACAATTTACGCTTCCGCATTTCATTTAAGACTTGATGTCTTGTTGGCTTTGAAAACTTTTAATATGGTGTTTGATTGTAACTAATGATTCCGATCATGTTAGTTCACACCCTCTGACGGTAAAACTCCGTTAATGGATTTTGAGGGTGTGACAGATTGGTATCAGATCCATTTTTTATAACGAACAAGAATTGCATGCATACTAGACTATAACCGCAACGACCCATTAGTTATAATTATATGCACTACATATAAATATATATATTATATTTAGTCATTCTTTTCTTTATCTCTTTACCTCATTCACTCATACGCGCGCAAACACAACTTATCCTTTAGGGATGTCGACGCCATCATCATCATCATCCGACCCGGTGTCTCATGCCCCTGGAAAGGAACCGCAGCTACCCGAATCATCACCACCCCGAGTAGTCCCGGCACTAGCAGCCCCTGCACCGAAGAGACATCGCCCATCTGGAGGCATGTACGACGACAACGGTAACTGGAGCTGGTAGCCAAGTCTAATCGAGCGGTTTGTTTACCGAGAGAAAGTTCCCCCACTACCTCTCCCGGGCTGTTCCATATCCTTCCAAACCCTACCACCCATAACCGAACCAATGGAGCGTGCTTTCGCAGCTATCGCCTCCTTTTTAGATCGTGAAGTTGACATTATGTGCTCGACGAGAGCGAATGTTACTGGATTGATAGGGTATGGAGAAGAGGCTAGGAAGAGAATTTCCTACCTGACCGAAGCCATGAAGGAATTTCAGGATGCTCATGTTCAGCAAATGAAGATAGTGACCAAAATGCAATCAGAGATGAAGTCAGAGACGCAAGAGGCCATGCAGGAAGAAGTCAGAGACGCAAGAGGCGATGCAGCGGTAGCTCTAGCTTGTTGCGCAACACTAGAGTCACAGATTGCTCCGAACGCAGCGGAACCGGAGGCAAAGCCAGTGTCTGTACCTTCAAGAATTACCTGGACTGTAAGCCCAATTCGTTTAAGGGTACCGAGGGAGCCATAGGTTTCCTGCGTTGGGCCGAGAAGGCAGAGTCAGCTTTTGAGATGTGTAACTATCCACCAGCCAGCAGAGTCAAGTTTACTGCTGGAACACTACAAGATTCAGCCCTCACCTGGTGGAATTCAAATGTGCAGATTCTTGGGTTGGAATTGGCAAATGCTATGAAATGGGAGGAATTCAAGAATATGATGCAAGAAGAGTATTGTCCTAGAGAGGAAATCTCGAAGTTGGAGTCGGAATTTTTGGCGCTGAGGATGGTGGGTTCTGAGATTGAAGCCTACACCACCCGTTCCCATGAGCTGGCAGTGATGTGCCCACGGATGGTAGATCCGGCAAGTAAGAGGATCAAGATGTATATCGATGGTTTGGTACCCCATATTCAGGGTATGGTGACGTCTTCTAAACCAACCACCATTCAGCAAGCGATCCGAATAGCCCACAAGCTAACGAATCAAGCAGTGGCACAAGGTGTGTTACCACCTAGAGGTTCCACCTCTAAAACCCATGACAACTCAAGCAATGTCAACAACAGCAACAACTCTGGGAATGGAAAGAGGAAGTTTGACAACACCATGTCCTCATCATCGAACCCTCCACAGCAACAACACCACCGTAGACCTGAACTCACTCGGAACTTCAATAATCAGGGTTCCAACAACAACGGTGGAAGACAGGGTTCGAGTGGCTATGCTGGAAAGTACCCAAAGTGCAACAAGTGTAACTATCACCATGCTGGACCATGCGACCGTATCAAATGTTTGCGATGCGGTAAATTTGGTCATCAGGCCAAGGAATGTAGGGGAGACCTAGAGGCTAAGGGTGCTCCTAAACAACCTACAGCGATGAAAGGGTGCTTTGAGTGTGGTCAAGAGGGTCACTTCAGGAAGGATTGTCCCAAACTTAAGCAGAATGAGAGCAATGGAGTCAATAACAGTAACGAAAGTGGTACTAAGGGTAGAGCTTTCGTCATTGGATCGGGCCGGGCCCGCAGCGATCCGAATGTGGTTACCGGTAAGTTCCCTGTGAACGACTGTTTTGCTTCTGTTTTGTTTGACACTGGAGCTGATAGGAGTTTTGTATCGAAAGCCTTTAGTAGACTCTTAGACTTAACTCCAACCCCGTTAGATGCTAAGTTTCCTGTTGAATTAGCTGACGGTAAGTCTATAGAAACAACTCATGTACTAGCGGGATGTAAGTTGAAACTGTCAGGTCATACTTTCGATATCGACCTCATACCCTTTACGCTTGGTAGTTTCGATGTCGTTGTCGGCATGGACTGGCTATCCGAGAATAGAGCTGTGATTATATGTAACGACAAGATAGTCCATATCACTACCTCTTCCGGCGAAATCATCTCGATACAGGGCGAGAAGTTCGACCAGACTACAAGCGTCATCACCCTCGTGAAGGCACATAAATATTTACGAAAGGGTCATCCGGCGATTTTAGCTCATATTGTCGAGAAACCCGCGGAGGAGAAGCGAATCGAAGACATACCGATTGTGCGAGATTTTCTGGAAGTCTTCCCGGAGGATTTACCTGGACTCCCACCTATTCGACAAGTCGAGTTCCAAATCAAATTAGCCCCCGGTGCAGCACCCATAGCACGGGCCCCGTATCGGCTCGCACCTGCGGAGCTTCAAGAGTTGTCCACTCAACTACAAGACTTGTTGGATAAAGGTTTCATCTGACCTAGCTCATCACCATTGGGAGCCCCTGTCTTATTCGTTCGAAAGAAAAACGGGACTTTCCGCATGTGCATTGACGATCGGAAGCTGAACAAGGTGACGGTCAAGAACCGTTATCCCCTACCCCGAATTGATGATCTGTTCGACCAGCTTCAAGGATCTAGTTACTACTCGAAGATCGATCTGAGATCTGGTTACCATCAATTAAGAGTGTGCGAAGAAGACATTTAAAAGACGGCTTTCAGAACTCGGTACGGTCACTATGAGTTTTCGGTTATGCCTTTTGGCTTAACCAACACACCAGTCGTATTTATGGATCTCATGAACAGAGTATGCAAGGTGTACCTCGACAAGTTTGTGATTGTTTTCATTGATGATATCCTCGTTTACTCCAAGAACAAGACCGACCACGAAGAACACCTAAGGTTGATCCTAGAATTGCTAAAGTAGGAACAACTGTACGCTAAACTCTCGAAATGCGAATTTTGGCTTCGCGAGGTTCACTTCTTAGGGCATGTGATCAATGAGAATGTTATCCATGTCGATCCCGACAAGGTATAGGCCATCAAAAACTGGGAAGCACCTAAGACTCCGACCGAGGTGCGACAATTCCTAGGACTGGCTGGCTACTACCGACGTTTCATCGAGGGATTTTCAAAGATTTCTCAACCCCTCACCGCATTGACACACAAAGGTACTAAGTACATCTGGGGTGATGCGCAGAAATCTGCCTTCCAACTGTTGAAAAACAAACTCCATAGCGCCCCTATCCTAGCCCTCCCCGAGGGAATGGAAAATTTTGAGGTGCATTGTGACGCATCGATACAGGTTCTCGGTTGTGTGTTGATGCAACTCGAGAAGGTAATAGCCTACGCCTCTCGACAACTACGGATCCACGAGAAAAACTACACTTCCCATGACTTGGAACTCGGAGCTATGGTGTTTGATCTTAAGATATGGAGGTATTACTTGTACGGTACCAAGTTTACCATTTACACCGACCACAAGAGCCTCCAACATATCTACGATCAAAAGGAGTTGAACATGCGACAGCGTCGTTGGGTCGAGCTACTTAAGGATTATGATTGTGCCATCAAGTACCACCCTGGCAAGGCCAATGTGGTGGCCGATGCTCTCAGCAGAAAGGAAACCGATAAGCCTAGACGGGTGCGAGCATTACAACTCACGATTCACGCCAACTTACCTGATCAGATTCGTGATGCTCAACTCGAAGCGTTGAAAAACGATAACCTCCCATCAGAACTCATGCGAGGCATGGACAAGCAGCTTGAAACCAAATCGTACGGGGTCCGATATTTTGAAAACCGGATTTGGGTCCCTCGATACGGAGAGTTGAGAACTCTAGTGATGGACGAAGCACACAAGTACCGATATTCCATTCACCCTGGCTCAGATAAAATGTACCATGACCTAAAGGCACTTTACTTGTGGCCAAACATGAAAGCAGACATTGCCACCTACGTGAGCAAATGCTTGACTTGTGCAATAGTCAAAGTGGAATATCAGAAATCATCTGGTCTGCTACAGCAACCGAAACTTCCAACGTGGAATGGGAACACATTTCCATGGATTTCATCACGGGATTACCCAAAACACCAACGGGATGCGATACCTTCTGGATGATCGTTGACCGGTTGACTAAGTCTGCGCATTTCTTAGCGATCAAGAATCAGACAAAATGGAAAGACTGACTAGCATCTATATAAAATAAGTAGTGTCTAGACACGGAGTGCCTGTCTCAACCATATCTGATCGAGATTCCCGTTTCACTTCGCACTTCTGGAAGTCACTACAGAGCGTACTAGGCACCCGCCTTGATATGAGTACAGCATACCATCCTTAAACGGATGGGCAAAGTGAGCGCACCATTCAGACCTTGGAAGACATGTTGCGTGCATGCGTGTTGGATTTCGGAAAAAAGTTGGGAACCTCACTTGCCTTTGGTAGAGTTTTCGTATAATAACAGCTACCACACAAGCATTAAAGCAGCGCCGTTTGAAGCGTTCTACGGACGAAAGTGTCGATCACCTGTTTGCTGGGCAGAAGTGGGTGATAGCCAAATCACTGGTCCCGAACTAGTGCTCGAAACCATAGAAAAGATTGTCCAAATCCGAAATCGCATGGCAGCAGCACGAGATCGCCAAAAGAGTTACGCCGACAAGCGCCGAAAACCTCTGGAATTCCAAGTGAACGACCAATTTTTACTCAAAGTCTCACCTTGGAAAGGTGTAGTCCGCTTTGGAAAGCGAAACAAACTCAAACCACGATATGTTGGCCCATACCGGATAATGGAACGCGTTGGTCCGGTAGCATACCGATTGGATTTACCAACAGAACTCAGTGGTGTACATAACGTTTTCCATGTATCCAACTTGAAGAAATGTTTTCTGATGAAACCCAAGCAGTTCCTTTGGGCGGGTTGCAAGTTGATGTACAGTTATGCTTCATCGAAGAACCAGTCGAAGTTTTGGATTGGGAAACCAAAACACTCAAACACAGAAAAATTCCAATCGTTAAAGCTCGTTGGAACTCGAGACGTGGACCAGAGTTCACGTGGGAACGCAAGGATCAAATGATGAAGAAGTATCCTCACCTTTTTGAAGGGCTAACCAAGCACCGAAAACCGCGAAATCCGACAAATCGTCAGAAATCACCAGAGGTGTGAATTAAATTTCGGGAGGATATTTCTTTCTACTTGGGGATGATATGAAAAACTGAAAATTTTTGCCTTTTTCAGACAACCATCGCGACTTGACTCAAATTTTCGGGACGAAAAAATTCTTTCAACATGGGAATGATGTGACACTCGTCAATTTCAGGTTAACTCCGTTAATCCGAACTCCGTTAATTTAAAATTAAGATCACACGAACTATAACGCATATCTCATCACTTTTAAACTAGGGTTTAGATGGCGCATGACAATCACTACACAAGTAGTCTTTCGAAATTTCACCAAAACACACACGAGTCGACTCAAACCGTTGGTGAACGAACAATAAATATCATGAAAAATTATTTGATAACGATGTTTTAGGTTATGTGTTACTTGATATTTACGTGTATGAAATTAATTATGAATGGTATTAACTAAGTTGTGCTAGAAATCGAGTAACTAGAAGTGCAAGGGGGTATAGTGTAACATGTATTATATTTAATTAATATATAAACAACATATTATTATCACAAAACCCTAACACTCCCTCTCTCACTCCTCTCACTCGACGGCAGCCTCTCTCTCCACTCCCCTTAACCGATTTTTGCACACACACATACATACAAGTTGTTTACGAGGTTGTTGAAGCATCCAAGGTGATAACTAGGTAAATAAACTTCATATCTAACCCATTCTATAAGTAAATTTCTTGATTAAACCTGCAAATCATAAACCCTAAGTGTTAAATGTGTTGTTAGTTGATGAATTAGGGTTATATGCATGATTTTGTGTGCAAAGGTTATTAGTTTGTTGAGTTTTAATGAAAACTGATGCTGGACAGATTATTGATTTCGTGTTTAGACGACTGTAACTCGATATTAATTTCATGTTTTGGTGTGGTTGTTGATTCTACAACATACTAGGTCGAGTCTAGTTTCTGAAAAGTCTGAGTTTGTAATTTTTGGACGTATAAATGTCTGTTTTTTTTTTTATTTTACAAAACTGTTGTGCAAGGCTGATTTGGGAGACCTGCTATTAGGCTGTTACGACTAAGATATATCATAAACTACAAGACCAAATGGGTTGGTTCCACTTCTGGAAGAAAATACATTGAGTTAGAAACCTAACCCAATTGGTCTTGCATTAATTTGATTTGTCATTTAAAGGGAATAACAAATAAAATTCTGTTGCGCATGATAATGATTGATGTGTGTTTGCTGTGATGTTTTGATCATTGTGATAAAACCATATATGATAAAAATATAATAAAAATATTTTTAAAAACCTAACCCACGTGTACTTCTGTGATGATTTTTGGTGATTTATTTGACATGTTAGGATTTATTAATAAGAGTAATCTTGTTGAGTGAAAATCTGCCTGGACAATTTAGCTGTTGTATTACTTGAATTGTCATGAAAAGTGCATAACTGATCGATGCTTGCTATGTTTTGACCAAATTGCCCTTGGGGGGATAATTGCTAGTAATGTACAATTTTAATACTTGACACTTAAGTAGTTGTTCACACGTTACAATGTAACGTATCACCAACGTGTTTGTCGAGTCGCACTTATTTCACAAACGAAACACGAAACGCATCTCATGCATAAGTTATATGTGTCGAGTCTAGGGACTCACTCGTAGTTCAATACTTAGAAAATCTAGTTTTTGTCTTTAGAACACTAGTGAGGATTTTCTGTGACGCACACTTTTCTCGGATCTTTTTGGTTATCTTCGCAAACAGTGAGTTTCACGTCCCCTTTTTACTCTTTTTAAACGCTTTTATTTGGGGGAGACAACATACTCCAACGCTGTAGATTTTGTTAGTGTTTATATATCACTTGTAAGGCTAAGTGGCAAACAAACCAACTAAAGTCCTTCATAACATCGAACCGGTTAATATTTGGATAATTGCGAGTCACTGTTGAGTAGTACTACTGGGTTTGACAAACCCCACCCAACTCTAAACTCGACTGTAGGTCGAGTGGGTGTAATCTTGGCTAACACATTACCATGGTCGTGGTTGACATGGTGGCAAGGCAATTGATAAACAGTCAGCTTCGGTGTCGAACACTTACTAATACATGCTTGATAGGTTAGCTACCTATTGATATATAATTGACTTAACACTATCTGGTGACGCAAAACGTAAACGCAAGCGCAAACGCTTTATTTATATATATTTTGTGAACTCACCAACCCTGTTTTGACACTTTTAGTATGTTATTCTCAGGTAGCCGAGACGGGCGCGCGGTGTTGGAACATGCATTTGCTTAACACCATTGCTTTAGAAACTTCTTTTAATTATAATCTTGATAAATTGGGTTTTTAAGTCGTCCTGTGTGGCGCAAACTTGTTGGTTTACAATTTACGCTTCCGCATTTCATTTAAGACTTGATGTCTTGATGGTTTTGAAAACTTTTAATATGGTGTTTGATTGTAATTAATGATTCCGATCCTGTTAGTTCACACCCTCTGACGGTAAAACTCCGTTAGTGGATTTTGACGGTGTGACACTCAAGAAGATAAGATCATGTTTCTAGCTTAGATTTACTTTGTAATGTCCTCTGGACAGAATTCCAACTTGTAATTCGTTGATTATGTTATGTAATTTCATTTTGAAATTTGATGTGTATTTTGGCTACGTGTATGTAACCATAGAGGTTTTTTGGTACAAATGAGGTGCTCCAATCTAGGGGGAGATTGTTGGGTCAAAGATTTGGCAAGTAAAGACAAAATGAAGATTGGAATCTTCTCAACCTCTCTGAAAATCGCTAAGTATGGATACCGAGTACACTTAGGCCTCCGAACAAGCCTTTACTTATCCTAGCAAGATATTTTGTCTTCCGGGCAAGGTTATCTTCTGGAATTCCTCTTAAGTGTCAATCCGAGCAGGGTTCACTTTGTCTAGCAAGGTTGTTCTTCAAGTCAAGCATGGTTTTTTTTTAGCAAACTCTTGACTAAACCAAGCTAAAGAAACCAAGTAGTTTGGAAGATCTAGCAAGGTTTATTCTTAATAAACAGTTGTCCCAGCAAGCATGAAAGAAGTTACCAAAGAAATTTACTAAGGACTTCTTCTATCAAGGTACAGTGTTACCAACGTACTTTGATTTGTTCAGTAAAAGTTTAACAAAGAGTTGAAGGGATCATTGAAGAACAAGTTTGCTCGTAGGACCATATCGAGCAAAGTTTGCTATGGTCAAGAGGATTGAAGTCTGCTAGGTGAATATTTTCTAAGGGAAATATTCTAAGTAAAGTTTAACTGGAGAACTGTTCCCCATCACACTTTTGGTTACCAGGTCTACTCGATGAAGAAAAAAGATGTAAAGCTTACCCGAAGATCTGTTTTACACTTAGAATCTTTTTGTAATATGTTTTATGATTATGTATCAATGATTAGGGTTTCTAGAAGGAATGAAAGTTGTCAGGACAGGCCTATAAATCGAATAATATAGGGAACCCCTGATACATACAACACATACACCTTTCATATGATAGCGATTTGACAGCTGACATATTCTTGTACGGATATTCGCCCTAAAATCAAAACATTTCATACTGAAACCCTGAATTTTTTCTAAATGTATCTGACTTTATATTAATGGAAATCTTTTGAGTTACAATGTGTTCTTGTTACATTTGAGTCGTATGAGAAACATTTAATATGTTAGTGTTTTCGCCATTAATACATTCTTGTTCTTTCCTTAAATAGCAAGTCGTTAACCTTCTTGTCAACACTTAAACATGTGGGTTGTGACATTGTGAGTGATGTAGTTATATATACGGGACTGACAATGCGCTGGCGGATCTTGGTGCCAGTATTAATCTCATGTCGTATTCAGTGTATCGCAAGTTAGGCTTAGGCGAGCCGCGGCCTACCCAGATGAGTATCCAACTTGCTGATCGATCTATAAAATACCCTCAAGGTGTGGTCGAGAACATGCTCATTCGTGTCGACAAGTTCGTCTTCACGGTGGACATTGTCATCTTGGACATGAACGATGATGATTGTATCCCGCTTATTATAGGCCGACCATTCATTGCCACTGCACATGCGTTGATCGACGTCTGCGAGGGTAAATTGATTTTGAGAGTTGGGTATGAGAACGTTACCTTTGACATTCGATAGTCACTGAAACACCCCAAGTCCGCTGATGACTCCTTATACTTCAAAGATACCATCATGGAACATGTTGGGGAGTTTTTCAGCAAGGTCTGTGGAGGATCTGCCTCCGACACCCAGATTCTCGATAGGGAGATTCCGGAGATTGATATTGTTGCCATGACCGATCAATCCTTGGATGACGACACCAAGCCACATGGCCCTGAATTTGGTGTGTCTGCTAGGATCGTACGAGACGATCGCATGGACCGACCTTCCGTCGAGAGTCCTCCTTCTTCCTTAGAGCTTAAGGATTTGTCTGACAATATGGAGTATGCGTTTTTAGATGAAGAAAGGAAGCTGCCAATTATTATTGCATATACTTTGACGGTGGTCGAGAAGAGGAAGTTGTTGAAGGTGCTACAAGAGCACAAGAAGGCGATTGCATAGAAGATTATCGACATGTTGTCACACCCGAACCTATGGCGGAAATGCCGGGGCGCGAACTGATTATCACAGCTCTCAAGGCACAATCATGAAATATTAAATGTGACACTATCTATTAGATTTAATTAAATAATTATTTACATCAAATTAACCAAAGTACAAAAATTAAAATGAAATCAAATAAAAAAAATTCATATTCTAATTCTTGTGTCTTCTTCTCTAGCATACAACCTAAGTTTTCTTCAAATACAAGCTTGAAAATCACATCACACGATAACCTGCATATGCGTTAAAAAATACAATAGTGAGTAAATCACCAGATTTGAGATACTATATAATAATAATAAGAAAGGGCTCAACCAATCCATATAAATAGACATTGGTTACCAAGCAAGAACTAAACTGTTGCCATAAAAATGTACATCGGTTGCCGAAGTAAGCAAATAGCGTTTAAATAAAGGAAGTAAGCAAATAGCAAGTTAAGCATAAACCGATATACATACAAGGATTAACAGCTACGGTTTTAAATACTAGATAATAGTTAAATATATAAGATACGCACATGTCCCCAAAAATATTTAAAAATAAGTAAAATAGGGGAGCCATTACTCACCTTTACGAATGAATGAAGGAATGAGTGTGTAAATAACGGTAAAATAAACGTCACGCTTGAGATGTAGCATTGTCAATCCTAACAAGTGTTATAACATGGATTACTAGGGATTAATAAATGGACTTATAGAGAACGAACGGTTATTGTTTAGAACAATCTATTTAATATTTATTTTATAAAGCTTATACAAAGATAGCTATAAAAACAATTCCTTTTTAACTAAGAGTTTTATAGTTGAAATAAATAATACATATCATTGATAAATTCGAGATCGACCAGTATCGAGAGTTTAAAATAATTTATTAAAGTTTATCTTACAAAATAAATCCTTTCACTTAAAGTTGTAACAAGACATATAAATATTTATAAAAATAAAATTGGTTTATAAAGCACATGGTCAAATCATCATGCAAAATAACAAGGTGTATTTCATATATTAATTATATATTTTAATTAAACAAAACCTTTTTAAATCATTATTATAAAAACCTTTATCAAATTAATTATTAAATATTCATATACCTATATATATATATATATATATATATGGTTTTTAACAAAGTTCGGAATACAACTAGTTTTATGTGTTGGATTTTAATAAAATACTGTTTAATATATATATAATATATAATGTAATTGATTTAATATACTAATATATATTGATTTCGATGGTTTAAAAAAATTTAAGTATTAAATAAACGAAAATCTACCAAAAACTGGCTGCTAGGGCTCGAACCCGCGCTGGCAGCCGGTTCTCAGAAGTCACTCGTCTGTCCAGAACCAAGTGATCTACCCAGTATTATGCAAACAACTCAGAAGCAAAGAAATATAAACAAACAGATGGAGATCCCAACAATGGATAAACCCTAGGATTAACAATCCCGTTAATTGGTGATTGTTAATCCTATTCAAGTTAGGGTTAATGAAGAGCGTCCAACAATAATCAAATCTGTATAAACAATTACCTTAAAAGTCGTACATACGATGGTTAATGAAAACGAGAAAGGTTCGGCCAACTAATGATCCAAAAACCGATATGTAGAGGGTGTTAAATTGAAATTAGGTAAAGGGGTTATGACGGCGACGAAGTATGGATGTTTTCTGCAGATTCAACTAAATTTATATTGTCGTTTGCATGTATAATAAGATAGATTTTGACTCGGCTGAGCATAATTAAGAAAAACAAATTAATTTCGATCAATTAGCCAAATTTGAATTGTCAGCATAACGATTAAGGAAGGTATAACGTAATCCCAGATTCAATTTCCAAGTTAACAACGAATATTATGGTCCAAGAGATCCAGATTTGTAATCGGGTAGATGGTTAGGGTTTGGATTTGGGGTTGGGTCTTGGATTATCCAGATCCAATGATGGGTTATCAGAAACTTGCAAATTAGACCCTGAACCTTGAAGATGGAAACACAATTTGGTAAAAGTTTTAAGTTTGGGTTAACTTTGACATAATATGAAAGTTAAATTATATATTATATATTATATAATGATATAAAAAATAAATTTTCTCGATAAATGCGTTAGAATTTCCCGAACATCAAGACGGGTCGGTTTTTTTAAAAAATAATAAATTTTGAAAAGTTCGAGTTGTTACAGTCTCCCATACTTTAGGGAATTTCGTCTCGAAATTAAAGGATACCATTAAATTTTGAGTAGGAAAAATATTAAATAAAATTTAAAAAATTTATCATATTACAGATCTTTGGATAGTTAAAACAACTCTCCAAATGCAAATACGATAAGGGGACTTATATATAGGATGTACCAGCGGCGTATCCACCATGTCCTTATCATTTCTACATTTGTACCGTTATCCCAACTACTTTCAATTCTATATTACGACACACAACTTTACGTTTCATGACTTCCATGCGAGTACTTCGATAATTATGTTCCGGACCATAATTATTGTTATCGTCGGATGGTCCACATGATTCGTCTCATTGTGTGGGTTTACAAAACATTACTTCAAGAAACAAGGATTTCAAAGAGTTTTAAATTATAACGCTAGAAAATCAACAAATGTATATAAAAAAAAATCAAAAGTTGTAGTGGGTTTTAATAAAGTAAGAAAATTTCTAAAACATCTTCTAATCGTAAAAGTATAAGTATTTAAAGTTGAGAATTTATTATTTGTTGAGACTAGTGAGATGAGGTGTGTTTGATAAGGATACACAACTAAGATAAAAGTAGACTTCAATGATCAATCTATTTAAATAAAAGAAACTTTATTCATGGGTAAATGACGTAAAAGATAAATAGTTCAAATGAGAAATAATCCAAGACCATATAGAGGCGTCATAATATGAAATTAAGAAAAAGACAAGATAAAGTAAGATAGATAAAGAAAACAGCAAAAGTCTTCGCGATCGTTGAGTAGCTTAATTGGCGTAACTTGAGGCATTATGAGGTGTTGCAGGAATAGGAGCAGTTGCGGTAGATTGATTCGGCATTGCTTGGAAAACTGGAGCTTGAACGGTTTGCAAGAGAGTTGTTTGGTGGAAATATGTTCGGAAAACTTGAGCTTGCGGTTGAGGGGTTTCATATCGTTGGGTTAAGTCTGGGTGATCTTGACTGATAGGAAGAGCTTGAGGGATATGAGGCTGATGGGTTTGAGCTTGGTGTGCATGGGTCAAGTAGTAGGGTGCAGTCATAGTTTGAGCTGGTTGAACATGGATACGATGAGGACACGAATTACGGAGATGGTTTAGGTCTCCACAATGGTAGCAAGCATGGGTATTAGGAACACCGGGTTGAGAAGTTGGCATAATACTGTTTCGAGAAACAGGCATCTCAAATCGTTGTGTAGAAGTTGGTGCACTATGGACTTCACGACAGGTATTAGCAAGATGGCCATAGAGGTTACAATTGGTGAAAAGACGACAATTGAGGTTGATCAGTTGGTGACGGTTGCAAGTCTTGCAGATGGGGTGGGCTCTTTTGTAAGGTCTCTTTTTCGGAAAAAAGGAAGAGGCTCCTGGTTGAGTAGAATTGGTTGCAGTCGGGTTCTTACGTTTCTTGTTTTGAGGATGAGTGGTGGTAGATGATTCGCCGTTACCAGCAGAGATATTAGTGGTAAAAGTTGGACCGGTTGCGTTGATGTTTTGAATTTGGGTCACCAGTCTAGGGATCGCAACAGTTAACTCTTTAGCTATACAAGCAGCTATACGGTGGTGATGAGAATCAGTCGATTGATGTCGAGGATGAATACAGTTTCATAGCGAAGACATTCTACGAAGATCAAAAATAGAGATTCATAAGAATAAGTTGAGGAAATCATTTACTAATAAAACGTTAATTGCTTAGATAATATATAGAAGTTTTGCTTTTAGAGGTGGGGAATTTGCGTCGTATTTTGATGAATAAATGTTAAAGATTACAAGATAAGGGGGGTACATTGCGTAGATATGTATGAGTTGATGTAGTAAAATGATTAATGCATGATTATTAGAGGAGGTTAGTTTAAAAGTTAAAATTTATTTTATTGAGTTAACTTAATAAACAATTAACGAAACAAAGTTTGTGTGTTGACCTCCCATGAGCTTTCCATGGCAATTTGAATGGCCCAACGAACTAATGAAAAACAACTGAGTTGGACATCCCATGAGCGTTACATGGAAACTTGATTGTCCCAACTAATTAACGAATTAACAAATCAATGAAGTTTGTCGGCCCAATGAGCGTTACACGGCGTTTTTGCCGACCTAACTAAATAATGAACTATCGAAATAAATATGGGTAGTCGGAGTATCTTGTGAATTGCCATGTTGATTACTCCAACAAAAATACGAAAACGAGTCGAGATGTGGATAGTCGGGATTACCGCCTAACCATTAAAATATAGTAAAACCATAATCAGAAGATTACCGAATTTAAGCCACGAACCACCCTGAATTCGGTTTAAAAATATTATAAGGAATGCAATCACTAACGTGGTTACTGTTGACAGCTTAGGGTGTCGGTCATATGGCATTTATGGGTCTCGCTCGGATCCATAAGGTCGAGTACTATGGTCAGGTTATCACCCAGGTAAGGAATAACGTCTTGCCTTTGGTTATTGGAACCGTTTTGCCAGTGCCCAACTCACAGTTTTTCTCCCCTTTTCTTTTGTGATAGGGACATGCCACATAACTTAGCCCTAAGATGAACGAGCGAAAACAACAGGTGGGAATTCTTAAGGAATTTCCCGCAAATAAAAGCAATCTATCTTTTGAAAAGTTTTATTTGAATGTTAAGGCATAGCCTCAGAATTTGTGTGTGTGCATAATAACACAATAGATAATAAATAAATAATTATCTAAGAAAGCTGTAAACAATTTAATTTGAACACATAAAGGTAAACAGATAGGCACGTATAGGGCTCCTAAACATGTGTCTAAGGCAATTTCTAACGACCTATCTTAAACCTTCGGCTCTGATACTAATCTGTCACACCCCAACCTACGGCAGAAATGCCGGGGTGCAAACTTATTGTCACAGCTGTCAAGGTACTATCATGCAATATTAAATGTGACACTATCTATTAGATTTAATTAAATAATCATTTACATCAAATTAACCAAAGTACATAAATTAAAATGAAATCAAATAATACAAAAAATCATATTCTAATTCTTGTGTCTTATTCTCTAGCATACAACCTAAGTTTTCTTCAAATACAAGCTTGAGAATCACATCACACGATAACCTGCATATGCGTTAAAAATACAACAGGTTTGTCAACACAAGGTTGAGTGAGTAAATCACCAGGTTTGAGACACTATATAACAATAAGTAAAAGTGCAAAGTGTTCCTGTGAGATATACAGATAAGCCATAGCATATAACAATCAAACAATTATAAAGAAAGAAAACCATAAAGAAAGGGCTCAACCAATCCATATAAATGGACATTGGTTACCAAGCGAGCACTAAACCGTTGCCATAAAAATGGACATCGGTTGCCGAAGTAAGCAAATAGCAAGTTAAGCATAAAGTGATATACACACAAGGATTAACAGCTACTGTTTTAAATACTAGATAATGGTTAAATATATAAGATACGCACATGTCCCCAAAAAGATTTAAAAATAAGTAAAATAGGGGAGCCGTTACTCACCTTAACGAATGAACGAAGGAATGAGTGCGTAAATAACAGTAAAACAAACGTCACGCTTGAGATGTAGCAATGTCAATCCTAACAAGTGTAATAACATGGATTACTAGGGATTAATAAATGGACCTATAGAGAATGAACGGTTATTGTTTAGATTAATCTATTTAATATTTATTTTATAAAGCTTATACAAAGATAGCTATAAAAACAATTCCTTTTTAACTAAGAGTTTTATAGTTGAAATAAATAATACATATCATTGATAAATTCGAGATCGACCAGTATCTAGAGTTTAAAATAATTTATTAAAATTTATCTTACAAAATAAATCCTTTCACTTAAAGTTATAGCAAGACATATAAATATTTATAAAAATAAAATTGGCTTATAAAATACTTGGTCAAATCATCATGCAAGATAATATGGTGTATTTTCTATATTAATTATATATTTTAAATTAACAAAAAAATTTTAAATCATTATTATAAAAACCTTTATCTAATTAAATACTAATTAATATATATAATATATAATGTAATTGATTTAATATACTAATATATATTGATTTATATGGTATAAAAAAATCTAAGTATTAAATAAACGAAAATCTACCAAAAACTGGCTACAAGGGCTCGAACCCGCGTCAGCAGCCGGTTCTCAAAAGTCACGCGTCTGTCCAGAACCAAGTGATCTAACCAGTATTATGCAAACAACTCAGAAGCAAAGAATATAAACAAATAGATGGAGATCCAAACAATGGATAAACCCTAGGATTAACAATCCCGTTAATCGGTGATTGTTTATCATATTCAAGTTAGGGTTAATGAAGAGCGTCCAACAACGATCAAATCTGTATAAACAATTACCTTAAAAGTCGTACATACGATGGTTAATGAAAATGAGAAAGGGTTGGCCAACTGATGATCTAAAAACCGATATGTAGAGGGTGTTAAATTGAAATTAGGTAAAGGGGCTATGATGGAGACGGAGTAAGGATGTTTTCTGCAGATTTAATTGAATTTACATTTTCGTTTTCATGTATAATAAGATAGATTTTGAGTCGGCTGAGCATAATTGTTAGTGCACGGTTTTGCGTCTTGAGTCTTTGTAATCATCGCTAATGTATTTTTCCTTTTTGTATAATGTAATAAACAAATATTTATCTGTTTAGTTCGTTATATGTAATGTCTAGTTCGCTAAGGTTGTTTAGCGAACTAAGACTTAAGTTTATTCCCTCCTGATTCGTTAGGGGATGTTAACGAATCAGGAGGTGTTTTGTTAAGCTATTTATGTATGTAACGAAGTAGTGTCTAGTTCGCTAGTGTGACACTCGTCAATTTTAGGTTAAATCCGTTAATCCGAACTCCGTTAATTCAAACTTAAGATCACACGAACCATAACGCATATCTCATTACATTTAAACTAGGGTTTAGATGACGCATGACAATCACTACACAAGTAGTCTTTCGGAATTTCACCGAAACACACACGAGTCGACTCAAACCGTTGGTGAACAAACAACAATTAATATAAACAAGTACTTAGTATAATATGTATTATGTGTGATAATATTTGTTATGTGACTTCATGTTTGCATGAATAATAATTTTATTATGGATGAAATAGACTTGTTTGTGCTAGAACTAAGTTAACTAGAAGCTTAGGGGGTTAAGTGTAACCTAATTAAATATATAAACAAAATATTATCCAACCCTAATCCCCAACCCCCATAATCGATCGATCTCTCCTCCCCCTCTCCTCTTGGCAGCCGTGAACACCCACACACACACATTCAATCTCCTTGCAAGCTTGTTTGAAGAATTAAAGTGCTAGCTAGGTAAATTACATCCTCTCTAGTTTATTCCATTGAGTTAATTGCACGATTAAGCTTAATATACATAAACCCTAGATGTTAAAAATCATTGATTGTTGATATATTATGAATCTAGAGGTTGCTTGCATGGTTAATGGTTCATAGAATGATTGTTTGTTGAGTTTTAATGAAAACTGATGCTGGACAGATTATTGATTTCGTGTTTGGACGACTATAACTCGATGTTAATTTCATGCTTTGATGCGATTGTTGATTCTAAAACATACTAGGTCGAGTCTAGTTTCTGATAAGTCTGAGTTTGTAATTTTTGGACGTATAAATGTCTGTTTTTTTTTTTATTTTACAAAACTGTTGTACAAGGCTGATTTGGGAGACCTGCTATTAGGCTGTTTTACGACTAAGATACATCATAAACTACAAGACCAAATGGGTTGGTTCCACTTCTGGAAGAAAATAAATTGCGTTAGAAACCTAACCCAATTGGTCTTGCATTAATTTGATTTGTCATTTAACGGGAATAACAAATAAAATTCTGTTGCGCATGATAATGATTGCTGTGTGTTTGCTGTGATGTTTTGATCATTGTGATAAAACCATATATGATAAAAATATAATAAAAATATTTTTAAAAACCTAACCCACGTGTACTTCTGTGATGATTTTTGGTGATTTATTTGACATGTTAGGATTTATTAATAAGAGTAATCTTGTTGAGTGAAAATCTGCCTGGACAATTTAGCTGTTGTATTACTTGAATTGTCATGAAAAGTGCATAACTGATCGATGCTTGCTATGTTTTGACCAAATTGCCCTTGGGGGGGATAATTGCTAGTAATGTACAATTTTAATACTTGACAATTAAGTAGTTGTTCACACATGTAACGTATCACCAACGTGTTTGTCGAGTCGCACTTATTTCAAAAACGAAACACGAAACGCATCTCATGCATAAGTTATATGTGTCGAGTCTAGGGACTCACTCGTAGTTCAATACTTAGAAAATCTAGTTTTTGTCTTTAGAACACTAGTGAGGATTTTCTGTGACGCACACTTTTCTCGTATCTTTTTGGTTATCTTCGCAAACAGTGAGTTTCACGTCCCCTTTTTACTCTTTTTAAAAGCTTTTATTTGGGGGAGACAACATACTCCAACGCTGTAGATTTTGTTAGTTTTTATATATCACTTGTAAGGCTAAGTGGCAAACAAACCAACTAAAGTCCTTCATAACATCGAACCGGTTAATATTTGGATAATTGCGAGTCACTGTTGAGTAGTACTACTGGGTTTGACAAACCCCACCCAACTCAAAAACTCGACTGTAGGTCGAGTGGGTGTAATCTTGGCTAACACATTTCCATGGTTGTGGTTGACATGGTGGCAAGGCAATTGATAAACAGTCAGCTTCGGTGTCGAACACTTACTAATACATGCTTGATAGGTTAGCTACCTATTGATATATAATTGACTTAACACTATCTGGTGACGCAAAACGTAAACACAAAACGCAAACGCAAACGCAAAACGTAAATGCAAACACTTTATTTATATAAACATGTGAACTCACCAACCCTGTGTTGACACTTTTAGTATGTTATTCTCAGGTAGCCGAGGCGGGCGCGCGGTATAGGAACATGCATTCGCTAAACACCATTGCTTTGAAAACTCCTTTTAAATTTTTTTCTTAATAACTTGGGTTTTTAAGTCGTCCTGTGTGGCGCAGACTTTTTGGTTTACAATTTATGCTTCCGCATTTCATTTAATACTTAATGTCTTGTTGGTTTGAAAACTCTAAACATGGTGTTTGATTATAACTAATGATTCCGATCCTGTTAGTTCACACCCTATAATGGTAAAACTCCGTTAGTGGATTTTGAGGGTGTGACAGATTGGTATCAGAGCCATTGGTTATAGCGAACTAGAATTGCATGCATACTAGACTATAACCGCAACGACCCATTAGTTATGATCTTACGCACTACATATATGTATATAGATATGATATATATTTAGTTACTCATTTTCTTTATCTCTTAACCTCATTCACTCGTACGCGCGTAACCCATACACGAATTATCCTGTAAGGATGTCGACGCCATCGTCATTATCATCCGACCCGATGTCTCACGCCCCTGGAAAGGAACCGCATCTTCCCAACTCATCACCACCCCGAGTAGTCCCGGCACTAGCAGCCCCCGCACCGAAGAGGTATCGCCCATCTGGAGACGTGTACGAGGACAATGGTCACTGGAGTTGGTACCCCGAGTCTAGTCGAGCGGATCGTTTACTGTGTGCAAGTTCCACCGCTACCTCTCCCGGGTTGTCCTACATCTTTCAAAACGCTACCACCCTTGAAACTCCCTATGGAGCGCGCTTTCGCAGCCCTTGTTTCTTGTTTAGAGCGTGAGGTTGACATTATGCACTCGACTAGAGCAAACGTGAGAGAATTGAAAGATAATGGAATCGATGTCCGAGAGAGAATTTCCTTCCTAACCGAAGCCATGAAGGAAGTTCATGATGCTCATGTTCAACAAATGGAGATAATGAACAAAATGCAAGCAGAGATGATAGATTTGCGTGACCAAATTTTTAGTGCAAGAGCCCTTGCAGCGACAGCTCTAGCCCGCTGCGACACACTAGGGGCGCAGATTGCCCCGGATGCAGAAGAACCTGAGGAAGAACCCGAGGAAGATACTGAGGAGGATGCACACTCGGACGTGTTCTCAGGCGACGACATCTCAGGATGATAACACCTAGATGTCAGGAAGAAACGCTGGTCATGGTCGCGGTAACATTAACCTTACCGCAGTAGAACTCCAAACCCTACTGAATGACCATGCGGCGACAGCTCTAGCTGCGCACGTTCAGAATCAAGCCAGAGGTCAAGCCGGAGTCTGTACTTTCAAGAACTACCTGGACTGTAAGCCTAATTCATTTGACAGAACAGAGGGAGCCATAGGTTTCTTGTGTTGGGCCGAGAAGGCAGAGTCAGCCTTTGAGATGTGCAACTGTCCACCAGCCAGCAGGGTCAAGTTGCTGCTGGAACACTGCAAGATTCCGCCCTCACCTGGTGGAACTCTAATGTGCAGATTCTTGGGTTGGAATTGGCAAATGCTATGAACTGGGAAGAATTCAAGAACATGATGCGAGAAGATTATTGTCCTAGAGAGGAAATCTCGAAGTCGGAATCGGAATTTTGGGCGTTAAAGATGGTAGGTTCTGAGATTGAAGCCTACACCACCCGTTCCCATGAACTGGCGGTGATGTGTCCGCGGATGGTTGACCCGCCGAGTAAGAGAATCAAGATGTATATCGATGGTTTGGTACCCCAGATTCAAGGTATGGTGACGCCTTCCAAACCGGCTACAATTCAGCAAGCGATCCGAATAGCCCACAAACTGACGGACCAAGCAGTGGCACAAGGTGTGTTACCACCTAGAGGTTCCACCTCTAAAACCCATGACAACTCAAGCACTGACAACAAAAACAACTCTGGGAATGGAAAGAGGAAGTTTGATAACACCAGGTCCTCATCATCGAACCCCCCACAACAACAACACCACCGTAAACCTGAACTCGCTCAGAACTTCAATAATCAGGGTTCCAACAACAACAACGGTGGCGGACTGGGTTCGAGTGGCTATGATGGAAAGTACCTGAAGTGCAACAAGTGCAACTATCACCATGCTGGCCCTTGCAACCGTATCAAGTGTTTGCGATGTGGTAAATTGGGTCATCAGGCCAAGGACTGTAGTGGAGACCTAGCGGGTAAGGGTGCTCCTAAACAGCCTGCAACAACGAAAGGGTGCTTTGAGTGTGGTCAGGAGGGTCATTTCAGGAAGGAATGTCCCAAACTGAAGCAGAATGAGAACAATGAAGGCAATAACAGTGGGGGAGCAGTGGTAAAGGTAGAGCTTTCATCATTGGGTCGGGCCAGACCTGCAGGGATCCGAATATGGTTACCGGTAAGTTCCCTGTGAACGATTGTTCTGCTTCTGTTTTGTTTGACATTGGAGCTGATAGGAGTTTTGTATCGAAAGACTTTAGTAAACTCTTAGACTTAACTCCAACCCCGTTAGATGCTAAGTTTCCTGTTGAATTAGTTGATGGTAAGTCTATAGAAACAACTCATGTACTAGCGGGATGTAAGTTGAAACTGTCAGGTCATACCTTCGATATCGACCTTATACCCTTTTCGCTTGGTAGTTTCGACGTCGTTGTCGGCATGGACTGGCTATCCGAGAATAGAGCTGAGATTATATGTCACGACAAGGTAGTCCATATCACTACCCCTTCAGGCGAAATCATCTCGATACAGGGCGAGAAGAGCGGCATGACTACAAGCGTCATCCCCCTCATGAAGGCGCAGAAATATTTACGAAAGGGTCATCTGGAGAATTTAGCTCATATTGTCGAGAAACCCGTGGAGGAGAAGTGAATCGAAGACATACCGATTGTGCGAGATTTTTCGGAATCCTGGAGGATTTACCTGGACTCCCACCTATTTGACAAGTCGAGTTCCAAATCGAATTAGCCCCCGGTGCTGCACCCATAGCACGAGCCCCGTATCGGCTCGCACCGGCGGAGCTTTAGGAGTTGTCCACTCAACTATAAGAATTGTTGGATAAAGGTTTCATCCGACCCAGCTCATCACCATGGGGAGCCCCTGTCTTATTTGTACGAAAGAAAGATGGGACTTTCCACATGTGCATCGATTACCGGGAGCTGAACAAGGTTACGGTCAAGAACCGTTATCCCCTACCCCGAATTGATGATCATTTCGGCCAGCTTCAAGGATCGAGTTACTACTCGAAGATCGATCTGGGATCTGGTTACCATCAGTTGAGAGTGCGCGAAGAAGACATTTCAAAGACGGCATTCAGAACTCGGTACGGTCACTACGAGTTTTCGGTTATGCCTTTTGGCTTAACCAACGCACCAGCCGTATTTATGGATCTCATGAACAGAGTATGCAAGGCGTACCTCGACAATTTTGTGATTGTTTTCATTGATGATATCCAACGTCTACTCCAAGAACAAGACCAACCATGAAGAACACCTGAGGTTAATTCTGGAATTACTAAAGAAGGAACAACTGTACGTTAAACTCTCGAAATGCGAATTTTGGCTTCGCGAGGTTCACTTATTAGGGCATGTGATCAATGAATGGTATCCATGTCAATCCCGGCAAGGTAGAGGCCAAAAAAAACTGGGAAGCACCTAAGACTCTGACTAAGGTGCGACAATTTCTAGTACTGGCTGGCTACTACCGACGTTTCATCGAGTGATTTTCCAAGATTGCTCAACCCCTCACCGCATTGACACACAAAGATACTAAGTACATCTGTGGTGACGCGCAGGAGACTACTTTCCAACTGTTAAAAACCAAACTCTATAGCGCCCCTATCCTATCCCTCCCCGAGGGAACGAAAAACTTTGAAGTGCACTGTGATGCATCGATACAGGGTCTCGGTTGCGTGTTAATGCAACTCGAGAAAGTTATAGCCTATGCCTCTCGACAAATATGGATCCACGAGAAAAACTACACGACCCATGACTTGGAACTCGGAGCTGTGGTATTTGCTCTTAAGATATGGAGGCATTGCTTATACGGTACCAAGTTTACTATTTACACCGACCACAAGAGCCTCCAACATATCTACGATCAAAAGGAGTTGAACATGCGACAGCGTCGTTGGGTCGAGCTACTTAAGGATTATGATTGTTCCATCAAGGACCACCCTGGCAAGGCCAACGTAGTGGTCGATGCTCTCAGCAGAAAGGAAACCGATAAGCCTAGACGAGTGCGAGCATTACAACTCACGATTCACGCCAACTTACCTGATCAGATTCGTGATGCTCAACTCGAAGCGTTAAAAGATGATAACCTCCCATCAGAACTCATGCGGGGCATGGCAAGCAGCTTGAAACCAAATCGGACGGGGTCCGATATTTCGAAAACCGGATTTGGGTCCCTTGATACGGAGACTTGAGGAATCTGGTGATGGAAGAAGCACACAAGTCCCAATATTCCATTCACCCTGGCTCAGATAAAATGTACCATGACCTAAAGGAACTTTACTGGTGACCAAACATGAAAGCCGACATTGCCACCTACGTGAGCAAATCCTTGACTTGTGAAAGAGTCAAAGTGGAATATCAGAAACCATCTGGTCTGCTACAGCAACCGGAACTCCCAACGTGGAAATGGGAACACATTTCCATGGATTTCATCACAGGATTACCGAAAAAACCGACGGGATGCGACACCATCTGGGTGATCGTTGACCGGTTGACGAAATCTGTGCATTTCTTAGCGATCAAGGAATCAGACAAAATGGAAAGACTGACTCACATCTATATGAAAGAAGTAGTGTCTAGACACGGAGTGCCTGTCTCAATCATATCTGTTCGAGATTCCCGTTTCACTTCGCACTTTTGGAAGTCACTATAGAGCGCACTAGGCACCCGCCTTGATATGAGCCTGTGAACGCACCATTCAGACTTTGGAAGACATGTTGCGTGCATGCGTGTTAGATTTTGGAAAAGTTGGGAACCTAACTTGGCCTTGGTAGAGTTTCGTATAATAACAGCTACCACGCAAACATTAAAGCAACGCCGTTTGAAGCGATGTACAGAAGGAAGTGTCGATCACCTCTTTGCTGGGCAGAAGTGGGTGATAGCCAAACACTGGTCCATAATTAGTACTTGAAACCTCTGAAAAGATTTTCCAAATCCGAAACCGCATGGCAGCTGCACGAGATCGTCAAAAGAGTTACGCCGAAAAGCACCGAAAACCTCTGGAATTCCAAGTGGATGACCAAGTTTTACTCAAAGTCTCACCTTGGAATAATGTATTCGCTTTGGAAAGCGAAACAAACTCAACCCACGATACGTTGGCCCATACCGGATAGCTGAACGCGTACATAACGTTTTCCATGTATCCAACTTGAAGAAATGCCTTTCTGTCGAAACACAAGCAGTTTCTTTGGGCGAGTTGCAAGTTGATAAATAGTTACGCTTCATCGAAGAACCAGTTGAAGTTTTGGATTGGGAAACCAAAACACTCAAACACAGCAAAATTCTCATCGTTAATGTTCATTGGAACTCAAGACGTGGACCAGAGTCTAGTTTCTGAAAAGTACGAGTTTGTAATTTTTGGACGTATAAAAGTCTGTTTTTATTATTTTACAAAACTGTTGTGCAAGACTGATTTGGGAGACCTACTGTTAGGCTGTTTTGCGACTAAGATATCTCATAAACTACAAGACCAAATGGGTTGGTTCCACTTCTGGAAGAAAATACATTGAGTTAGGAACCTAACTCAATTGTTCTTGCATTAATTGGATTTGTCATTTAACGGAAATAACAAATAAAATTCTGTTGGGCATGATAATGATTGCTATGCGTTTGCTGTGATGTTTTGATCATTGTGATAAAACCTTATATGATAAAAATATAATAAAAATATTTTTAAAAACCTAACCCACGTGTACTTCTGTGATGATTTTTGGTGATTTATTTGACATGTTAGGATTTATTAATAAGAGTAATCTTGTTGAGTGAAAATCTGTCTGAACAATTTAGCTGCTGTATTACTTGAATTGTCATGAAAAGTGCATAACTGATCGATGCTTGCTATGTTTTGACCAAATTGCCCTTGTGGGGGATAATTGCTAGTAATGTACAATTTTAATACTTGACACTTAAGTAGTTGTTCACACATGTAACGTATCACCAACGTGTTTGTCGAGTCGCACTTATTTCACAAATGGAACACGAAACGCATATCATGCATAAGTTGTATGTGTCGAGTCTAGGGACTCACTCGTAGTTTAATTACTTAGAAAATCTTGTTTTTGTTTTTAGAACACTAGTGAGGATTTTCTGTGACGCGCACCTTTTTCTCGGATCTTTTTGGTTAACTTCGCAAACAGTGAGTTTCACGTCCCCTTTTTACTCTTTTTAAACGCTTTTATTTAGGGGAGATAACATACTCCAACGCTGTAGATTTTGTTTAGTTTTTATATATCACTTGTAAGGCTAAGTGGCAAACAAACCAACCAAAGTCCTTCATAACATCGAACCGGTTAATATTTGGATAATAGCAAGTCACTGTTGAGTAGTACTACTTGGTTTGACAAACCCCACCCAACTCTAAACTCGACTGTAGGATGAGTGGATGTAATCTTGGCTAACACATTACCATGGTCGTGGTTGACATGGTGGCAAGGCAATTGATAAACAGTCAGCTTCGGTGTCGAACACTTAGTAATACATGCTTGATAGGTTAGCTACCTATTGATATATAATTGACTTAACACTATCTGGTAACGCAAACGCAAACGCAAAACGAAAACGCAAACGCAAAACGTAAACGCAAACACGTTATTTATATAAACCTGTGAACTCACCAACCCTGTGTTGACACTTTTAGTATGTTATTCTCAGGTAGCCGAGGCGGGCGCGCGGTATAGGAACATGCATTCGCTAAACACCATCGCTTTGAAAACTTATTTTAAACTTTTATCTTAATAACTTGGGTGTTTAAGTCGTCCTGTGTGGCGCAAACTTTTTGGTTTACAATTTACGCTTCCGCATTTCATTTAAGACTTAATGTCTTGTTGGTTTGAAAACTCTAAACATGGTGTTTGATTATAACTAATGATTCCGATCCTGTTAGTTCACACCCTCTGACGGTAAAACTCCGTTAGTGGATTTTGAGGGTATGACAGCTAGGGAATGTTAGCGAACTGGACCTATCTTCTATTTATAGTGAACTCTGTTCACAAGTAATTTAAGCTTTGAGGGATAATTAACGATACGCTGTCCAAACACTCTCTCGATCTTCATCTTTAATATTATACAACTACTAATATACTGATAATATATATACACATATAACACTTAATCAAACGTAATTATGAGCTTGATCTATATTGAGAATTAATCGATTATACACATATCCAAGATCTGTTATAGTTATAGTAATTGATAGATTCGGGTTTCAACAAGTGGTATCAGAGCTTTAGGGGCTCAATTACACTTGATTTGGTGGTTTATTTAGAGTATTGGACGTTTAATTAGTATTAGATATTTATTGTGTTCTGTTTGGGTGAATTGGGATCAATTTGAGGTAAACTGATTGAATTATGGTAGGTTTGGACTGGCTTTGAGTTGGTTAAGGTATAGGAAAGGTATTGTGAATCAGAATTGATGTTTGGTTTGGTTTTGGATGGATTCGGTATTGATTTCGGTGTTAACCAAAAGAGGGTGTGTGTTTTGTCAGGTTCCCCGATTTTAGCTGGATCTTACTTAATCATGTCATAACTCACACAAATAAATGTGTCTACAAGGGAGTTAATGACGGGTTGCTATATTTAGAAAGATGACCCTTTGTTACAGGCGGAATCAATAAAAAACATACGGTTGCTTAATCAGTATTCAAAGGTAACCAACACAAACAAGATTCACTACAAAGATTTCCATTTATATAATATCAATCATACAAATTGGATAATCTATTTAGGGTTTCTTGAAGGAAGGTTTTTCCGTACTAAGACAGCCGTCACACACACAATATTCTTTCTTAATTAATGTGTCTGTCTGCCTTGTCGGTCTTAGGCGGCGTGCCCTAAATCATTCTATTTATAGGCCTGCCACCCTAGGACAGCTGTCATTCCTTCTAGAAACCCCAAATGTAAATACATATTCAAATTACATAATCAGAAAATATTCTAAGTGTAAAACAAGTCTTCCGGGTAGGCTTTGCATCAATCTTCATTTTCCGAGTAGGCTATGTACTCTGCTATCCTTCACAACTTAGTAAACATAGAAGTGTGCCCGGGATCAGTTTCCGGGTAGACTTTACTTGAAGAGTATTTTACCAAGTAAAATACTCACCGGGTAGACTTCATTCTTCTTGACTTTGCCAGACTTTTCCCGACAAACCCTTACGAGCAACCTTTTTCTTCAATGGTCCATTTCAACCCTTTGCTATAAAATAACTTATTAGCAAAGTGTACTCGGGAGTACTCATCCTTGCTTGAGTTGAACCTTGCCCGATATTACTTAAAGATGTTCATCTAAAACATCAAGCTTGTTCGGACCACTATTATTAATGAATACTTTGCCCGGTCTTCCAATCACTTGGCTTCATGGACTTGGTTAGCCAAAAGCTTACTCGCAAGTGAACTTTACTTGGCTATGAAGAACAGACTTTACTTTACAAGAGGTTTTCAACACATTTCATATTTCATCAAATAATTGAATTTCTTTACAACATTTAATACTTAAGTTTTAACTTAATTTAAAAACAATAGTTTAACTAAGCTAGCCTGTGGTTTTTGATTAATAGATCGCACTTCTAGAAAAATCCATAAATAATTTTTCTTTATTTTATAGATTTTAATAGGTAAAAATGATGATCTAAAAGGGTTAAAAAGAGAGATGATCTAAAAGGGTTAAAAAGAGAGAGAAAAAGATTTAAACTTTTTAGGTGATCCACCATTTTAAATTGCGGATCATAGAATTATGACAGTTTGTGTTAGATCTTGTCTAATGATGTGGACTTTTATCTCGTGTTTCGCCATTTGAAATGGCGGCAGTGATAAAGTTATCTTGTGTTCCGCCATTTCAAATGGTGGATCCCACTACCATCTAATCCACCACCTTGACCGGCAGATCTCGTATATCGAAGCCTACCCCTATAATTTTTTTAAAAATTTGAAAGACATCTGTCATTTAAAATTACAAGTGTGAATCTGACATCCCCAGCCTACCCCTATAATTTTTTTAAAAATTTTAAAGACATCTGTCATTTAAAATTACAAGTGTGAATCGAACATCCGTCACTTCAAACAGCAAATGTGAATAGTGACTTTTATTTTAACGACTGACGCATACTACAAATGGCAAGTGTTAAATAATATTTATAAGTATTTTAAATTTAAGTTATAAAACTATTGTTTGAAAAAAAATTATTTTCAATAATAGTTATCTTTTATATTTGTATTTTTTGAACGGCTATTTTTTATTATTTTTTTAATTGTTTTTTTGTTATCGATAATAAAAATAATTATTGATAGTTTTTTTAATGACTAGTTTTGATCATTAGCGTGTCAATGGCCCCTCCTATCATCTTCATTCTTGAAAGTATCAAAGACCATCCTTAGCAGGGAACCTACCAATGGTTAATATTGTTACTTTTATTACTGAATTTATATTAGTATAAATTTGTATAAATTTAAAATATAAGTTTTTTTTTCGAAATGTAAACTTTCATAAACAAACGAGAACACCAAAAAAACTGCAACCTCCACAAAAGGAGCGTAGCCACCAACAAAACAAAGCAAGAAAGTACATGATCAAAATTTACACAACATGAACGAATCATTATATCTATTTCTCGGTCTACTTTTGTACCAAAGAAACCAATTTGACTTTATATATCCAATTATATCTTCATTTTTAACCTATTTACCTTCAGACATATAATCATTTCTAGCTTTCCATAATCTACAACAAGTAATAATAACAATCCCATGAAACACGTCCTTCTCACATTTAATCTACTTAACCGATTTATGAAGATCTAACAAATCTCTAACCGTAAACCCATAAATAGGGAATCTTTTCACCAGCGACTTATATGCTCCCACACAACTGTCGCGATTAAACAACCTATGGTAATATGGTCAGCCAACTCACTCCTGACTCGCATAAAGGGCACTGAATATTATCGACCGAGATATTCCTTCTTTCAAGGGCCACCTTCGTGGAAATTCAATTCATTTCCGCTCTGCACGCATGAATATTACATTTTTTCAGGACCCATTTACTCTAACTCAATAGTATAATTTTTGCTAGTATCTCTTTATTAATAACCTTTTCAACCTACTTACAGAGAATACCTCATTATTTCCCATCCACTGCCATTGATCCATCCCCATTTTCCAATCAACGGCAGTATTTGAAAGCATTTCTCCCATTCCCCTCTTTCTTGAACAGGACTAGGATGACTCGACCACTCCCATTTCCATTTGTAAGACCCTCCTTGCCACCAAAATCTATCGCTCACTTTACAAAACTTGTTTTTTCAAGTTTAAATAAATTAGGGCAAACGTCCTTTAGGCACGCGTTCCCAACCCAAATATCAGTCCAGAAAGTAAGCTTCTTATCATCTCCCAGAACTCCTTTTATCATGTCTCCCATTTTACAACCATCAATTTTCATTTTGTTCACCGCCTTCGCCATATTCATCCAAACCCTCTTGTTATCGTTTTTAAAAGGAAGTGTGTACCAACCCGAACTCCGTGAGTGAATTGCCATTATAGTTTGTTTCCAAAAGCTATCACCTTTCGTCTTGAACCTCCAGCACCACTTAGCCAATAACGCGTTACTAGTATCTCTAACCCTCGAGATACCGAGACCACTATCTTCTTTCGAGATAGCAACTTTCTCCCAAACCACCCAATGAACCTTTTTAGAATTACTAGACCCACCTAATAAAAATATCCTCATTATTCTTTCGAAATTCTCCACCACTTTGATCGGCACCTTAAATAAAGAGAAATAATAAATTGGTAAGCTTTCGAGCACATTGTAAGGCCCCGTAACCGGTGGCTCACATTTGAACGTTGGATTTACTTATAAACACAGTTCTACAAATCAGAGTTTATTAAAACTTCGCGGAATATAAAAATTTTGATAAAACATTACATAACGTGTCTTAAACAACATCTTTGTCTTTCAAAAACCAAGTAATTAAAATAAATTGAAAAACGTCTCGAGTCTTCTAATGCCAGCCTCTATTCAATGCCACGTGTTCCCCTCAAACGAGCTGCTTCATCCTACTCACCTGCGTGCATACTAAAAGTCAGCTATGCTGAGTGAGTTCTAGTTAATCAGGCAACATACAATTTATGCTCATGTATTTCTTAACGTATCCGAAGACACGTATTAATACTTTATCTTTGTATAAATATCCATAAGAGGAACATCACATAATATCTATTAAAAGAACTATTGCTATTGCCCATGCTATATATTCTCCATAGAGGAGACACTCTACACATATATTATCCATAGAAGGAACACTCTATATATGTATATTATCCATAGAATGAACACCCTATATACTTTCCATAGAAGGAACACTATACTGTCCATAGAAGGAACACTATACTATCCATAGAAGGAACACTATACTATCCATAAAAGGAACACTATGCTATATAGAAGGAACATTATACATTATCCATAAAAGGAACTCTATATATTTATCCATAGAAGGAACACTGTATATAAGCTATTATTTAATTTCCATGTAAGGAACTAATCTCTTCCCTTGGCAATACGTGCAATATCCGAAGATCGTTCACGTACCGATAAGAAATAAATCAATCGTATCTATCACATATATCATACATGGCATACACTTACCATTTAAGGTAAGTGTATTAACTGTCACATCGAGTATGCACACAGCCCCGAAAACACAATAAGGAAATAGGGCTAGAAACTCACCTGATCCTGTTTTTTTCTTCGTTTATCGTAATTCCCTTCTTTAATTGTGCCCTGCTAACTGTATGTAGGGTACACGTATTAAAGCTTGCCCTATTGATTTCCAATAGCTACGTGGGGTGTAAATTGTTGGCCTTGTTTAGATTTCATTTACTTATTATTTTATTATTATTATTTTCTCTTTCCTATAGTATTTTATTATTATCTTAAGACGCGATTATTTAAATATGCTTTTAATATTCTTTTCCTTATCGAGTTCATGTCCCTCCTCGTAAACCGTCATGTGTTTATAAGTATGTTCGTATATAGACGTATGTGTGTATATATAGGACACCCGGGCTATCTCATACTTGTGGATTCCCAAGTGTGATCTTAGGTGTACACTTAAGCGAGTATCTCTTTATACTCATACGTATTCTCAGGTTCTCAACGAGATCAATTACAAATTAATCAAATCACTTCGTAATGTGATCGAACTATAAGTGATTGAGTGTAGGGGCGTATTAGGATTTGGGTTTGTAGTTGGGCTTGGGCTGAGTATTAATAAAAAGCCCAACTCATATTTGTCTTAAAACAAGCACAACCCACCCGTGTCCTTATCAAGCCATTAGGTCAATCTCCTTCTTCATTTTCTTGTTCTAACAGTCGTCCCCTAGTAAGCTTCCTCCATGTAATCGATTTCCTACTTGATGTCCAATATTGCAATCGAGTTCTTCGTATGCGACCAAGACAATCGATTCCTCTTTTTAGAGCGGGTCCAACATATGCGGATATACCTAAGGTATTGTAATCGAGTCATATAGGAGATCTATTACAGTGTAATCGGACTGGATTGTAAGCGAGTTTGTGTGCACTTGTTATAATCAATCAACTATTGTAACCGAATCTGAGATGTGTTCGAGTGTAGTGTAAGCGACTTGGATTTGCAGCAAGGTCTGATTGTAATCGACTTCCAATTTTAATCGACCCGCAATTGTAATCAAGCGTTACCATAGTCGATCACAATGTAAGCGAGATCTGGAGGGTAAACGAAATTTGATTGTAATTGATATGAGATTGTATACGAGTTGTAAGGTGTGAAATTGGCTAAGTATTTGTATGCGAGAATAATTGTAATCGAACTAACAGTTGTGTGCGAGTTGTATATATAAGCTAAGTTCTTATATGCGATTTAAATTGGCAATTGACTGAGTAATGTAAATATATCTACACTGTATGCGACTCGGGTATGTATCAATTGTATGGGAGTTATTATGTATAGATTTACATACTGTAAGCGAACAGGGGTGTAGCTGAACCAGATGGGTCTTGGACAATATGAGGGTCATGGGTTGGCTCTTAGACCCACTGTTCGTTTATTATTATTATTATTTTTATTATTATTATTATTATTATTATTATTATTATTATTATTATTATTATTTAGCATATAAAACTTTAACACGATGCCATCCTACCCCTTAAACGTTCTCGTGACCATTTCCGGGAAAGATTTGACTCAGGAAATCATAAAGTTTGAATCTTGTGGCTTTAAACGCTCAAACAAGATCTAGGGTATCTTTTAACGAGCCGTTCATAGTTACGAGTTCGTTAAGTTCCATTTTATCATCAAGTTTCCAACTTTAATGTTCGTTTATACCCGATCTACTTTCGTTTTAAGTTTCAAGGCCAAGCGTTAATGAAAACATAATCTTTAAGGATCAAGGACATACCTTTTCGTGTTCTATTGTTGTCGTTTGGCTTGGTTATGAACTTAAATCCTTGGATCTACCTTATATATAGAAGATCAAAAATAGTTAGCTTGATTTGGTCTCGGATCTCTTTCTTTCTCTTTTGGCCGTTTATGTATAGTAAGGAAGGTGTGTGTGTTTGGAGTGTGTGTAGAGATTATGGAAAGGATGGAATGAGAGTTAGGGTTTTAGGATGGTTTAAGAGGGTATTTATACCTCTTAAAGCCCATGGACCTAAAGCTCATTACCCTTTAACCCATCTTAATTAATCTAAGTCCATGATCTAATCTTTATTTAATATTATAATTTTTCTATTACTCCGAGAAATTTTCTTTTAAGCCATCAATAACTAATATATTTAAATATTATTCTTTGAAAATCTGGGACGTTACAAGTCTTCCCTCCTTAAAGAGGTTTCGGGAAGGAACATTTCCTATATTCACGCACTCTATTGAATCGCCTTCGCTTTCTGGGTTCTCCTTCATACTCCTGACTTGCAGTCATCGAGTGGTGTTCACGTGTTTTAGCTATTCGTGGTAGCTTGTTCATGAGGCCCTCGATGTACCAAGTCTCATCTCGTCTCTCCAAGGGGCGATGTTTCGTACTATCTAACGCTATTATTTAATCGACATTTTATCATAGCATAAGTAATAATGCATCTAAGATAATTCATGTAATTAATAATCACCAGTCTAAACTTCAATATAAAACAACACACATTGAGTCATTAATAAGTCAAACGTAAATTAAACTTATGACTAGTATCTAGCCTTCTTGAATGGTCTTCTCTAAGCATACGGAGGGAACTGTTTTCAAGCATTCTTCTCTGCTCTGCTCTCGTCCCTTGGCTTCCTATAGTCCCTTGCTAGGTGTCCATGCCCTCCACAGTTATGACACCTATGGTGATCCTTGCACTCCCAGGAGGAATATCCTGCTTTTCCACACCTATAGCAAACACCTAATCCCATTCTGCACTCTCCCGGGTGCTTCTTTCCACATTTTTCACAAACAGTGAACTCCTCATGTCTTGCCTTCTTTTTACGTGGATCCTCTTCGTTAGCTTCATTTTGTTTTGAGGTTGGGTTCTTTCTCTTCGGTTCAGTCTTCTCTTCTTCATTGATGGCAAGGTCCTCATAAACCATCACGGCCAATTCCACGATTGTGTCAAACGTTGCGGGTTTACTAACTTTACCAAAGTGCAAACATTCTGTGGAAGTCCCCTGACGTAACACTTGACCCTCTTAGTTTCATTATTCACCATGTCAGGTACCAGCCTAGACATGTGGTTGAATTCAGTAGTATACTCCCGGTGCGTCATCCTACGGGCTTTCAAATTCAGGAATTTCATCTTCGCCCTTTCAACTTCAGCATTGGCACAAAACCTCTTCATCACCAGCTCTTTTAGATCCTCCCACTTTATTGCCCTAATCTCCTCCTGACCTTTCCTCAGTTCAACCGTCTCCCACCAGTACATTGCTTTGTCACCGAATGATTGAGTAGCATAACTCACAGCCTGGTCAGGACAGCATTCGCTAATGCGGATAATTTTATCCATGGCGGTTATCCATTGAAGGGTAGCGATTGCGTCTTCCAAACCAGTTAGCTTCGGTGGGTCACATCCCTTGAAGGACTTATAGTTGCACCCACCTCGGCCTCTCTTCCTATCATCGACTTTCACAGACTTAACCCCACTCGAGGCCTCCCTCTCTCCTTCCTCATCTCTACTACCATCACCACCCGCCCCTTCAGCAGTTCTTTCACAGCTTCGAGCAGACCCTTCAGGGGCCAAGTTCTTCAGAGCAGTGGCTACAGCTTGAACGATAGCTGCTTGAATTGCGAGATCCAGTTGAACCCCTTCATTGTTGTTCGAGTTTCCTCCAGCTGTGCTTCCATCATCTCCAGTGTTGGAAGCTGTTTCGACTGAAGGTCGTTGCACACGACGAGGCCTACCATGACGTCCAGCTCTCACAATGTCTCCAGTTCCCACATTTCCTCTCGTTCCAGACATCGTATTCTAAAAGGTAAAACACAAACGTCATCACTCAAGAAACTATTTAGTACAAGGATAGTAAGGCTAACAGGTAATAACAGTGGCCAGTTGTGATTAGCTGATCACGTTACATTCCGTGTCCTATACACTTCCTCTTATGAGTCTATTTGTGCTGATCTAATCTTAAGCAGTTAAACAATCAAACAATCAAGAAATCCTATCTCTATTACCCACATATCCTTTCTCTAGCAATTAACATATACTTTACCTTTACTGAGCTTGCTTGAGTGACACATGGCATTCTTGAACTGGCATCTTCTTCTTAATCCCATTCTCTGTTCGAGTCTAAGCATGTAGGATGCTTAAATCTCTCGAACATTGCTCTGATACCAACTTGTAAGGCCCCGTTACCGGTGTCTCACATTTGGACGTTGGATTTACTCATAAACACAGTTCTACAAATCAGAGTTTATTAAAACTTCAAGGAATATAAAAATTTTGATAAAACATTACATAACTTGTCTTAAACAACATCTTTGTCTTTCAAAAACTAAGTAATTAAACATAAATTGATAAAATTCTCAAGTCTTCTGATGCCAGTCTCTATTCAATGCCACGTGTTTCCCTCAAACGAGCTGCTTCATCCTACTCACATGTGTGCATACTAAAAGTCAGCTATGCTGAGTGAGTTCTAGTTAATCAGGCAACATACAATTTATGCTTATATATTTCTTAACGTATCCGAAGACACGTATTAATACTTTATCTTTGTATAAATATCCATAAGAGGAACGTCACATAATATCTATTAAAAGAACTATTACTATTGCCCATGCTATATATTCTCCATAGAGGGAACACTCTACACATATATTATCCATAGAAGAAACACTCTATATATGTATGTTATCCAAAGAAGGAACACCTTATATACTTTCCATAGAAGGAACACTATACTATCCATAAAAGGAACACTATACTGTCCATAGAAGGAACACTATACTATCCATAAAAGGAACACTATGCTATCCATAGAAGGAACATTATACATTATCCATAAAAGGAACTCTATATATTTATCCATAGAAGGAACACTGTATATAAGCTATTATTTAATATCCATATAAGGAACTAATCTCTTCCCTTGGCAATACGTGCAATATCTGAATATCGTTCACGTACCGATAAGAAATAAATCAATCGTATCTATCACATATATCATACATGGCATACACTTACCATTTAAGGTAAGTGTATTAACTGTCACATCGAGTATGCACACAGCCCCGAAAACATAACAAGGAAATGGGGCTAGAAACAAACCTGGATCCTATTTTTTTCTCCGTTTATCGTAATTCCATTCTTTTATTGGGCCCTGCTAACTGTATGTAGGGTACATGTATTAAAGCTTGCCCTATTGAATTCCAATAGCTTGCCCTATTTTATTATTATTATTTTCTCTTTCCTACAGTATTTTATTATTATCTTAAGGCGCGATTATTTAAATATGCTTTTAATATTCTTTTCCTTACGAGTTCACGTCCCTCCTTGTAAACCGTCACGTGTTTATAAGTATGTTTGTATATAGACGTATGTGTGTATATATAGGACACTTGGGCTATCTCATACTTGTGGATTCCCGAGTGTGATCTTAGGTGTACACTTAAGCGAGTATCTCTTTATACTCATACGTATTCTCGGGTTCTCAACAAGATCAATTACAAATTAATCAAATCACTTCGTAATGTGATCGAACTATAAGTGATCGAGTGTAGGGGCGTATTAGGATTTGGGTTTGTAGTTGGGCTTGGGCTGAGTATTAATAAAAAGCCCAACTCATATTTGTCTTAAAACAAGCACAACCCACCAGTGTCCTTATCAAGCCATTAGGTCAATCTCCTTCTTCATTTTCTTGTTCTAACGAAATCTGATTGTAATTGATATGAGATTGTATGCGAGTTGTAAGGTGTGAAATTGGCTAAGTATTTGTAAGCGAGAATAATTGTAATCGAACTAACAGTTGTGTGCGAGTTGTATATATAAGCTAAGTTCTTGTATTCGATTTAAATTGGCAATTGACTGAGTATTGTATATATATCTACACTGTATGCGACTCGGGTATGTATCAATTGTATGGGAGTTATTATGTATAGATTTACATACTGTAAGCGAACAGGGGTGTAGCTGAACCAGATGGGTCTTGGACAATATGAGGGTCATGGGTTGGGTCTTAGACCTACTGTTCGTTTATTATTATTATTATTATTATTATTATTATTATTATTATTATTATTATTATTATTATTATTATTATTATTATTATTATTATTATTATTATTATTATTATTTATTACTATTTTTATTTAGCATATAAAACTTTAACACGATGCCATCCTACCCCTTAAACGTTCTCGTGACTATTTCCGGGTAAGACTTGACTCGGGAAATCATAAAGTTTGAATCTTGAGGCTTTAAACGCTCAAACTAGATCTAGGGTTTCTTTTAACGAGCCGTTCATAGTTACGAGTTCGTTAAGTTCCATTTTATCATCAAGTTTCCAACTTTAATGTTCGTTTATACCCGATCTACTTTCGTTTTAAGTTTCAAGGCTAAGCGTTAATGAAAACGTAATCTTTAAGGATCAAGAACATACCTTTTCGTGTTCGTTTGTTGTCGTTTGGCTTGGTTATGAACTTAAATCCTTGGATCTACCTTATATATAAAAGATCTAATAATAGTTAGCTTGATTTGGTCTCGGATCTCTTTCTTTCTCTATTGGCCGTTTATGTATAGTAAGGAAGGTGTGTGTGTTTGGAGTGTGTGTAGAGATTATGGAAAGGATGGAATGAGAGTTAGGGTTTTAGGAAGGTTTAAGAGGGTATTTATACCTCTTAAAGCCCATGGACTTAAAGCCCATTACCCTTTAACCCATCTTAATTAATCTAATCCATGATCTTATCCTTATTTAATATTATAATTTTTCTATTACTCCGAGAAAATTTCTTTTAAGCCATCAATAAATAATATATTTAAATATTATTCTTTGAAAATCCGGGACGTTACACATATATAACCAAAACCACCCTGCATCATATAGATAAGGATTTTGCCTTCCAAATTGCCAATCTTTTCTCAAAAACATCAATTATACAATTCCAGTTATTACTCTTGTTCATATTCGCTCCCACTAAACTTCTGAGGTGAGAAAAAGGCATGTTACCACATTTGCATCCAATAACCTAACTCACTGACTTCTATCACTGATGTATTGCATCCAAACAAAAATAGATTTCTTCATGTTAATTTTCAGGCTTGAACATAAAAGGAAACACCTTAGGATTCTCGCCACATCTTCCAGATTTGCCTGCGACCATTCTCCAACTATCAATGCTTCATATGCGTACAACAAATGGGACACTAACGGACCTCGGTTCGAAGTCCTGAACCCCTTGAAAGTCACCTCCTCCACCGCTTTATTAATCATACATAAGAACACTTTCATCACAATAGAATATAAGAAATTGTATAGAGGATCTCCTTGTCTCATTCCTTTATAACACTGAAACTCGAAGGTCGAGGAGCCATTAACTAAGACCGATGACCTTGCCGAATAAAGAATGCCCGAGATCCACATACACCACCTATCAGGGAAACTCATTTGCTCCATTACTGAGATAAAAAACCAGTTGACATTATCGTAGGCTTTTCCAAAGTCAATCTTCAGTAAAAAAGCTTTATATTTTGATTTATTAGCCCAACTTATAAGCTCATTAACGATAAGAGGACCGTCCAAAATCTCTTTTCCTTTCAAAAAAGCCTACTGAGATTCCGAAATAATAGAGTCCAACACCTTTTTAATACGATTCGCTAAATCCTTAGTGACCACTTTACTAATCATCCCCACCAAATTTGTAGGGTGGTACTCGTTAAGGTTACTCGGGTCCACACACATCAGAATTAGGGAGATGAAGGTGGATCATACACCTCTGTTGAAACCCCCACTATCAAAGGACTCTGCTAGAATGTTGCCAAAATCGTTCTCAAAATATTCCCAGTACTTTTTTATAAAATTGAAGTTGAACCCATCGGGGCCCCTAAGCTTTGTCACTGTTACATCCCAAAACAGCCTTTTTTATTTCCTCTTTGGAGAACTTGGCTATAAGTAAACTAACATTTTCTATAGACAAACTTTTCATATTATAACACTTCAGTTTTGGTCTCTTCTCCACTTACTCTTTAAATCTATTTCTAAAGAATCCAAAGATCTCTTTTTTGATGATTTTTGGTATTTCACACCATTCACCATTAATCATCATACCCAAAATGGATTTTTTTTCTTTTCCTATTGTTGACGAAATTGTGGAAAAAAGAAGTATTATCACCAAACAATGCCCAACGGACCCTCGAATTTTGTTTAATGTCTTTAATTTGAAATTAGACATCTCCATCAGTTCTTTCAAAGTTTCCAATCTAATCCATTGCTCCTCCTCAGATAAAACCCTTGATTCCGATTCCATCTCAAGTTTTTCAAACTCATCTTTCACAATATTATCTTTTTCACCTTCTTTAGCTTTAGTCTTTTCCCACCACTTCTTAATCTCACCCCTAATGAACTTAAGCTTTTTAACCAACGCTATATCCGCAGGCCCGGTGATGGTCGGGTAAAAGTCATGTATATTATTATATTATTTGTTTACTTTTAGTTTAAATATTATGGGAACTTTGGTACTTAAAGCGTGTTTATGTGTTTCAGGATACTTGAACGAAGATGTAGAAGACTTATGATGACTGACACGCTTTCCGATGCAAAATAAAAGAAGAAAATAAAGTGAACGTGTCAAAGACCCTTAGTGTGCCTTAGAGTTGCTCTAAGGTCAAAAGTATGAAATCAAGAAAGTAGAGCTTAGCGCCGCACTAAGGTCTCACCCCTTGGACTTTAGCGCCGCGCTAAAGTCTCTCCTGACAGGAAATTTACCTTAACTTTGATATAATCAGTTTTGAGCCTATTTTTCGAGATAACATTCATTCCATCAACCAAATACAAGCCCTAGGACGATTTTTCACCATCTCGAAGCCGCCGGTTCGTCCGTTCATCATATGCTTTCATCCCCTCTTTAGATAAGCGAATCCTTCGTGATGCCGATGTCAGGCTAAACCACTGTGTTCACTTTAGGCTAGGCTTTTGTGTAAACTAACTTCGATCAGATTCTATTTTTTGAAAGAGTATGAACTTGATTGAATTTCTTTAATCTTGTTTTACATTATGAATTGCTTGTTCAAACAGTTTATGATTTTGATTTTCAAACTTTGCATCACTTTTCTGGTTGTGTTCATCACATATAGTGTGTGCACTTAAGTCATTGAACCAATAATCGTTAGTCATTGCATACATTTGATATTCATTCATTAAACTAGTAATTGGGTAAATCGGGGTTCATTTGTGTCAACAATTCGGTTAGGGTGTTGTTTGTCCTCACAACCCAACTGTTAGATTTAGTAATTACTGCGCAATTAATCTTATGAATATGTGATTAGTTAGTCATCACATTACCTGAACCTGAAGTGAATCATTCCTCGTAATTGTTTACAGTCTACTTAAAGTAATCGTGTTATATTAAATCATAATCTACAACTACTTGGCATCGTTTGTCCGCTTAATATAATAATTAATCATTATTAACTTTGCTTGCACTTTCCACTGATTCCCTGTAGAGACGACCTTACTTACCTATACTAGTTATAGGTATTTAAGTCTTATAAATACCTGTTTTTTATTAGAGAACGAAATCCTTAGTTATAATGACAACCGGTCTATGATCCGATATGTATTTAGGCAACACTCTCAAGCGCGCATCAGGCCATAAATTCACCACACCTGGGCTAACCAAAAATCTATCTTACTCATCTTATTACCCACCAAGAAAGTAAACTTCCCCCTTTCATAACAAACTCCACCAAATCATTTTCAAAGATAAACGAATTAAAGTCTCTAGCACGAACCGGGTTAAAAATGGAGATCCTTCTTTCTTCTACAAAATGCACTACATTGAAATCCCCCAACATCAACCATAGCCCAGAGTGCCCGTCTTTAAGATCTGCAATTCGGCTCCCCAGATCCTGATTTTCTAGCATCCACTGAGGAGCATACACGTTCAGAATACAAAACGTTTCCGAATATCCAATAACACATCCTTTGAAAGAAGGAACATAAATAAAAAAATATTTGTACAAATTTAAAATACTTATAAATATTATTTAACACTTACCCTTTGAAATGAAAAGTGTGAAAGTAGTGTTTAGAAAGGGCATGCGTCAGTGATGTGGGCCAAGAATTGAAGACCGGACTATTATGTATTTGGAGGCCCATGATCGCACTATAAAAGGTGGCCCATGAAAACATGCATAACTTGGCCCACGAAGCTCCGTTTCAGCCCCTGCCCGAAGCCCAAAAAGGCCACCTAAATAAAGTTTTGGGTATTTTTATGTTTTTTTTCAGCACTTTTTATGTTTTTGTTTATGGGTTTGTGTTCGGCCCATGGCCCATTTTAGGCCCATTTCGTATTAGACTCTTTATTTATATGTTGGTTATGTAATCTAAAGGGACACACTTGAATTTTAATAATTATCAATTTTCTCTTCATTTTCCCTAAACCTTTGGGTGAGATTTGGGAGTTTCGAAGTTCATCACAGGTATTCTCCGAATCAACGTGATTCGATCTTCACTCTTGTTTATACCGTTGCATCAATCAGTCGTTAAATCGATCTGAAAAGTTACTATCCACGCTTTTTATTTGAAATCGGTTAGAAAAGTTACTACCCACACTTGATGGATGTCTAATGCACAATTCCCATTTCAAATGACAGATGTAGTTCAAATGTTCAAAAAAATTATAGGGGAATGCTACTTTGATATACGAGATCTGCCTGTCAAAGTGGCGGATTAGAGGGTAGTGAGACCCTCCATTTGAAATGGCGGAACACGAGATAATTTTATCACTTCAGTCATTTCAAATTGTGGAAGATGTGATAAAAGTCCAAAGATCTGACAAAACATTTCATTATTCTATGATCCGCCATTTGAAACGTCGGATCATCTCGAAACTTTCAAGTCTTTTTCTTTCTCCTATATGCAATTTTAGCTCATCCTTTTGTCCTTTTTAAAAAATAATAAAAAAAAATTCTTATTCTATAGGTTAATTATTAAGATTACAACGTGTTCAACTGAAACTTCCATATTGTAGGCATTATAGAAAATCCACAATGTAGTCATGCACTCCTGTCATCTTATCGAAAATGATCCTTTGCTAGATTGGGATCTGGATGTGGCACTTTTCTTGGGGTTGTCCACGCTGACGTAGGCATGTTAACGTACGTTTGAATGAAAACTGATCACAAAAACAATCACTTTAAAAGGTTTAGGATCCATATACATCATTTTAGATCCCTACACATTATTTTTTGTTTATACGGCTGATATACGGTTATACGGGCCACATAGCACCTGAGTCGTGTCGGACGTTGTCGGTCATTGTTTGTAATGCCTCGTATAGGCCTATATTGGTCGAGTGCTTGCATAGGCCTATACGGTCGTATAGATAATTTTTTGTACACAGTTTTTTTATGGCCATATATCAATGTGATTTATGACTCTAATATCCTATACTTATGAAGCCATCAACCGGACTTGCACCATTTTTTATAGCGATTTTAGCCCTCTCATTTGCAAACCTTTAATGTTTTGTTTCAGTTATATAGAATTATGTTTTATACTGAAAAAGTTGAAAAATATAATAGAATAAATTGTCTATTAAAATTTACATAGCATACTTTTTGTAGTTATATCCCGAGAACATTCGTTTAAGATTATATAATGTTACCTACCATACAATAGTCCATATATAATAATCAATCAATGATTAAACAAAATATTTTGTCAAAATAACATAATGATAATCATCTGATCCACATACTCACAAATAAGTTTTATATACGGTCGTAGAGCCCTATACGGCCTGTATAAAGGTTTTATTGTGTATCATGTGCTATACGAGTAATTAAATGCCTACATGGCTCGTATAGGTCTATACGGTCATATAAGATGAAAAATGTTGTTATTTTTATTCCCTCCGTACACTTGTCAGTCATGCGTAGCCTATACGGGCCGCATAGGCACGTTGTAAGGCCCCGTTACCGATGCCCTACTTTAGCGTCGGATTTACTCATAAACACAGTTCTAAATATCAGAGTTAATTAAAACTTTACGCGGAATACAAAAACTTTCATAATCATTACACAATAACTCATAACTTATCTTGAAACATGCATCTTGTCTTTTGAAATCAAAACATAACTTATAAAACACAACAAGTCTTCAGATGCCAGACTCTTATTCTTCTGCCAAGTGTCCCCGCTCAAGCCAGCTGTCTCATCCTACTCACATGCTTGCATAGTAAAAGTCAGCTACGCTGAGTGAGTTCTAGTAAATCAAGCAACTTACATACAACCATTACGTGCAATTATATACGTATCCGAAGACACATGTCCACTATCTATACTGCTTACCTTACCGCTTAACCACTTACATGTCACTTACATCTTAGCCACTTGTTTGCGGAAGTACGTTGAGGCTTACCCTCCCACGTTCTCTCATTATGCCACTTTAATAACGAAGGAACGTAGAGGCTTGTCCTCCCAGGTTCTCTCATTATGCCACTTTAATAACGGAGGCACGTAGAGGCTTGTCCTCCTACGTTCTCTCATTATGCCATTTTAATAACGAATACACGTAAAGGCTTACCCTATCACGCACTATCGTTATGCCACTAACACCTTTATTAGACCCCTTATCACTTCTATCACACTTTCATCTACTTTTCTACAACACACTTGTCACACCCCGACCAAAGGCGGCGGAACATGTCGGGGTGCAACGATTGCTCATAAGCGCATGACACTATTTAAAGCGACAATATTTAACAAACTCATTTCATTTCACAACATCGAAAATGTCACATAACCAAATATTCATAACTCAAATACAACAAAATATAGCAAATCAAATATTGTTCAATTTTGCTAATATTCTAACGGTATTTGTGACGTTTTCTTCACCGAACTCCATAATCAACCTAGATGCAAACCTGTAACAATTCATAAAATAAAGTTTATCAACACAAAGGTTGGTGAGCAATTCATAAGTTTGAACATTAGATATATAGTATGAAAAGCCACAAAACTAGTATACAAAACCATAAATAATATCTATAAACTTGGATAAATAGTTATCGCTAACAAGTTAGCGACACCCAACTATAAGGGGTTGCCAAATAGTTTAGGATCTTATAGTTATCGTTAATTGCATTACGTTAACGACAACCTTCCATGAGGGGTTGCCAAATGGTCTAGGATTTATAGTTCCACCATCAAAAAGCGATAAACACATAGTCAAATAAGCATAGAACACCAAATCGAGCAATTATTCAAGTAAGGTATACAACAACGTTTGTGGTTTAAGACCCAAGTATAAAACATTTAGTTTAGATAAGTTGAAATGTCACCCCCAAAATAAAAGATAGAAAACGGGGTATGAAGTTACTCACGTTCAAGTAATAAACTTGAAAGATTGATTATTTGGATATTTGCCGGAACGATGAGTTTAACGTATGAAGCCTAAATAAAAGAAAGTCTTGGATTTAGAAAGGTTGTCTTGAAGATCTTTAAATAAAATAATTGTTGCAAAAACTAATCAATTAAAGTTCAAGGTTTAAAATGTAACTATTTAAGAATTTATAATAATAACCCTTTTAAAAAATGTAAGTTTGCTCAAAACCGGGTTAAAGTATCTAACCTTAATATTTACTTAACCAATGTTAAGTAATAAGGTGGGAAAAATGCTAAAATGCAAGTTCCATTAGGCTAAAGATACTAAAACGGGTTTTTAACGAGTGTTCGGGTTGTCGGTTCGGGTCTTGACAAATGGTCAAACCCAAAGTCAACTTTCCAAAATATTAATTGTTATGAGATAACTCATTAAAACATACTAACACTTAACCAAGTATGTAGATCTATTGTTTAGAACTAACAACGCACGTTAAGCGAGTGTTCGTTTTTGTCGGTCCAAACTATGTTATGAGATCAAGTTGGATCCAACTATTCCAAGTACTTAAGAAAATAACTAAAATCAGTTTGTAAACTGTTTTTTAAAAAAATATACAAGTCTTGATAGCTAAAAACACACTTGTGTGTCTTAAGCGAGTAAAAGTCGGTATAGTTCGGTTTGGTTCGGTCTCCATCTCACAAATAGTTCATAGATGGTTTCTACATGCCCAAATATCATAGAACTTGTATATTGGTTTATAAATGAAGAAAACTTAAATTTTACAACAAAAAAAGTTAACTACAAGTCTTTTAAGCAAAGTTTCGGTTTAGTTCGGTTTCCATCTCCCAGCGAGTTCATAGATGGATTCCATATGCTTAATATCAAAGAACTTGTAAAAATGATTTTTGAAACTCAAATCTAGCAACAAACATGTTTAAACAACTATTTTAACAAAACTAGTAAACAAAAGTTCGGTTTCCGGTTTGGACTAGTTTCGGTTAAACCGAGGTTAGTCTTATACAAACCCACACCATGGAACTTGTAAATAAGATGAACAAACTAAAGGGTTAGAAGTTAGTCATAAGTGATATGTATAATAAGTTATGTGTGTGTAAATATATATCAAGAACACGAAGTCCTCCATGAAGCCTTGCCTTATGACATTCGAAACTTAACCAACCAGAGTCGGTGAAGTAACAAATAAAGGAAACAAGGGGTGTGTATTATATATATGTTGTACCACCATATTCAAGAGTTAGTAATGTTAGATGAACAAGTTAGAATGAAAGACTATAATTAGTTTGACTTGAGAAGTCAAAACTTCAAGAATATATAAGAAATAACAACCTTGAATCTATGGAGTTTTGAGAGAGTTTTTGGAGATGTAGCAAGAGTAAAATGAAGAAGATGGGTGTGTATATATAGGGAAGGAGTGAAGGGTTGGGTATAAAGATTCTTTTATGGTTTGCATAAAAATGGGTATGTTTAAATGGTCAAACAATGCATAATATAAAAAAAACAATATTTTATATATTTTATATATTTTAAATGACAAGATCCAATATTTTATATATTTGAAATGTTCGGGTTATAAACGGGTCGGGTTTACATAACAAAAGTGACCCGAAATTGACGAATGTCACAACACTTCCTATCAGTTGAACATTTACATAATGAACAAGTCACGCCATAACATACACACACTTATAATCACTTAGAGATCATTTCCTTTGCCGACACGTACAATATCTGAAGATCGTTTACGTACCGACAAGCTTTCCTTCTTTACGTTCATACATCATCCTTACATTACATACTATATTCATATATTTATTTATAACCTGACAGTACGTGCAATATCCGAAGATCGTTCACGTATAGCAAGCAATCATTCCTATCTATCACACACATCATACATGGAATACACTTACCATTTAAGGTAAGTGTATTAACTATCACATCGAGTATGCACACAGCCCCGAAAACATAAAAACGAAAGGGGCTAGAAACTCATCTGGATCCTGTTTCTTTCTCCGTTTATCCTAATTCCCTTCTTTAATTGTGCCCTGCTAATTGTATATAAGTTACACGTATCAATACTCATTCTATTGTATTTTAGCTAGAGAAATGGCTAAGTCTGGTGTACTCTAGTGTTTCATTTAGATTACATTTACTTAGATTTTATTTTAAATCTTAAGGTAATAGGTTTTCAATTATTTTAATGTTCTTTTCTCTCTTTCTTTTCTTTATTGAGCTCTCGTCCCCCCTCATATACCGTCAGGTGTGTTTATGGGTATTTATAAAAACGTATGTGTGTATGTATACGACACACGGGTTATCTTATGCATATGGATTTCCATGTATACCTTATGTAAGCGGTTACGTCTTTACAAGTATATGCACTCGGGTTCAACTATCTAATTAGATTAACGGTGTTAACCGGGACTAAGTTATATAAATTCATTATATTTATCGGGCTTTGCTAATCGAGCTAAACAGGTTCAGTCTTGGTTTATAGCCGAAAAAAAACAAGTCTTAGCTACTATGGGCCCAAGAGTTCGTGAAATGGGCCGAGGGTAAATAAAGAAAAAGCCCAATCCTTCCATTTTTTTTAACCTGGTGGTCCTTCTTCTTCTTTATTTCAGCATCTTTTTTCCTTTCAGCGGATCCAAGTGAAGTGTCCCCAAAATTGATTACAAAGTATTCGATGATGATGAAATTGACTGATTATATGAACAGATTCAAGGTAATCGATCTCCCCTTGTACGCGACTGGTTGTTCTTGTAATCGAGTTCCAATTGTAAACGATTAAGTACAGGTAATCGAGTCAAGGCAATCGGATCTGGGATGTAATCGAATCATATGGGTAACGAAACCCGATTTTATTCGAGTAACAGGGTATGCGATCTGGAGGGTGAACGGGTAAGTAATGTATACGAGTTTCAATTTAATCGAACCCAAGTTGCAAGCGAGTCATGGTGTAATCAGTTAACAAATGTAATCGAGTTACTGTATGCGAGTTTGTATGTGTCTGTATTGTAACGAGTCTGGGTATTAGTCAGCTTCTATTGTAATCGAGTTGTTATCGAATTGTATGCGATTCTTAGAGTAATCCATTCCTGTTGTGAGCGAATCCCGATTTTATATATGTAAGCGACCACCTGTAGCGTAAGCGAGTTTGGCATGTAATCGAGCTCATATGGGGTTCAATTACAATGTAATCGAATTGATTATTACTATGTAATTGTCTTGGTTGTATTCGAATGCCGAGTGTATGCGATTTATGTGTGTGTATGTATTCTAAATGTTTGTATGCGAATTACCCTTGTAATTGGTTTCCAGGATGTGATCGAGTTTGGGTTGGGGCTGGTGGGTTTTGGACTCTCCACCCACAGCCCGTTTCTTGTTGTTGTTGTTATTATTATTATTATTATTATTACTACTACTACTTAGAGCATTCTCATTCCATTCCCTATAATTATGTGAGGGGAGTTTGCAATTATAGGGTGAGGTTGTAAGTGATTGTGAGTGTAAATTATAGGGTGGAGAGAGAAATGTAGTGATTTTTTGTAAATTTGGAGAAACATTTGAGGAAACATTGTTTCCCCTATTTATTTTTTAATATTTGTTGGATTGGTTGTGAGTAGATGAGAGAGAAAATTGTAATGATAAAGGTATAAAAAATATTATTTAATTGAACATGAGAGATAAATATAGTGTTTTTTAGTGTAATTATAGAGATAGGGATGGAGAAAAAGTTGAGAATGCTCTTAACACATAAACCTCTAACATGACGCTATCTTACCCCTTAAGCGTTCTCGTGTCCATTTCCGGGTAAGACTTGACTCAGGAAACCATAAAATTTGGATCTTTAAGCCTAAAATGTTTAGAATAGGTCTAGGGTTTCTTTAAACGATCCGTTCATAATTACGAGTTTGTTAAGTTCCATTTTAACATCAAGTTTTCAACTTTAATGTTCGTTTATACCCGATCTACTCTCGTTTTAAGTTTCAAGGCCAAACATTAAGGAAAACGTAATCTTTAAGGATCAAGAACATACCTTTTTGTGTTTGTTTGTTGTCGTTTGGCTTGGTTATGAACTTAAATCCTTGGATCTATCTTATATATAGAAGATTTGATAATAGTTAGCTTGATTTGGTCTCGGATCTCTTTCTTTCTCTCTTGGCCGTTTATGTATAGTAAAGAAGGTGTGTGTGTTTGGAGTGTGTGTAGAGATTATGGAAGATGAAAAATGAGGATAAGGGTTTTAGGATGGTTTTAAGGGGTATTTATCTCTTTCAAAGCCCATGGACTTAAAGACCATTATCTTTTAACCCACCTTAATTAATCTAAGGACCTGTTTGTTTTGTATCTGAATGGGATGATTCAGATCTCTTGATTCGCTCAGATGTTAGGGTGTTTGGCTTCTAAAATCACACATCTGAATGACTCAAGACAGCTCTTAATCATTCAGCTCCAAATTGTCGCTGAATGGTTCAGCAGACAAATATGCCCTCTCACCTTTCTTCACCACCGTTCTTCAACACCACCATCAATTGTCACCACCCATATTCACCACTTTTCATCACACCATCTACCACCATCGCACAAACACTAAACGCCAGAGACAATGATTTTCTTGGTTCTTCATGTACTCGATCAAATGTGGCGATGAATCACAACAAGACTGAAATTAATTCATTTCTATAACAACCCATTTCTATTGATGTAAGATATAGTGGATGTGAAATTGAATCAGGCTTTTCATCAACATCCTATAAATATGAGTTTGCTCACCAGGTGTTCGATGAAATGCCTGAACCGCTTAGAAGTGATAAAATACTGAATTTAGCCTTGAAATCTTTACATTGTAATTAGAAAGTCATTATGGTTTAGTATTGATTAAAAGCATTATTTTAATTTGGGTGAATCACAGGTTATTTAAGTAGGCTTGAAGATAGCTATGGAGAATTGTTGATCGATCATCAGACAACTTCCAGGTATAACAACTGCCTGTCTTTAGCATTTAGTATCTGTCTACAAAGTATTTTCAATTTCGGGCATTATTGTTGTTGATGTGGTTTACATTAGGTAGTGTATTTTGGTGGTTGATGTGTTTATTAACATGGATGTTGTGAACTGTTTTGTTTGTTGCTAGGGAGGTTGAGGAGCGTGAGTTGGGTAAGATTGGTGACTTGGTGTATCTAAACCATGGGTTCAAACTATTGGCTTAAACGAGTTTTGATGATGTGGCTATGCAAGATCGACCGTATGTGTTTTGCGGGTATGAATGCTTACATGTTTCCTGGGCATCACTTTTATCTTTTATAAAGTCATAGTATATCGATATTGTGATACATGTTAATGACACGGCTTAACTCTGATTCAGGAAAAAAAACATGGTTTCGAATATGAAGATAATCCGAAACATAGTTATCATTATTTGGGAGTAACATGGTGATGCCAACATAAAACAACACTATGTATGCTCCAACATCTAAAAAACCATAATATAAGTGGTTAATTAATTTAATCTCAAGTTGTCTTTTATAGCGACGCTTTTGACCGTCAAAAATAAATTTAATCTCAAGTTGTCTTTTATAGCGACCATGTTGCTCGCTCTTATTAGTAGTTTTTTTGTTGTCGGGTAGGCTCTACAAGACTGTAAAAGTACACAACAATACATGGTTGTAAATTGTGTTGTTGCACAGTTGTATAATGCTAGAAAATTAGTTGTACATGACTTCGGTAAAGATGGGGCTTTTCTGCAGCCACATAAGTCTGCAAATTACAGCCATATAGGGCTGGGAATGCACATAATTACTTTTTTGGTTGTGTAAAGTATATATAAAAAATGGGACGGGAAGGAAAACCCGGTGATGAGGTGGAATATTTCCTTGGTACCAGCAAGTATAACTGTTAGGCAAAGATCGACGGTTTCAGTGGACATGAACGAACCCTAGGTGCTTATATTTCCTTATATTTTGCAAAGTGTATGTATACATTTTTTATTTTTTAATTCCATTTATTCTGATTTGGAAAAGTTGTGCAGATTTATATAGGTTCAAATGGGAGAAATACAAAGTTCAAATTCCAGATATATGGATCAATTCAGTGGAGCTGGAGCTGGAGCTGAATATGATATGTTTGATTAACATAAGGAAAATGATAAAGATTTACTTGAAATCAATTAGAATGGTAGGAGAAAATATGTTTGTAATTGGATTAAGATGTATCTGGGTTGATTATAATAACAATTTGTTTTAAGATGTAGTTTGGTTGGTTATAATGAGAGTTTGGTCATTTAGTGCAATTATTATGCGCTCTGATTAAACAAATATATTTCATTGAGCACAAAATAGTTCAAAGGGTTAAAATAGTCATTTTTCACAGTCATTCAAATGTTCAACCAAACAACACTTACTGGTTCAACACTTACTGGTTCAGCACTTACTGGTTCAAAGCCTTTCAATCATTCAGACCTCTTAATGGTTCAACACTTAATGATTCAGCACTTGCCAAGCAGCCCCTAAGTCCATGACCTTTTCTTTATTTGATATTAATTAATTATTAACGCGAAATCACTAAACGTAACTTTCTTTATTTAATATTATAATTTCTATTATGCTGAAAAAATTTATTTTAAACCATAAATAAATAATATATTTAAATATTATTCTTTAAAAATCTGGGATGTTACACATGTTCGGTCAACTTAGGTTGGTGTATGAGAATCACATTCCAATAAAAAAAATATGAAACAAAACTTAGCCAAATAGGCACACTCAAGCCCTAAAGAGTTTATTCAACCATACCTAATACTTAACAAAGTCAAATTCAAATACTCAAACTAAGATAAACCACAAAAAAATAAACATAAGTTGAAGCAACCCAATCTACTCCCACACTTTAGGACTTGCCTTTTTTAGAAGGCTGTTAAATGTTCTTAAAGTTGTTCTTGTTGTGGTGGCCGTCATACTTACGAATCATTCCGTTGTCCAATTTGCCAAATGATCTGTTCTCCAAGCCCTCAGCAATCAAAATCTTTCTCTTGTCCACACCATCATATCTTGTAGGAAAACTGTTGGGAATGTCGTCAAAAAACGACCCTCCTACGTTGGAAATGCCGTCCATGATGCACCCATGGTGAATGGAAACGCGGTCGTATACTTTCCCATGGTTGGAAATGTCGTCAAAACACGATTGCCAATTCGAAATGCCGTCTAATACTCTCCCATGGTCGTTGGAAATGCCGTCTAATACTCTCCCATGGTCGTTCGACACGCCGTGAAAACATGAATGGCAGTTCAAAATGCCATCACATAAATTCCCATGGTTGGAAATGCAAGTGGTTTTGATGGTAGTTCTAATAGCAGACACCACAGAAAATGCGATGGCCATGAACGCGAGTGCAAATAGTGCAGTTTTCACCATCGTTGATTGTTGTAATACTTGGTGATGGTTGATGGTTGCAAGTGGTGAAGTTAGGAGGCTGATTTATAGTTAAATACTCGATTTGCATGTGAAAGTACGTGGAGACAATGCAGGTTGATGGTTACTATTGCCTGACTTACTATGTTATATGTGTTGATTTTAATTCACATACGCCCTGCTTGCGGTGCGCGCATATAATGTATATATGTGTGAACCCTCGGGTGGGCAAAAGTAAAATTGCACTAATTTTGACGTTATTTTACTAATCTCGTGAAAATAACGTTAAAAGTGGCGGAAGGTTAATCAGGCATCATGTGGTGGCGTTGATAGCCGAAAGACAAGGGCACATACACCGATCAGCCGGTGTCCCGATGATTGAGTGCTATGTGCCTTATGTCCAAGGCTTGATGCAAAACTACTATCGAGCCGGGTGTCTCACCGGAAGCAGCCTCTCTATCCCTATGGGATAGAGGTAAGGCTGTCTACATCTTACCCTCCTCAGACCCTACCATAGCATTGCTATTGGTGGAATATACTGAGTACGATGATGATGATGATTTTAATTCACATTTTTGGGTGCCTTGCTACTCATTGATATTGCCATCCGCCCCTGAGAGTTGAACAAATGGATTAATATATATGAAATTCATTTTTATATCACAAATATTAGATTTGCATGGCAAGAACTTGGAGAGTTTGCAGGTTGATGGTCACTACGGAAATGGCCCCGACTTATTACAGGTTGAGTTATAACCAATTTATCTATTTTGTATATCAAGTATTATAGTTTTGTTGATCAGTTTTTCATGTAAACAATTGAAAACATGACAATTATTAAACCTATGAACATGTTACAACAGTGAAAGTAGTAACCGCAACAGAGAAGGATGTAGACGACATGGTTATCAGCTTGGTCGAGTTCCCCTTTATGATGTATAGTTAAGGATGGTGTTAAGGATCTTGAGAGGAACCCGGTTTCTAGGAGAGGGGAGGCACACAAAATTGTTATGTGTGTGTGATTATGTTATGATGTTAATATTTCTCTCTATCAATGCCCAAGGGAAAACCTTTTATTAGTTAGTAAGGGTAATATGACTTATCAACAATTATCAAACTAATGTATAATAAGGTATAATTAATATTTTAATCTATCTATATTATATTATAATACATATAGGTTGGGCAAGAAAGTAATTTCACAAAAAAAAAACTCTTAAAATCAAGAGTTTTATAACCCACATTGCATATTGTATAACTTTCTATTGCCATTTTCACAAAATCATACATCCTGCAGGTTATTCAAAATTCAAACCCTAATACCAAGCACCATATTCAGTTTTTGAATCTCATCTCTCAAAAAAACCATAGATCTGTTTCTTCTCTATCGTCTTCAGCTCCCCTTACGCCTACAACGATTTCATTTCATATTCATGCACTCTGATGTGGTGGCAACTGTTCAGGCGACTTCAATCAGGCTATGAGCTAGATCATGTAAGCACAATTTCTTTCTCTATTCGGTTGTATATTCGCAACCAGTTCAAGATCTAGGGAATGATGGTTACAAGAGAACAAGAAGCTCCAATTTTTAACCCTTATCTATCTCTGAATTATGAAAAAGATCGACTACTGATAATTTGTGTTTCAATTTTGCTTTTTGTTTATGTTTCAGAAGAGAGAGAGAGCTGTACTTTATCCATATGTAGAGAAAGTGATACTAGTCTTCAGGTTTGATTTTGTTCTTATATTAACTATCAATTGCATATTTTAGGTGTAACAGACACAAAACTATTGAATTATTGTTTAGTGCAATACCTGTGTTTTTCTTATTTGTGTTTGTTTTTCAAATGTTATTGCCATCGTCTGCTGTGGAGAAAGCTAGTAAACATTAATTGATACAAAAATATGATATCTTTGAAGATGGATTAAAAAATTGCTTTCAGGAATATTGTGGATTGTATTTTGTTGAGGGTGTTAAGTTTGAGTCCATCTATCTTTTACTTTAAATTTTAAAGATAATAAGGATATTTATAATCTGTTGTTCAAAGGCACAAACAAAGTAATGAGATTTGGGCACATAATGAAAGTAGTGCAAGTTCATTTATAATTTGTTCTTGGCATAATAACTTGTGACTTTGTGCAATACTTTGTGTAAAGGCTATTATTGTTGTTTTGATGTTCTGCTAGGGGTTTAAAGTCCATTGGATTAGGATAAAAGAATGAAGATTGCCCTTGATGCTGCAAGAGGATTTGCATATTTGCATGAACCGCTTGAAAATATGACAAAATCTGATTAACAAAAGTTCATTATTGGTGAGGTATGAACGTGGGGAGAAACTATAGATACGTCGAACAAAATTTGATTTGCATATTTGCATGACCACGTGCTGCAGCAGCTTCAGGTAACTAAACTCTGTTTTACATCACGTTCTTACAAAAGAATTATAATATGTTATTTTATTAACATTTCTTTATATTTTGTTTGATTAATTAAATTGGTTGGGTTATGTTCAGGTCTATTTAACAAAGATTAAATAGATATACTAAATAGTTCAAGTAAAAAATATATAAATATATAGTTCATTTAGGCTCACGAGCTAGCTCGAGCTTGATAAACTCGGGCTCATTTATTAGACATGCTTATTTTTAAGCTCAACCTCGACCTTGGTTAAGCTTGGCTCAATTCGAAATTTTTGCAAGCAGACCTCGAGTAGCTTGAGATCGAGCGGCTTGGATTGTTTACACCACTATATTTAGGTATGCTAATCTCAACATCCAAATCAAATCTAAGTGTATTCACTGGATTATATATCTGAATATTTTAATCTTAATATCAAAATTAAATTCATGTGTATTCACTAGCTTGGAGTGGTTAAAAAAAGTTGTATTGTTGGAGCACTTCAAGATAGAAGATTGATTGTTTAAAATCATCTCACAAGTCAAAAAAGACATGATAGCCTAGATCTTATTAGCACAGATGCGGCTGCAAATATGCTAAGGATATGCAGCTCGGCCTCGACAATGTTCTATACAGGTGCTGATTTGAAGGTATATATAACTTCTAGATCATAATTACGTTACTTGTATAGGATAATAATGAATGGACTATATGACCTCAAAATAAGAGGGGCCAATGATCCATAAAAGATGAATGGATCATTGAATTTACATGAGCAAATTAATTTAATAATCATTGGGTGGTGCTTATTGCAAAAGTTGCGTTGAAAATATGTTAACTTAAACGCTACTGATATGAGCATTCCCTGGTAATTTTCGTCAATAGTCAAATAAAAAATTGGCTTGCGATCATACTTAAAAAATTCTCAGCTTTGACTTTTGAAAGTCAAACAGAAAGCTAAAAAAATGGAGAAATCAGAAGCTAAAATAGGATATTGCACTCGTTTTATGCGCCCAAATTGGTTCAGGTTATAAACTGAATCTGTATGATCAACTTTGGTAATTACCAAATTGGCTACAAATCGGTTCAGTCAATAAAGTACCAAATTTTATGCAGCTTGGCATACATGCATGACAATGAAAGATTACATCTGACACTTGGCCCAACTTCAGTTCTTAAGTGTCACTGTTTTATTTCTTTTTTTCTTTAAGATAATTTATATTGGAGAAAATTCCAATTTGCCTCCCTGGAAAATATCGTCGCGATATGGAATAACCATTGAAAAAGAATTTACGCATGTTGCACCTCTGTGTTTCACGGGCGGGTTTTTTTGGCTCCTACAGTCAGTTGATTGTTGGATGGTAAGGGTATTTTAGTAATCTTCTTTGAATAAATAATATATATAGTAATAATAATAGTAATATTAATAATGATATAATAATAATAATAATAATAATAATAATAATAATAATAATAATAATAATAATAATCGTATAACAACAACATATTAGCATCAGTTTCATCATCATCATTAGTAGTTCATCTTCATCATCATCAACCTCAAACATACTTGATATTCTTCATCATCATCAACCTCAAATCCTCAAACCCACCACTAATTAATCCCTCTTAATCTCATCATCAGTTTCATAACAAGTAATCGAATCTCTCAAATCCTCAAACCCTAGATTTCATCACTCAACCCTCAAATCTCTCAAATCCCACCATCAATCGCTTCAATAATTCAACCACCGCACCCACAAATCATTCCGATCAAAATCCTAACCTCCGGAACCACGTCGCTGCCACGACAACCGCCGCCGCCATGGATTCCGGCCATCTCGTTTTTCCAGTCATCAGCGCCACGGCAGCCATCGCCACGGGGAGAAGTCCGGGTCGGGGATCACGGGCTGCAACCGCCGCCACGTCACCACTTCATCCACGGTTTGCGGATTGGGTTCAAGTCTTGATTCTCCAAACAAAAATGGTGATTGGCATCCGCTGCCTCTACCTCCACCTGGTTCACCATCCGCCATCGCCACTGCCACTAGCAGAATTGGCAGCTCTCCTTGCAGACCTTTTGGAAGTGGTGTTTGGCGCCACCGGTGTCAAATGTTGGTATTTCGGAAAACTTAAATCATCAATTGAGGAAGTGGAAGAAGGGGAGATTGTTGGGTAAAGGAACTTTTGGGCATGTTTATCCTTGCAGACCTTCAATAGGTGTGAATTTGATTTGCATTGACAATTGCAACCTTGAAAACGGTAGAATTTGATTGAAATTGAATGTTTGTATGTGTTCTTGTTGATGTTATAATAGTGAGGGTGGGCAGATGTGTGAAATTAAAGAAGCTAAGGTTGTTTCGGATGATCAAACGTCATAAGTTGTGTTAATTAATTTTCTGGAATTAAAACTTAGGAACCCTAATTATAATTGGGGAAGATGAAGTGATAAAAGTGATAATATATAGTTTATGTTGTGTAGCTATAATAAACACTAATTTAGTTCAACTGATAGTTTTGGTGGGCTGTTAAACTAGAGGTCTCGGGTTTGAATTCCGGCATTTACATGGTTTTGGATGATTATTTTTAAAATGAATTAAATGCTTATGGGTAAAAATGTAATTTCAACATTTTTTAACATGTCAACTTTTGGTCAACTGACGGAAAGAGCCAAAAAAACCCGCCCGAGAAACACAGAGGTGCAACATGCGCAAATTCTTTTTCAATGGTTATTCCATCTCGCGACGATATTTTCCAAGAAGGCAAATTGAAATTTTCTCTTTATAGTGTATCATAAAGGTACATAATATGTATTTGTGTGTATTGCAGGACAATGGTACTGGTCAACCAGGACTAGCCACTGTTGTAGTTCATAAAAAAAATCGGAAAAAAAACTATTGAAATGGCTAAGATAGAGCCTTTGGAGATGAACAGGTGCGCTTGATGCACGAGGTATACACACACAAATATTTGCATGTATATATATTGTATTATATTATATAAAATAAGTACTTAGAGCCGAGGGTCTCTCTGGAAGCCACCTCTTTATTCCTTTGGATAGAGGTACGGTGTGCCTACATCCCACCCTCCCCAGACCCTACTTATAGCTTTGCTGTCGGTGGGATTTTACCGGGTATGATTGATTGATTGATTGATATTATATAAAATAATAACTTAAGTTATATCTTTTGATTGGGTTTGAGCAGGAAAGAAGCTTGGTGGAAAAGCATTAAACGTTATGGAATGTTGTGATAAATCGACCCATAAGGTCGTTTCTATAATTGCACACTGTTTTCCAAGTACCATTTTTTATATTTTTTCAATTAGCAGATACAAATTATGTTATTAACAATGTGTAGGTTTTTAAGACCCCACAGTGTACAAAGGTCAGCGGGTTTTTTTGTATAAACGGGCTCAAATATTCGTTTATTTAACTTTAACCGAACAAACGATAGAACATGGACAGTTAATTGAACATGGTTTTCTTGTTCATGTTCGTCCCTTAAGAAAATGAGCGTGTTCGTGCTCGCTTATGTTTGTTTGTTAACTGTATAAACAAGTGATTCATGAACAAACTTAATTAATGTGAACAACAATGTGTAGGGCGTAAGATTTGTTAAACTAGACTAAACTGTAGCGGGCCTAAAAACTTTAAAATGAATATGTTAAAGAAGGTCACGAACAAACATAAGCGAAATTAAACGAGCGAACGTTGACAAAAATAAATAAACGAACGAGACACGTGTTCATGTTTATTTGATACTACGTTTAACATGAGCAAATTTTTTTCATGTTCGTACAGATTTGTTTTGGTTGTTTTATTTAATTAAATACGGGTCAAGAAAACTTTCATATTGGTTTTTGGCAGTTTTGAGTGTATGACTACTGCTTTAGGTCGTTTGATTCTATACTTGATGGCCTTGGCAAGGCGGTGTTGACAAAATCTTTTTCTTGGAACTCAAATGGATAAGGAATAATGCAACAATAGGTTGAGTCAACTGCCATTGTTTTACAATTATTTTCCTCTTGAGTGAGCACAACTATAGATTATTAAAATTAAATAAGATGCATGATTAACAACTTGTTGCTTCAGGTTTGTATGGATGTCATGAGCATTAATCAATCAAAGGTGGCTGCTTGATGTGGTACTGGAAAGGAGAAAACGCTGCACATTATATTACCAGATGTGAGTGGGAAAATTTCGACTTTTTCAATTGTGATTTGAATAATGAACACCCCTAATGGGTAGTATTCTTGATAGAGTTGTTGAAGCAGAAAAAAAGCATGGGGAGTTCTTGAGGCCAGAGCATATTTAGAATTACCTCGAGTTATCAGCAAAAATGAAAGGTTATTTTGCAGCTGCAGCTGCAGCTGTTTTGTGGGATGTTGATTTTAAAGTTGAAGATAATGCACATGCAAATATAGGTAATTATATTACTACTATGTGATTATATGTTTGTAACGTTGTTCTATGTTGTATGACACTAATGTATTTAGCTTTATTACTTAAAGTCCTTAAGATAAATTTTAATAATTAGAGTGTTGGTTACATGTAGTCAAGCCAAGGCATTGCAAGTATACATGAGAAAGGGACTGTTGATGGAAATAAGACGACAAAAACCCATGATTGTGTGGGCCTTGCAATTCCATCTTCAGAGTAGATTGTTCTTGTAAACCCACAAGTCGTTATTCTTTAATGGAATTCTTGGCAAGCTTTATTTCAGATCCAAAAAGTCAGAATAGCCAATAGAGGTGTTTTCCGACATCCAACAAAAGTTGTGGAAGTCATCCTAAATGTAATTTTTTTTGCCTTCATAGACGTTTAAGATTAGCTTGAAAGAGATTGATTAATTATATATATTATTGTTCCTGATGAACAAAACTGTTTTTTAAGTTAACATACACCCTAGGATCAACTTGAGAACAAATCTGGACCGTTTAAAGTACTTAACAATCTTCTAGAATGGGAGGTTGGAAGCGGTTTTTATTTCCTTTCATTTCTCCCCACGTCTTCTCCATAGTCCATCACCCTTATTTATGCTTGAATTTTGAATCTCATCGCTATTCTTGCTTCTCTCTGCCTCAACCTTATATTGTCATGGATTTGAAGGTTTAATCTGACAGGAAATGTCTTATTTGTGCGAAATTGGGATTCTAGGGTTGATATCTGGTTTTTTATCAATCTATTTTTCACTTTCGCTTTCAGTTTTGACTCTTAACTTTTATCTTCTAGATGAGAACCCCACAAAGCATCGTTTGTAGAGGAACCTCCCCGTTTCTATTTACCTCCGGCACTAATTTCCTGCAGCGGCTTCATGTTCTGGAACCGTCAAGGTATGCTCTATGTTATGCTTTTCATTTAGACGATTTTTGTTTTGTTTTTGGATTTAACTGAAGTTTTTTTATTGATCATCAGAATACATATTTATGTATCTTTAAGCCTAAGTATCAAGTAGTTAAATGTCATGTAACCCATTTGACCCGTTATATAATCAAAATAACATATTGACCCGTTTGACAACAATCCTAACATTATTTTGTGATTACTTATCCCTGAGCATACTTTTCTTTTTGATTTTTTTGCAGATGACCTGAACTGTGATAAAGAACAAATTGCATGCCAGTATGAAGATGGTGATACATACAACTAGCTGACCCATTGATTCTTTATTTATATACATATTTCAACCTAATTTTATGTTATTTTGTTATTTTAACATGGTGTTCTGCATGTGTGGAAATGCAGATAGGAGGAGATCTACACATATGTTTGATAGGTGATCCTGGAGTAGCTAAAAGTCAACTTTTAAAGCATATAACTAATGTTGCACTGGTGCGATAAATTTGTGATATTTTTACATCTCACTAGAGCTAGAATTAAAACATAAACTAATTTTATTTTCATTGTATTCCATATATCATCCAATAGGAATAGGTTCTGGAAGATGTGGACATGTGTGCAATTGATGTGTTTGATGATGAGTCAAACAGGACAACTATACATGAAGACCAACAAACAGTCAGTATTGTCAAAGGTGGAGTCACAATTTCTTTGAATGCAGGTAATCTCACCTGGTAAACATACGTTCTCTCATATATTGCTAATTTAATTATCTTATTTTATTTGAAAGGGAATATATGATATGAGAAGAATTTCAGCCGAAAACATTAGCCTCCCTCCATCATTTTTATCAAGAGTTAATCTTTTGTGGTTTACCAATGACAACACTGACATTAACATGGATAATGATCTAGAAATGGCTAGACATGCTTATGTTCACCGACAAAAGAATCCCAAAATTTTTGGATTGCACCTCTTGAAGCTTCTGTTCTTTGGTATTTTATGTTTCTCCTTTTTTTTTGTAAATATACCATGTACCCATAAATTATATTATTATAACGATTGCTGGTATCTAATTTCATTTTGTTTGCTATAAGGGTATGCATTTCATGGATGAGGATAGTTATCTCCATCTTTTCCAAAAGAGCTGGACTGCTGAAGTATATAGCTATTGCATGCTCAAAACAGTCAAGCATCAGGCAAGAAGAAGCAAAATCAATTGGTGCGCTTGCAAGGCTGAGATTCTCATAAAGTGTTTGCTCAGAGTGATATGGCTGACTCATGTAGTTAAATGTCATTTGACCCATTTTGTTATAGAATTACAGTAACCTATTGGACCCTTTTGACTCTTTTTTTGTGTAAATATTCTTATTATTCTAATATTAAAAATATTATAATTATTCTAATGACCAATGCTTTGTATTTCTTTTAACGAAGTGCGTCATCATTTAACTCACAAGTGAAACGAACTATACTTTTCTTTTTAAACAAGTGCTTTATTGTTTTTCGTTTATAGTGCAAAGAAAATTAGTTTTCCAATTTTGACTTTGGACGGGTATAAAATTAGTTTTGCCATTTTGACTTTGGACGGATTTACAAAAAATGCTTTATAGTGATATGTATTTTCTTACATTAGATGTGACATTATTAAAGTTGTGTTTTGCATTTTGTTTATAATTTGATTGTCGTATTGCAAGTTGTGTTCGGATTCCGTCGCATCGCGCGGGTTTCTACTAGTTATAATATAAATGATTATAATGGCCATATATAAAATAAATATATTATATATTTAATCTTACCTTCTCCCACTTGGCCGAGTAATAATTTATTATTAGTGTTAGATAAGCCTAATCAGGAGTTAACACTCATTTTAGCTTTAAACTTAAACTAGAGCAGAGAAATACATTAATTGAATTGAACAACAACTCAAGACCCCCATTGATGTGCTAAAAGTAGTTATATAAAAACACGCTAATCTAGACACTAAGTAATAAATTCTAGACTATAAAACTTAACTAAAACTACTAACCAGTAAGTGTACCGGTCGACTCTAGTAGAGTTTAGTAAGTCCGGATATCGAACCCACAGACTCTTAAAATTACGTAAAATAGCAAAATTATACTTAACTACAGACACGACTATTTATTTATTATTGTTGGGGGTTTTACTAAAAACAAATATTAAACTAATGATAAAACTAATTAATAAAACTTACGACGACTTAAATCTAGACTTAATTCAGATGATCACGAACAACCACCTAGGCTAGAATACCTAATGTATCAATTATCAAATGGTAGGAAATTGCTAAGTTATGGAACCGAGATCTTAAACTATTTACTTAATGGGAAACCGAGCAGGACCCTTGACCCTTCTCAAGAAGACACCTATGGAATCCTAATAAGCTATTAAAATTACCGGTTTTAATTAAACTCACTTGCGATCGCTAATTTATTTTATGACAAGTACCTCTATAAGAATTCCTACCTTACAGCACAGAAATCAAAGGTAGTTTAATGAACTCACTTGACTAGATAGACAAAGCTGATAAATCAAACCTAGACGGACTCCTTACAGAGAACTAAATCTAGCAAATTAACCAACCAAGACCTATCACATAATCTATCACCTTACAGCTATTTAGATTAGCAGCACACTTAGGTCTACTTGATTTGTTAATATTGTTCCTATGGTATTATTGCAAATCAACCATAAACCAGTCAAAAACACACAGTAGATAACCTAACAGAATCCTATTATTTGACAAGCAATCACCAAGGAAACCGTGAAACAATAAAACTCACCAAACAAACCTAAGCACACATATGCATCAAACAAATAAAAATAAACCTCTTACTTATTCATAAATCCATAAACGAAAACAAAATCCAAACCAATATCCAAAATCAACAAAAGTTCATCATAAAGCCCAGGCGGTCTAAGGGTTTAGCCAACAACCATATTCAAGAACAAACGAAAATAAATTGGTTCAAATAATGAATTCATAAAGAAAACAATAAAATCAAACCGAATAATAATGATGTTTGGTAGAGTAGGTGTTGAACCCAGACGCTCTCTGCTCGAACCAAATTGTTTTCTCTCTTTGTAATATGCTTATTGCGGCTGTGAGGTTATTCTTTGATGGCTGTCCCTTGAAAAATATTTCAAACTCCTCCAAACCTTCTGTCGTGCCTCCTTTCCTTGCGGCTGTGTGTCCCCTTTAAATCTCATGATGGTAGGTTAATTATAAACAATAAAGGACATTGGCCCAATAACATACTCCTCACGTGGCCCATTTACCCAACTCAACTTCTGTTTTGTTTTAATTTCTTCACGTGGCCTTTTACGGAGGGTGGCTTCCAAAAATTCCAAGATGCTCATTTGATCCTTCACAATTATTTTGGATATTTCTTAACTCCAATCATCACGTGGAGTCTCCGGTTAATTCATAAAACATATAACTGAATATTAAATTCACTTTATTTCACAAGACTCATATTTAAGTTAATTACGTATAAAAAATTCAACTCATCTAATTCTCAAAACAAATATATTAATATGAATTTTAAGTAAACATCATTTACATATTTCATCGTTATTAATTACTATTATTTCTTTATTATTATAAGCTCATGTTTACTAGAAACCTTTAAAATCTAATATGAGCCAAATAGAAATATATTCAATAGAAACCTAGCTTAAAGGTACTTAAAAGTGTAAGAAATATTTCTATAATAATATGTATAATTTAGACCACATCAAATATCCCCACACTTACTCTTTTTCGTCCCTAAAAAAGCTATTTGCAATGGAATCATAATAAAAAAATATGGTCTTAAAAACATATTGGTTATTTTAAACTCAGATAAACGTAAAAACTTTGATTGCCGATATTGGTGTCCACTTAAACCCAGCCACCAGCCTATCAAGCCCCCACGGACATTAAGCAATTAAGTTTAAGTGATTTAAAAAACTTATGGGTCTCACTACTTTACAATCAAGATCCACCTACCCCATCTCAAGCATAATAAAGACAATTAAAAATCGGGTTGAAACAAATTGGTTCAACCTATCACCATAAGATAAGAACCCCTTAATGGTAAGAAGAAAATACACTTAGATGGATTTTTTTTATGGATGATAGGTCAAATGAGGTCGTAGAGCATGCCCTAAATATTATTGGACTTTTGTCCTATATATTCCCTAAAAAAATATTTATCGACAAAAAACTTTCGAGCCCCAATAGTGTATCCTCAGAGTCACCATCCCCTTGGTAACACGTAAACCCTTAGTCTCTTCTAATACGTGCACTTTGACCTCTTTTTCTATTTTTGAGAATACTTCTTTGGCATTTTTCGATACATAACTTTTCTCACTTTTTTTTTCTTTTCGGACCAACTTGTTGGAATACTTAACATTCAAAACGTAACTTTTTTTTTTTCTTTTTTTCCCTTTTTTGTGTTGTGCACTTAGGCATCTTTAACCTATAATATATAACAAAAGATTAAAGCTCGTATAAAATTGGACATTGCGGGGCGCCACCACTCTTTATTTATTTTCATAAAAAGGAGTGGCGTGCTAATTTTAAAGTGCATTCAATTCTCACCACCTTTGGGTAATCAGCTTTCGGTAATACTCCATATGCCTTATCGAATTTTAGTTTCACCGTCCCCCTTCAGAGGAGAACCCATAAATCTAACTTTAATTAGGTTTATTAATAATATGCAATGGAAAACCTTTCAAGACTGGTTGGGCCTACCGACAGATCCAAAGCTTAGTACTCTTTCTTTATTATATCTCATATTATTAGGAGTTTGAAAAACCAATTCCCGATTTTTATCATTTTGCATTATTTGCAAAAATAAATTTAAAATTTTGGGACATTTTTTTCAATTATTTTTATGCTTTTTTTTTTCTTTTTCATTTTTTTCGAACTTTTTTTTTATTTTTGCTGAAAACATCAATTTCCTATCCCACACTTAAATTTCACATCAATTGCCTATCCCACACTTAAATTTCATATTGTCCCCAATGTGAGAAAGAGGAAATTACAAATAAAATAAAGCAAAAATAAACTAATGAATTGGAACAGACTCCTTTGTTAAGTTGACGATATGCCTCGTTAGTCGTGTTCCATGCCCTCCAATTCAAGCGCTATCAGCAAACTATTTTCAAATAACATCATCTTTCACGAACAAAAGCAGAAATCCTGAAACAAGTGGCATCCCCACACTTGTTTAAAACCATATCTCATCAACCATCTTATAAGCAACCCTGGAACAACCTGCATGTAAGATAAGAAACAACAGGCATAGCAGAAAAGTAGAAACAAAATAGAAATAAAAAAAAAGATAATACTGGGTAGCTTCATGGGAAGCGCTAAGTTTACTAAAAGTCTTCAGCCAGACTTACTCCCGAAATCTCAATCAGGAGGCTTCTCCTTGATCCTCTTCCCATCTGTGCTCCTCAACATCCTCCTCTTATAGTTAGTTGGGAATAAACTACTTTCTAAACTCATGTAGGCCCAAAAATACGCGTTCAGCTCGATCCACCCGTTATTAAAATTCTGAGAATATGACCAATTCGGCACACTTTGATTCCTAAGCCTAAATATCTTCCTTCTTGGGGCTCTTGGTTTACGTGGTGATCCACGAACAACTATTTCTAAAAACCGATCAGCTTTATCGCACATATGCGGATGGTGTTTCACAATGAGATGCAGTTCTTCATTCTTCAATTCTTCGGATATTTCATTTGATTCATCTTTGACGTTTAGTTTCTTAACCGACTCCCCAAATAACAAAACTTCAAGCTCCTTAATGTCTCTTTCGGGGTTAAAATCTCTCTCACCTATATCAGCTAAACCCGCCAAATCTTCACCAAATTCATCCCTAAACTCATCCTCCCAAGAGGGAATACGATCCTCTGTCTTATCCTGCAACCCAACATCCTCAAACGCGATCGTCGGCTCATTAAATTGTATTTGATACTTTAAGCCCGACCGGAAATCATCCATGATATCTGAAAGTGGTGCTTTTGGATTAATGCTATGGATGGACACGTAAAACATCGTATAATATATCTTCTGTATGTGTTATGTGATCCATCATTACGGCAGATGAGTCTTTACAACCGATAATATTCCCCATCTTATCATACACCACGCAGAATTTAGACTGATAGCTGTTTTTATCTAGGTCGTCCATAATTGCCTGTATTTCTGACTCCCATATAGTTAAACCTCTTTGATCTTTATAAGGATTTTCTTCAACTCAGGCCCCGTAGTAACAATCCATGAAGATCATTGCAAAGATAAACTTAAATAGAAAATAATCACGAGCACCAAATAGTAGTAAAATAAAAAATATATTAAAGAAAACTAAACTAATTAAAAGAAATTAAACTAAACTATACTAACCTAACTCCTACGACTCAAAAAAAACTATAAAAAAACAAAACTCAAAAGAAAACTACTTAGACTCTTACGACTAAAAACAAAAAATAGCACTTATGTAGCAAGTAAGTCTAATCAAAGCTAATAACGCAATCGCCAAGAGTGCCGGCCAACGATGCCAAAAACTTGATGTGCTAAAAGTAATTATATAAAAACACGCTAATCTAGACACTAAGTAATAAATTCTAGACTATTAAACTTAACTAAAACTACTAACCAGCAAGTGTACCGGTCGACTCTAGTACAGTTTAGTAAGTCCGGATATCGAACCCATAGACTCTTAAAATTACGTAAACTAGCTAAATTAGACTTAACAACAGACACGACTATTTATTTATTATTATTGGGGGTTTTACAAAAAACTAATATTAAACTAATAAAAAAACTAATTAATAAAACTTACGACGACTTGAATCTAGACTTAATTCAGATGATGACGAACAATCACCTAGGCTAGAATCCCTAACGTATCAATTATCAAATGGTAGGAAATTGCTAAGTTATGGAACCGGGATCTTAATATATTCACTTAATGGGAAACCGAACAGGACCCTTGACCCTTCTCAAGAAGACACCTATGGAATCCTAATAAGCTATTAAAATTACCGATTTAAATTAGACTCACTTACGATCGTGAATTTATTTTATGAAAAGTACCTCTATAAGAATTCATACCTTACAGTGCAGAAATCAAAGGTAGTTTAATGAACTCACTTGACTAGATAGACAAAGCTGATAAATCAAACCTAGACGACCTCCTTACAGAGAACTAAATCTAGCAAGTTAACCAACCAAGACCTATCACATAATCTATCACCTTACAACTATTTAGATTAGCCACACACTTAGGTCTACTTGATTTATCAATATTGTTCCTATGGTATTATTGCAAATCAACCATTAACTAGTCAAAAACACATAATAGATGACCTAACAGAATCCTATTATTTGACAGGCAATCACCAAGGAAACCGTGAAATAATAAAACTCACCAAACAAACCTAAGCACACATATGCATCAAATGAATAAAAATAAATCGCTTACTTAGTCATAAATCCATAAACGAAAACAAAATCCAAACCAATATCCAAAATCAACAAAAGTTCATCATAAAGCCCAGGCGGTCCAAGGGATTAGCCAACAACCATACTCAAGAACAAACGAAAATAAATTGGTTCAAATAATGAATTCATAAAGAAAACAATAAAATCAAACCGAATAATAATGATGTTTGGTAGAGTAGGTGTTGAACCCAGACGCTCTCTGCTCGAACCAAATTGTTTTCTCTCTTTGTAATATGCTTATTGCGGCTGTGAGGTTATTCTATGATGGCTGTCCCTTGAAAAATATTTCAAACTCAACTCAACTTCTGTGTTGTTTTAATTTCTTCACGTGGCCTTTTATGGATGGTGGCTTCCAAAAATTCCAAGATGCTCATTTGATCCTTTACAATTATTTTGGATATTTCTTAACTCCAATCATTATGTGGAGTCTCCTTTTAATTCATAAAACATATAACTGAATATTAAATTCACTTTATTTCACATGACTCATATTTATTTTAATTACGTATAAAACATTCAACTCATCTAATTCTCAAAACAAATATATTAATATGAATTTTAAGTAAACATCATTTACATATTACACCGTTATTAATTATTATTATTAATCTATTATTATAAGCTCATGTTTACTTGAAACCTTTAAAATCTAATATGAGCCAAATAGAAAAATATTCAATAGAAACCTAGCTCAAAGGTACTTAAAAGTGTAAGAAATATTTCTATTATAATATGTATAATTTAGACCACATCAAATATTCCCACACTTACTATTTTTCGTCCCTGAAAAAGCTATTTGCAATGGAATCATAATCGAAAAATATGGTCATAAAACATATTGGTTATTTTAAACTAAGATAAACGTAAAAACTGAGATTGCCGATATTGTTGTCCACTTAAACACATCCACCAGCCTATCAAGCCCCCACGCACATTAAGCAATTAAGTTTAAGTGATATAAAAAACTTATGGGTCTCACTACTTTATAATCAAGATCCACCTACCCCATCTCAAGCATAATAAAGACAATTAAAAATCAGGTTGAAACAAACTGGTTCAACCTGTCACCATAAGATAAGATCCCCTTAATGGTTAGAAGAAAATACACTTAGATGGATTTTTTTTATGGGAGATAGGTCAAATGAGGTCGTACGAGCATTCCCTAAATATTATTGGACTTTTGTCCTATATATTCCCCAAAAAAATATTTATCGACTAAAAACTTTCGAGCCCCAATAGTGTATCCTCAGAGTCACCATCCCCTTGGTAACACGTAAACTCTCAGTCTTGTCTAGTATGCGCACTTTGACCTCTTTTTCTATTTTTGAGAATGCTTCTTTGGCGTTTTTCGATACATAACTTTTCTCACTTTTTTGCTTTTCAGACCAACTTGTTGGAATACTTAACATTCAAAACATAACTTTTTTTTTCTTTTTTTCCCTTTTTTGTGTTGTGCACTTAGGCATCTTTAACCTATAATATATAACAAAAGATTAAAGCTCGTATAAAATTGGACATTGCGGGGCGCCACCACTCTTTATTTATTTTCATAAAACGGAGTGGCATGCTAATTTTAAAGTGCATTCAATTCTCACCACCTTTGGGTAATCAGCCTTCGGTAATACTCCATATGCCTTATCGAATTTTAGTTTCACCGTCCCCCTTCAGAGGAGAACCCATAAATCTAACTTTAATTAGCATAAATCTAACTTTAATTAGGTTTATTAATAATATGCAATGAAAAACCTTTCAAGACTGGTTGGGCCTACCGACAGATCCAAAGCTTAGTACTCTTTCTTTATTATATCTCATATTATTAGGAGTTTGAAAAACCAATTCCCGATTTTTATCATTTTGCATTATTTGCAAAAATAAATTTAAAATTTTGGGACATTTTTTTCAATTATTTTTATGCTTTTTTTCTTTTTCATTTTTTTTTCACACTTTTTTTGTTATTTTGGCTGGAAAAATCAATTTCCTATCCGCACACTTAAATTTCATATTTTCCCCAATATGAGAAAAAGGAAAATACAAATAAAATAAAGCAAAAATAAACTAATGAATTGGAACAAACTTCCCTGGTAAGTTGACGATATGCCTCGCGAGTCATGTTCCATGCCCTCCAATTCAAGCGCGATCAGCAAACTATCTTCAAATAACATCATCTTTCATGAACAAAAGCAGAACTCCTGAATTAAGTGGCATCCCCACACTTATTTAAAACCATATCTCATCAACCATCTTATAAGCAACCCTGGAACAACCTGCATGTAAGAGAAGAAACAACCGACAGAGCAAAGAAGTAGAAACAAAATAGAAATAAAAAAACGATAGTACCGGGTAGCTTCCCGGGAAGCGCTAAGTTTACTAAAAGTCTTCAGCCAGACTTACTCATGAAATCTCAATCAAGAGGCTTCTCCTTGATCCTCTTCCCATCGGTGCTCCTCAACACCCTCCTCTTATAGGTAGTTGGGAATAAACTACTTTCCAAACTCATCTAGGCCCAAAAATACGCATTCAACTCGATCCACCCATTATTAAAATTCTGAGAATATGACCAATTCGGCACACTTTGATTCCTAAGCCAAATATCTTCCTTCTTGGGGCTCTTGGTTTACGTGGTGATCCACGAACAACTATTTCTAAAAACAGATCAGCTTTACCGTAGATATGCGGATGGTGTTTCACAATGAGATGCAGTTCTTCATTCTTCAATTCTTCGGATATTTCATTTGATTCATCTATGACGTTTAGTTTCTTAACCGGCTCCCCGAATAACAAAACTTCAAGCTCCTCAATGTGTCTTTCGGGGTTAAAATCTCTCTCACCTATATCAGCTAAACCCGTCAAATCTTCACCAAATTCATCCCTAAACTCATCCTCCCAAGAGGGAATACGATCCTCTGTCTTATCCTGCAACCCAACATCCTCAAACGCGATCATCGGCTCATTAAATTTTATTTGATACTTTAAGCCCGACCGAAAATCATCCATGATATCTGAAAGTGGTGCTTTTGGATTAATGCTATGGATGACACGTAAAACATCGTATATTATCTCTTATGTATGTGGTATGTGATCCATCATTACGGCAGATGATTCCTTACAACCGATAATATTCCCCATCTTATCATACACCACGCAGAATTTAGGCTGATAGCTCTTTTTATCTAGGTGGTCTATAATTGTCTGTATTTCTGACTCCCATATAATTAAACCTCTTTGATCTTTATGAGGATTTTCTTCAACTCAGGCCCCGTAGTAACAATCCATGAAGATCATTGCAAAGATAAACTTAAACAGAAAAGAATCATGAGCACCAAATAGTAGTAAATAAAAAAATATATTAAAGAAAACTAAACTAATTAAAAGAAATTAAACTAAACTATATTAACCTAACTCCTACGACTCAAAACAAACTATAAAAAAACAAAAATAAAAAGAAAACTACTTGGACTCTTACGACTAAAAACAAAAAATAGCACATATGTAGCAAGTAAGTCTAATCAAAGCTAATAACGCAATCGCCAAGAGTCCCCGGCAACGGTGCCAAAAACTTGATGTACTAAAAGTAGTTATATAAAAATACGCTAATCTAGACACTAAGTAATAAATTCTAGATTATTAAACTTAACTAAAACTACTAATCGGCAAGTGTACCAGTCGAGTCTAGTACATATTAGTAAGTCCAGAAATCAAAACCACAGACTCTTAAAATTACGTAAACTAGCTAAATTAGACTTAACTACAGACACGGCTATTTATTTATTATTATTTAGGGTTTTACTAAAAACTAATATTAAACTTACGACTACTTAAATCTAGACTTAATTCAAATGATGACGAACAACCACCTAGGCTAGAATCCATAATGTATCAATTATCAAATGGTAGGAAATTGCTTGTAAGGCCCCGCTACCGGTAGCCCTACTTTGGTGTTGGATTTACTCATAAACACAGTTCTTAATATCAGAGTTAATTAAAATATTCGCGGAACATTAAAACTTCAACTATAATATGTTACATAACCTTCAAATCTTGTCTTATAAAACATTCATAGTCAATTAAATAAAACGTAGTCTGTAAAACATCACAACATTTCTTCGAGATGCCAGTATCTTCGATTCCAAGCCATGTGTCTTCAATCACGCGAGCTGCCTCAACCTATTTGCCTGCGTGCATACTAAAAGTCAGCTACGCTGAGTGAGTTCTAGTTAATCACATAACTTACTTTACATACACATATACGTGCCTTACGTTATAATGAGCATTCGCCCTACATACCTCGAATATTGTTAGGGTCCGGTACCCTCCATCCTCGGATATTATTAGGGTCCGGTCACCCTTCATTCTCGGATATTATTTGGGTCCGGTCACCCTTCATCCTCGGATATTATTAGGGTCCGGTACCCTCCATCCTCGGATATTATTAGGGTCCGGTACCCTTTCTTCCATACCTCCTTAACATACTTTCTATATACATAATCGTAAGTTTCGCACATACATACATCATTCATTCTTCATCTTACAACATACATATAACATCAACCATTTCCTGGCAGTACATGCAATTCCGAAGATCGTTCATGTACCGGCAAGAAACCATTCATACATTTCAAATAATACATATATGGCATACGCTTATCACTTAGGATAAGTGTATTAATTAATCACATCGAGTATGCACACAGCCCCGAAAACATAACAAGGAATGGGGCTAGAAACTCACCTGAATGCGGTTACGTTCACCGTTTATGGTTATTCCTTTCTTGAGCTGTGCACGACTAACTGTATAACAATTACACGTATCAATTAACTATCACTACTTATATCGTCTTTCTAGTCTTAATTATTACCCTCAACGAACGGGGGGTCCGGGGGCAACGCCCCTGGCAGCGGGGTCTAGGGGCGGCAGCCCCTAGCAGGGTCGAAGGGACAGAGCCCCTGGCTGGGGTCGAGCTGCCAGGTCAGCTTGGAAAAATTTTATTTCCATTAACCGTCGTAACACATTTTCCATTAGAATTTTGAATCATTATAAATTTGCTAAGTTAAAAGTTCAAGGGCTTCTTTGTAATTAAATCATTCTTTTCTAAGTCCAGTGACTGTTCTGTCATTTATTAAACTTCTAGTTCGTCCCAGTTCGTCCCAGTCCCTTAACGAAGAGGGTTCATAACGAATGAACCCATTCGTTGCTTTATAACGAATTAGACCTTATTCGTTTGGTCTGGTTAACGAATTGAACTTCCTAACGAACTGAATCCTTATAACGAACCAGTCCTCATAACAAATTAGATCTTTTAACGAACCGGTCATCATAACGAATTGGACCTTAACGAATCAGAACTTATTCGTTACTTTTTCCTTAGCGAAATGATATAACGAATTGGGGTTAATTCGTCCTTCCCGCTAACGAACTAAGGCTCATTCGTTAGTTCCCCGCTAGTGAATTAGGGTTAGGTCAGAGAATGTCAGAAACATTCTCTGACACCTTAACCTCGCACCTAACTTTTCCGGCGCCGTCATTGCCAGAAAATCGGGTTTTCGCTGGAAAAAAGAGTTTTGGCTCGTTTTTTCACCGTTTTTCGCCCCGTTCAATCCAGATCTGAGCTAGGGTGATCCCTAAGCTCATCTTAGGTTCAGTTTATACCCGATTCCATCCGGACCTCGTGACTTAAACAGTTTAACGGTGTCGGCTCGTCGTTTCGTGACCATATCTAACGGGTTTAAGTTAATAAAATATCATACTAGTATTACCTCGGGTCGGTGCTCGGTTCCTTCTTGGTTTCGGTTTAGAGAAAGGAAGAGTCTAGAGAGAAAGCTTAAGTGTGTGTTTTGGTGGTGTATGGAATAAGTGTGAAATTAGGGACTTAATGGTGATTATGGTTTATATATTTAGGGATCATGGGCTTAAGCCCATGGTCTTTCCTTCTTTCTTTTATAACCCAAGTCCATAACCCATATCCATTTAACCCAACACTAGCCCAACTCATATTCTATTTATCTAAACCAATAACGACCCACTATAAAATAGACGAAGTTTATTTTATTATTATAACCGAAAGTAGGATGTTACATTGCTAATTTATGGAACCGGGATCTTAAACTATTCACTTAATGGGAAACCGAACAGGACCCTTGACCCTTCTCAAGAAGACACATATGGAATCCTAATAAGCTATTAAAATTACCGGTTTTAACTAGACTCGCTTATGATCGCAAATTTATTTTATGACAAGTACCTCTATAAGAATTCCTACCTTACAGCGCGGAAATCAAAGGTAGTTTAATGAACTCACTTGACTAGATAGACAAAGCTGATAAATCAAACCTGGACTCCTTACCGAGAACTAAATCTAGCAACTTAACCAACCAAGACCTATTACATAATCTATCACCTTACAGCTATTTAGATTAGCATCACACTTAGGTCTACTTGATTTATTAATACTGTTCCTATGGTATTATTGCAAATCAACCATAAATTAGTCAAAAACACACAGTAGATGACCTAACAGAATCCTATTATATGACAGACAAACACTAAGGAAACCATGAAACAATAAAACTCACCAAACAAACCTAAGTACACATATGCATCAAACGGATAAAAATAAGCCTCTTCCTTAGTCATAAATCCATAAACGAAAACAAAATCCAAATGAAAATTCAAAATCAACAATAGTTCATCATAAAGCCTAGGCGGTCTAAGGGTTTAGCCAACAACCATACTCAAGAACAAAAAAAAAAAAATTGGTTCAGATAATGAATTCTTAAAGAAAACAATAAAATCAAACCGAATAATAATGATGTTTCGTAGAGTAGATGTGTAACATTCATCAATTTTCGGACACGAAAACCTTCCAACCTCATGATGATCAAGCCCAACCTACCCAAGCTATTCAACCTCAACTGAACCAAGCCAAGCAAAATCAAGTGAATCAAGCTAGCAAGGGTGCGCAAGGACGTGTGTACTACATCAACGCCAATGATTTTCAGCTTAGAAATCATGGCACCACCTCACAATAATCCTTATGCCCAAGACGTACCTATCACAAGAAGACAAGCGCTACAGCTACTTTTTTTTTCCTTTTCACATTAGTTACTTTTGTCTTTGTTCTTTTCATTTGAATAATGTTTCATTCTACTCAAATTTTCAATACTATTAATGAAATCATGTTTACGGTTGATATATCTATCTTCATTTACTAGTCAATTATATTTATGTTAAAATAAAATATAATAATTAATTATTATTATTATCTTATTTTGGTCCGTCACAAATTTAGAAACTATCATATTTTGTTTCAGCAACTTATAAATGACTTTTAATAGTCAATTATATTTATTTAAAAAAAATCAGAAACATAAATTAGTACTACATAAATAATTTATATATATACATATATATTGAAACTGCTAGAAAATATAATTTCTTTGAGTACATCATATGTTATTTGTCATATACAATTTTAAGTTGATATACAAAACCTGGCATGCACGATTTCTTAAACAAAAAGGTTATAAAACATCGTCTTTCTCATGAATGCCTTATATTATTCTTAAAAAAAGATAATGGATGTATAGGCTAAAGAATATATATTTCTTATTTAAAACAGTTTATTTTCAACCAAGCTTATGTAATTTCTTTTAAATGTGTTTTAAGCGTTTAACCTTCCAGATTTTATATTATTTTTTTCCCGCCAATTGCTTCTAAGCTCAAGAATTTGTTGACTCATTTGACTATAAATATATAATAATAATAATAGTGGGTGTGCCGTAGTATTCATCACACAACTCATAACAAAAACTTTTCGTTCCCAATTTTAGTGATCTCGCAATGTTAAAGGAAGTTTCTATACATGTTTTAAGCACCAATTTAACCAAGCAAAAATCACGAGGTTTCCAATTATAGGTTACGCGTTGTTTACCCTATTTAAACCGACCTTCACACTCCTTTTTCGAAGCACACAACAAACCCCACTCTTACCACCACTCGAAACATGTCTCGGCTATGTATTTGGTTAAGGCATAACTACCTAATTGGAGCCTTATGTATCTATATTTTTTTTATGATGTATATTCTCATTTGAGATTTATCATTATCTCAATGTGAGCTCTCAAACTTAAACCCACCCCATAACGGTTAAACTTCACCGGGAATAAATTTACTAACGACCTTTCGTCATTATTTCTCTAATTTTGATAGTTTCTTGCGGTTACCATATGTTTACACAATATTTAGCCTCTCATGACCTCAAAGTTTCATATATTCGACTTAACTATTGTGATAATTATTTTCGTTTACTATTTTTATGGTTTTTATACCCGACAACTTGTTGCATTTTTCGTCGTTCTACTTTGACATTCATGACTTCATTGTTTTACGTTCATTAAACTAATCGTTGGTTATTATTGGTGTCACATTTCTCATATTGAATAATAAACTTCAAGAGTTTCTTTATTTTTCCAATGGCCGCTAAAGATTTTGTTCGTCTTTATTTCAAAAATTTATCTTGATGTTCAAATGAGTTTCTTATACATGTATGTATGATTTTTAACCCACCCAACGGAACAAGCCATGCGGACCATGCGATGAAATTAGTAATTATGAGTGCACGCATAATTACCGAAACCCTCGCATGGAAGTCATAGTGGGTACGTTGGTGTGCGAACGACTCAGAACCGAAGGACTATAGGAAAACGGTACAAATGAATATAATATGACAAGATCATGATGGATACGGAGATGATACATCCTACATATAAGTGAACTTGTCATATTACACATTTGTAGCGTTTTTTTTGGTCATTGGAACAACTGTGTTGTTTCGTTTTATTACAAAATTTATTTTGTATTTTGGTTTATTCTTATTGTAAATTTTCTTATATTCTAATTTCGGGACGAATTTCTAAAAATTTGTAAATACTGTAACATTCGTCAATTTTCGGACCCGAAAACCCGACCCATTTAAAGATTTCTTTTTATGTGTTATTTATTCGGACTATTGTTATTTAATCGAATAAGTAAAGTACTATTATATCTTTTATCTTTGATTATTTACTTTGTTACGTGTCACTTGAAGTTTAATTCGACTTTATGTTATTCGTTAAAAGAATATTAAAACACTCTAGAATGTGCTTAATTCACCCTTAACGATGTATTCCATAACTAGCCTAAACAACTAACTCTAGAGACTAAAATACAAATATTTTAATATAATTTTTCTTTCCTTTTTCTTTTTTCCTCTCCACCATTGAAAAAAAAAATCGTTTAGCTACTTATAGTTATTTAATTCTTTATTTGGTATATGAAAAGACATAAAGATAAAATGAATTGTTTTTAAAACGAAATAGTTTAGGGTATCAAATGAATTGTTCTTAACTTCAAGGAGCACAAGTGAAATATTTATTTTTAAGAATGCAACCTTTTCTGGTTCACGTTTTCCGACATCTACCTCCTCCGACGGGTGTTATTAAACCCGCAACCGACAAGATGATTGTACCGATGGACTCGCAACAACAAATACAGAATTTCGGGGTCAAAATATATAAAATCACGGAGTTGCCTTATATGACATACGCGTTTTTGGGCAATATATAAACCAACCCTCAAACTCGTTTCGACTACACCCTCATCGCTAAGTTTTCACTACCTTCAATTTGTTCTAAAAAGATCGTCATGCTCCGCCGCCGCCGTCGCGTATGAACACCGGCCAGGACAACCTTAGTCAATCGAGCCCGTATCAAGGTAATAGTTATATGGTTTCAAACTATGATTAAAAGCCCTATCTCTTCATACACAGATTATAACCAATAGAAACTGTTAATAGGGTTGTTTGAAGATGATGAATAGGAGAATTATAATGATAATATATTGAAATATAAAGCCTCGTTATAAACAAGCTAAACTGATGTAGAGGTGGCCCACCACTCCTTCATATTTCTTTTTTTCTTTTCTTTAAATTATTTTTCCCATCTTTTTCTAAATTATGTACATATAAAAAAAAGAATTTAAATCAATAGTTCTTAATTATGGAAAACGCATCAGTGTGGGTTAATTTATGAATTCATATACACTCCATCAAGTTATTTTAAGTGCCAATTTTCTATTTTCGGAGCATTAATGTTTTAAGTTAAACAATAATTTTTAAATAGATGTTTTATGCAAACATTCTATAAATCAATTGGCTAAAAGAAAAATTGTTTTAAGTCGCAATAATAATTAAAGGTTTCGCTTCGTCTGCCTCTCTCACAAGGATTTTTTTTATTGATTTTGCTACTCTTCAAATCAAGTTTCCATTTAACATACGATCTTTATATATATTGTTAATTATTTTATTGTTTTAAAATAAAAACCTTAACGTATATAAATCAATCACACCTTTGACTTTTATAAGGTAATATAAAATATCTAACGCTTTAAACGATGCCGAATCCATTATAAACCCATTCAATCTTGTCTTGTTTCGTTTATGTCATTAGGTTAATTATTTAATCTAACTTTTATAATTAGGACTTATTGTCGAGACTCCTCGTGGAACGAACTAACTTATCTTCGCTGTAACCGTTATTGTTTTCTCATTACCGTCTACCCCATTTTAAAGGTGAGTAATCACATCCCCTTTTTTTTCCTAGTTTTGTTTTGGGTGCATTATGCGTATTAGAAATTATTATTATTATTATTACAAATACTCAAACCAATTCCATTATTTTGCGTGGTTGTGATATTGCTCGATTAATTGTTGATTGCTATATGAATTATGTGTTTATCGCTTTTATGGTTGGTTAGTTGGTATCTCATCCTCATCCTCATCCTCATAGTATGATCATACGCCGTCCGAGTAAACATGTTCGTATTCTAGAGGCATGATCGAAAAGACACACTTATTTGTTAACATTAATTGATGCTATTCACATACGCAAGGATTTGATTATTTCTCAATATTATTATTATATGTACACCAAATTGTGAATTACTCGCTCAACATGTGTTGTTAACAAATTATTTTTACGCATATTGTAGGTTGTTATTTCAGATGATTTGAAGTGAAGAACTTATATTATACCTTAGGCTAAAAATTTAAATGTTGTTGTAATTTCTTTTGTTTACATGTTTTGTGTACTTTGTTATGAAAGAAATAAATTAGATATTGACACTTACTATTAATTTAGTGTCTTTGAGCTATGATACAAATTGTGTCGCGCCCCGGCATATTCCGCCGTTAGGTTGGGGTGTGACAAGATGTTGAACCTAGACGCTCTCTGCTCGAACCAAATTGTTTTCTCTCTTTGTAATATGCTTATTGCGACTGTGAGGTTATTCTTTGATGGTTGTCCCTTGAAAAATAATTCGAACTCCTCCAAACCTTCTGCCGTGCCTCCTTTCCTTGCGGCTGTGTGTCCCCTTTAAATCTCATGATGGTAGGTTAATTATAAACAATAAAGGACATTGGCCCAATAACATACTCCTCACGTGGCCCACTAACCCAAGTCAACTTCTGTTTTGTTTTAATTTCTTCACGTGGCCTTTTACGGAGGGTGGCTTCCAAAAATTCCAAGATGCTCATTTGATCCTTTACAATTATTTTGGATATTTCTTAACTCCAATCACCACATGGATTCTCCTGTTAATTCACAAAACATATAATTGAATATTAAATTCACTTTATTTCCCAAGACTCATGTTTATGTTAATTACGTATAAAACATTCAACTCATCTAATTCTCAAAACAAATATATTAATATGAATTTTTAGTAAACAACATTTACATATTTCATCGTTATTAATTATTGTTATTAATTTATTATTATAAGCTCGTGTTTACTTGAAACCTTTAAAATCTAATATAATCCACATAGAAATATATTCAATAGAAACTTAGCTCAAAGGTACTTAAAAGTGTAACAAATATTTTTATAATAATATGTATAATTTAGGCCACATCACCCATTAATCATACTGCAGTCCTTATTTAAAACATAAGTAGTTATGATTAAAATTTTCAAGTAAGCCCTTCAGAATGTTTGATTTGTATATTAATTTGTCTATATGTCAGTATACATGCATAATATATTAAGAGACGTACAAAATCAAAAGTGATGTGGAAATTTGATAGTTAATCATTCATATAGTATGATATGCAGTTGCGCATAGTCATCATAACCCGTCATTATTATAAGCGCTTTCATAATATTTATGGGTGAAACTTTTAATTATCGGATCCTTAAGCATATCATGAATGTATTCGATACGAAAATTAAGATTCCTCAATTCGTTTATAAATGAATAATTAATTTCATATCAAAATTTTAATGCAGCACTTCTCGAATTGTTGCTGTTTGAGAAAACACGGTAGCTGACATTTTCACAGTAAATCTTCAATATATAATTTATATGGAGTTAATAATCTTATGAGTCCACTGATAAATTTTCAACAACATTTATTGCTAATTGCATTGTGATTAATCAACACATTATGTCATTATAACTTAGATTGTTGTTATCAGTTCATTATGACTCCTCTATGGGATAGATTTATCTGCTAATATAAGAATATATACCGAAAATTACATTTTCTCATATATGAAAATGAAAAGTTTAGAGTAATCTAAGGTTTGATTTCTCACTTCTTTATTTAAATTTAGTCTTTCATTTCCTTTAAAGATATTTTAGTACTCTTTTAGAGGCTTCACATTAATCTAGACATATCTAGTGTGTTGCAATTTTGAGTAACATCTAAACGAGTATAGACTTGAAATTATATAAGACTTATACTTAATGAAGCATAAGGAAATAATCTATGTGTTCATATTATCCTCTAAAGTATAGCACTATTGTTTGTTACATGTGTAAGGAATATCTCTGAGATTTATAATATCAAAGTGTGTGAACAATGTTTTGACTTATGTAACATATACTTGCTAGAAGAATGCCATCTATATAAGGACAAGTTTTTTTTTAGTTGATCCCGCTCATTTTAAGGTAGGTACATTAACCCACTTGGTTTTTTTTATGAAAATAACTGGATAAAGATTTCATCACATTTTGATGTTTACATTAACCCATATATGGATTTTATTGACTTATAGACTAAAAGTTCTTTGACCTACAGTTTATAACTTTTAGGCTGTTTTATGAACAAATAAGTATGTAAGCCGATTGATAGTGAAAGTTGTTTTAATGTTCATATAATGTAACTCTTTACTATTATAAGCTACTAGAACAATAATAATACTTAAAGAAATTTTTCGTAATTAGGTACGAAGATTCTTTGATAATTGGTTTCTCCTTGAATATAAATTGTGCTTCTTAATATAATGACTTTTTTTTATTTGGATTTAGTTTAGTTATGAACACTCTTAGGTGATTCAACCAAATCTCAAATGTTATTATGATTTATGGAGTCAATTTTGCTAATAATAATTTTATTCCATTCAGAAGATTGATTGATTTAATGGTTTAATTAGAAGGGGTAGGATCATTAAACTTTCCAACATCCATTTCAATTTTTGTTAGGGAGGTTACATAATCATCAATGTCAGTAGGTTTTAAAACCTAGATGGCCTCCTAAGTTAATTATTGGGTAATTTTAAAAGTCTCAGTTTTATGGATTAGCTCTTAGTTAGGTTGCAATCATTTTCAGGATTCTAAGTGTGCAATAGTTGGTGCAGTATGGTGTACAAGAGGTTTAATTAGAGTTAAATTTGGAGTAAAATTTTGACTCTCTTCCCCCCGCCTCTTGTAATTTTAACAAGTCATTATAAAGACTTTTACTGCTCCCATTGACCTTAGAAACACTTAGGAAATTAGCATGCTTAGGGTCAATATTTAAATACCAATAGATTGTAATAAAGAAACAAGTTAATGATGTAAGTTGTTGTAGTTTCTCTTGTGAGGATTGTTTTAGTAAGAAATCGAGTATGCCCATATTTAAGAAACAATAAAACTTTTGTAAGAGTAGTACTAAATTCTAAAGAGATATGTTTTGATGGAATAGTGTTGTGATGGAGAAGTGTCTTGTACAAGAGGTGTAATTGAGATCATATCAATTTTTCACTCCCCCACCTCTTGCAAATCTACTAAGTTATAACTGAGACACTTAAGGCTCGCATTGATCTTTAACATCTCTAGGAAAAATACAAGAAAAGTTTCATTGATGTACATGACATGGGAATATGTCATATATATGTTATACTTGATTTGATTCCATTAACATTCAGATGTCATAAGAGACATAGGAACATAAGTAGAAGAAATCCTATTAAGTATATATATGAATGGATTTCCTTAAGACCGTGGACCATGAAACATATTAGATACAAGTAAATAGCCTCGGGTATACGTATAGAACTAGACTCAACCAATCATGTGTTGATGAGAATATTAGGATTATCAGAGTTAAATACCATTTATACAACTATCAGTATTAGCTAGTTCTTCTTTTGAATTATGTATAGTCTTGTAATGCTTATGCCTAATCTAGTGACATATATTTGCAGTGAGATTTCTCCTTAGAGAACTTAAAGCCAGAAGCAATACTTGTATTTTGTCTATGAACCTTAGAATCGTTATCTATTAAGTTTTAGTGGTGTGAGTTGAATAACCTTATTTCTAGCAACAAACATTTTTTTTCTTGTACATATGTTGCTGATCGACACAATCATTTTCCTTTGTTACTTCTGAGTGTTATAGTTGATTCTTAAGGCACCAAATTGTACTATTGAAAATTTTAGTATGTAATGTAATATAAAATTGTATTTATTTTCATGTATGAACCCTTAATTTTATGGGCCATGGTATTGTACATTATGATGTATTCAGGGATACCATTTAACCTATAGTTACTATTAAGAAGGAATGCATGCATCTTATGAGTTATATTGATTAGTCTTAGGAAAAACTAAATCAAGAATAACTCTAGTGATAACATTTATTTAAATAAGTTCTTGATTATCATTATCATAAGAGACATTATGATTGACTCATCCCATTTGTTATGCTCTAGTTTTCAATAGAATGATTTTTATTAGAAAGAGCAGTAGGATAGTCATATCATATCTTAATAGATAATTAAAACTAAAAAGAGCTAAATATTATTGAAACTCTTTATGATGCAAAACTTATATTATGCTCTAATATTATAGTGGATGATTTGGATGAGATAAGTTATTTATAGAAGAAAATTATAGTGAGTAATGCTATGGGATATTAAAGTAAGATAGATTAAAGTTTATGATCATTAGATTAATGAATGATCGTTAATGTGTTGATTATTATATTTTATTGAAGATGTGATATGTCTATTATTAACATCAAACTAATAGAATATAATTAAAAGTTCTACTTAAACAAAAAATAAATCACCTTTATGCATAATTAAATTTTATTTAACTATATGTGCAAAACAATTGTAACACATCACCTTTGGGTAGAAGTGAGACATTTATTTTAATTATGTACATGCTAGTTTTGCTGGATAAAAATGTAACACATCACCTTTGGGCAGAAGTGAGACATTTATATCATGTTTGGCAAAAACTAACAAAAGCTTTCAGTTAATATTGAAATATATGATAAATGTAACTCATCACCTTTGGACAAAAGTGATACATCAAAAGTTCATTCAAGTCAATTCGAATTTTAATGGATTATCTTGTTTCCAAATTTAAAAGATATAATTATAATTATCCAAGATTTTAAAATATTTATTGATAATACTATATCATGTTTTAAAATTTTTAACAGATAAAAATCAATTAAAATTGGAAACAACATATTTTATTCCTACGATTTATCTAAAATAAGGATAATTCTTTGGTTTTTGTGAAGCATATGAAGAACATCTTCGAATAATCTTTAGTCAGTTTTCTCTGGAATCGAAATTTTAAATAAATTTTTACCAGATTTCGTTTATATTAGAGTTTTAAATTTGAATTTTAGAATTATAACCAGTTTTCTTAACAAAACATGGAAAACCGAAAAAATTAGGGTTTTAATCAATGTTCATGTTTTTCGATATTAATTCATGTAAGCAATTGAAAACATGATATATATTAAACTTATGAACCTGTAACAGTAGTGAGAGTGGTAACCGCAACAGAGAAATGTAGACGACATGGTTGTTAGCTTGGTCGAGTTCCCCTTTAGGATGCATTGTTAAGGATGGTGTTCGTGTAGGGGCTGGTTACCGGTGCCCTACTTTGGACGTTGGATTTACTCATAAACACAGTTCTAAATATCAGAGTTAATTAAAACTTTCGCGGAATATAAAACTTCAACCATAATATATATTACATAACTTTCAAATCTTGCCTTAACAAACATTCATCGTTATTTAAACATAAAACATAATCTTTAAAAACATCATAACATTTCCTTGAGATGCCAGTATCTTCAATTCCATGCCATGTGTCCTCATCAAGCGAGCTGCCTCATCCTACTCACCTGCGTGCATACTAAAAGTCAGCTACGCTGAGTGAGTTCTAGTTAATTAAGTAACACACAATACATCCATACACATTCTTATATACGCACCCGAAGGTACATATACATACATAGTTCTTTACCTTTCTTCGTACGTTCATACTATCATAGTTTCCTTCTTTCCTTTTATACATACACATATACACATACCTCGTCATAAAACATTCGCAGACATTATTAGGGTCTGTTCCCTACATTCGCGTATATTATTAGGATCCGTTCCCTACGTTTGCGGATATTATTAGGGTCCGACCCCTACATCCGCGGATATTATTAAGGTCCGTTCCCTTCATTCGCGGATATTATTAGGGTCCGTTCCCTTTCAAACCATACCTTCCATACCTATCTATACATTCATAATTATAACTTCCATACATACATACATCATTTATATTTCATATATATATATATATATCAATTATATCTTTAAACTATCCCTTGACGGTACATGCAATATCCGAAGATCATTCATGCATCATCAAGCATTCATTCATACATAAATCATATAAGACATACACTTACCACTTAAGGTAAGTGTATTAACTAATCACATCAAGTATGCACACAGCCCCGAAAACATAACAAGGATGTGGGGCTAGAAACTCACCTGAATGCGGTTACGTTCACCGTTAATGATTATTCCCTTCTATAGTTGTGCACGGCTAACTGCATAATAATTACATGTATCAATTAAATATCACTACTCATATCCTATTTCTAGTTTAATTATAACCCTCAACGAACGGGGGTCCAGGGGCAGTTCCCTTGGCAGTGGGGTTCTAGGGACAGCAGCCCCTAGCGGGGTCCAAGTGGCAGAGCCCCTGGCTGGGGTTAACGAATCACAAACTCGTTCTTCATAACGAATTAAGATTGATTCATTATCTGATTCGTTATCTTATCATCCCTTGATTCGTTATCTGGTTCGTTACCTTATCATAACGAATTGGGTAAGTAACGAATCACTTGATTCGTTATCTTACCATAGCGAATTGGTGGGTAACGAATCACTTGATTCGTTATCCTAATATAGTGAACCGAGTGAGTAGCGAATCACTTGATTCGTTATCTTAACATAACGAACTGGGTGAGCTAATTCGTTATCTTGTATTAACGAATGGGCGAGTAACGAATTACTTGATTCGTTATCTGATCCGTTCATCATCACGAATTAGCATCTTTTCTTATCCATACTTTGACTAAGGGGGGAAAAGTCAAAATCGATAAGAACAAGAACAGTCAATGCTCATCAGATCTGCAATTAACCCTTCAAATCAAGATGAAATAACATAATTTCGGTACCATTGAACTCGGATTAGCAGCGCCTACAAACCCTAACCACCCAAACATCCAAACATTCGCATTTAATGGGGTATTTGATTCGCGTTTATATACAGTTCTTAGGCTAACGATTAACCTATCAAATTGTAATGGATTGCACTACGGATTACTTCGTTTGATTCGTTTTCATCACATTCATACAGATCTAAGATTACCTAAACAAATTCGGACCTAAATGAACGATTTCTAATTATAAACGTACCTTAAATGAGTCGGTTTACGAACACGAGCTGGTCTTGATGTTGTTTTGGTTCGTCACAACGTTCTAGCACCAACAAGCTCGGGTTTTCGCCTTCGGACCTTGGCTCGGGATAAAGGATGGTGTTTGTGTGTGTTTTTGATGATGTAGGCTATGGTGTAGAGTTAGAAAAAAATGGAAAGGATTAGGGTTTAAGGGGTATTTATACTCCCTTAAGCCCATGGACCTAAGGCCCATTCCATCTCTTATCCCATCTTCTAAAGTCCAAGTCCACCTTCTATTAGTTATTTATCTAAACCGATAAACGACACACTATAAACTAACGGGATTTATTTTATTATTTCTTATCGAAAGTAGGATGTTACAGTTCAGGTTCTTGAGGGAAACCCGGTTGTTAGGAGAGAGGAGACACACCAAACTAATATATAATAAGTATAACTAATATTTTGATCTATTATAATATAAATGATTATAATGGCCATATATAAATATAAATAATATATATTTAATGTTACAAGTTTGTGTTTTATTCCGCTTTCAATTGCAAATAACGACAAAATCTAGAAGAAAAGTTTGTGATGAACAAGCTAACAAGCAAACAGAAGTTTGAAAATCCTCAAAGTAGTCTTGTTTGATTAAATTTTTCCAAAACTAGCCAAGATTTTCAAATAATCCTAAAATAACATATTTTTCCGTTAGATTCGACGGAATTTGGACACCATCCGGCGTGATTTGTAAACCTTTAAAATTATGTCATGTGTCAACGTATTAATAGATCTGACAATATTCATCATCTTTTACCTCTCAACCCCTAACACTCCATAACCACCTCCATCACCATACTTTTTATTTCTCTACAAAATCAAGCAAAATAGAACACAACGCTTTGTTTTTCGAATAGAGCACAACTATAGTGTTCAAATTCATTTTAGAACTCAAAATAAAAAACACCTGAGTTGAAAAATCTAGGGTTTGACGACAAATTAAATAGTCGGATCTGACAGAACCATGAACTTAACTATCAGATCCGACTTTTTTATTATGTCGCCCATAACACGAATCCGCCATACAGCTTAAAAATTGTCGGATTCGTCGTAATTTGAATATGTGTCAACATCTGGGACGGAAACAATATGCTATTTTGGATTTTTTTTTTGAAAACCTAGGGAATTTCTGGAAAAACTAGTCAAAATAGGCTATTTTAGGAATCTTCACTTACATAATTTCTGTTTAAACAGACTTTAATAAGAGCATTCACATGTCACTCCCTTCCATGTTACGATTTTATGGTGCTGTCATCCCATTTTTACTAAGCATACCATCTCCCATAAGTTTAACATTTATTCAATTCAAACCTTTTTGGTTTCTTTTTTGTCATTTTGTTATCTTTTACTATTATTGTCTACACAAATATTTTTTAAGATTCCTTTTTTAGTTTCTTTAAAATTTTTAGAGCATTTTTGTCTAATGCTAGGTCTAGTGGGCTAATATTGTCTTTTGTATGATTTTAAGGGGCAAAATTGTCATTATTTGATATTATGTTTAGTGTAGCGTATAAGTCAGCAGGCGATAAGCTTATACGTCCGTATAAGCTTATACGGTTTTAAGTGCACGGTTTTGGCGTCTCAAGTCTTTGTACTTATCGTTTTGTATTAATCGTTTGGTAAGACCCATACCCATTAATTCGGGTCAAAAGCATGAGAAGCCTCCATTTAAAAATCAAGCAAATCTGGTGACTCCAAAAAAAGGGGGAGCGACCCCATCGCGACACGTAAGATTTTTATGTTTTCGTTTATATATATTACTAGTTTTTATCCCCCGTATTACGGGGATTGTTTTATATTGTTTGTTCTAATATTTATTTATTTTTTGAATTTATATTTTTTTATTGTATGAAAGTTAATAATATGCTTATGGCTTGATGATAAATTGTTTCACAAATAAATGAGATTTTATAACCCGGTTTAAAATTTATATGGTTTTGATGGGACCCAAGACCCGTTTATTTTAATTTACTATAAAATTGGTTTTTTAATTATAAATAATATTTATGAAAGTTAATAAAATACTTATGGTTTGATGAGATCCAAGACCCGTTTATTTTTTCTACTATCAAATTGGTTTTTTAATTTAAATAATATATATATCTTTTTTAAATAAATAAGATATTAATTTCTATTATATCCTATTTTATAAGATTTTTACATCAAGAATTTGGTGAGAATAATTTTTAATTTAATGAGATGTTATAACCCGTTTAAGGAATATCTGGGTTTGGTAAGACCCATACACATGAATTCGGGTCAAATGCATGAGAAGCCTCCATTTAAAAATCAAAATCTGGTGACTCCAAAAAAAGGGGGCCGTATTACGGGGGCTGTTTTACATTATTCGTTTTTAATATTTATATACTTTTTTGGAGTTAATTTTATTTATTGTAAGGAAATATATGATATACTTAGAGTTTGATGATAAAATCAATCAATCAATCAATCAATCATGCCCAGTAAAATCCCACCGACAGCAAAGCTATAAGTAGGGTCTGGGGAGGGTGGGATGTAGGCACACCGTACCTCTATCCAAAGAAATAAAGAGGTGGCTTCCAGAGAGACCCTCGGCTCTAAGTACATGTGTGTATGAAGCAAAATAAAGGAAATCAAAGTTTAACAGTTATATAAAAACTACTACTAATTATAATAATATTAATAATAAGATCACAGTTTAACAGCTATATAAAAGCTAATAATAATTATAATAATAATAATAATATATGTAAGGGAAATACCATTATGGTGTGTGACCTAAATAAGTTAAGTCTAAGCCCTAAGGTAATCAATTCTCTCTAAAAATCCTTAACTTTAATTCTACTTCTCCACGAATTCCTATCCTCAACCATGTCCTCGGAGAGGTTTAGGTCTATCAAATCATGCCTAATCCTCTCATCCCAAGTCAATTTCGGTCGTCCTCTACCCCTCCTCCCCTCTATAGTAATGTTTTCTACGGATCTAACAGGATTCGTCGTCTGTCTTCTCTTTACATGTCCAAACCATCTCAATCTCCACTCTCTTATCTTGTCTGCTATGTTCGCCACCCCTAATCTCTCGCGAAACACAAAGTTTCTTATTCGGTCTAGCCTTGTGTGCCCACACATCCAATGTAGCATTCTCATTTCTGCTACCTCCATCTTCCGCACTTGTGCCTTCTTGATGGCCCAACAATCTGTTCCATATAGCATTGCAGGTCTAACTGCCACCCTATAGAATTTTCCCTTTAGTTTAGTCGGGAAACTCTTGTCGCACAATATACCTGTGGCTGCTTTCCATCTACACCATCCTACCTGAACTCGGTGGGTCACATCACTGTCTAATTCCCCATCGCTCTGTACAAATGTCCTAAATACTTGAACTTCGTTACCTGCGGGACCACCTGCCCTTCAATTGTGATCTGTGCGTCTTCATTGTCGTTTATCCCACCAAAATCACAGTGGAGGTACTCCGTCTTAGATCGGCTAATCTTTAAACCTTTTGTCTCTAAGGTTGTTCGCCACTCCTCAAGCCTCATGTTTAGATCTTGTTTTTTCTCAGCAAGTAACACAATATCGTCTGCGAACATCATGCACCATGGGAGAGTCCCCTGAATCGACTTTGACAACTTATCCAAGACTACTGCAAAAAGAAACGGGCTCAACGCTGACCCCTGGTGAAGACCTACCTCTACAGGAAAGAAATCAGTATCCCCCACTGGCGCACGGACACTTGTTTCACTCCTGGTGTACATATCCATAATTATCTCTATGTATTTCCTGGGCACTCTTCTACCCTCCAAGCACTCCCAGAGCACCTGTCGTGGCACACTGTCGTAGGCCTTTTCTAGGTCAATAAACACCATATGTAGATCACGCTTCTTCTCCCTATACTTTTCCATTAATCTTCTTATAAGGTGTATTGCCTCTGTGGTGGAACGCCCCGGCATGAAGCCAAATTGGTTGACCGTAACCTGAGTTTCCCGTCTAAGTCTACCCTCAATCACTCTTTCCCATAGCTTGATAGTATGACTTAGTAGTTTGATTCCTCGGTAGTTACCACAACATTGGGCGTCTCCTTTGTTCTTATAGATAGGAACTACAACGCTGCTCCTCCACTGGTCTGGCATCTTACCTGATTTGAGAATACTATTGAACAGAGTAGTTAACCAAATGACTCCTTCCTCCCCCAGACACTTCCACACCTCGATGGGTATGTTGTCTGGGCCAACCGCCTTAGACCTTCCCATCCTCCTAAGTGCATCCTTCACCTCTTCTCGTGTGATCCGTCGGCAGTAGTAGTTATTCGATTGTTGTCGTTGAAAGTTTGTGTTGTCATGTTCTTCTTGGTAAGCTCTCCCATTGTTAAAAAGATTGTGGAAGTAGGTTTGCCATTTTAGCTTGATGTCCTGCTCCTTGACCAGTACATGCCCATTTGTATCCTTTATGAATTTCACCGGTCCTAGATCTTGCCTTCTACGCTCCCTGGCTTTGGCAATTTTAAACATAGCATGTTCCCCCTCTTTTGTTTCTAGACTTTCATACATCCGTTTAAAGGCCGCCTTCTTTGCTTCCGCCACTGCCTTCTTCGCCTCTATCTTGGCCGTTTTGTAGTTGTCCCTCAATTCCACTCGCTCCTCCTCATTCGTGCACCTCATTAGCTCCCTAAAACATCCTTGTTTGTCCCTTATCTTGTCTTGCACTGCGTCATTCCACCACCAAGACTCCTTCGTGCACCTCATTAGCTCCCTAAAACATCCTTCGTGCATGTCATTGCACTGCGTCATTCCACCACCAAGACTCCTTCGTGCACCTCATTCGTGCACCTCATTAGCTCCCTAAAACATCCTTGTTTGTCCCTTAGTTTGATGATAAAAAGGTTTCATAAATAACTAAGATGTTATAATCGGTTTAATAGTTATACGGGTTTGGTGAGTCCCAAAACCCGCTTATTTTGTTTACTATAAAATTGTTTCTTAATTATAAATAATATCTTTTTAAAAAAAATCATATAATAATTTTTAGTATATCCTATTTTATAGGATTTTCACATCAATAATTTTGGTGAGAATAATATTTAATTTAATGAGATGTTATAACCCGTTTAAGGAATATCTGGGTTTGGTAAGACCCATACCCGTGAATTCGGGTCAAATGTATGAGAAGCCTCCATTAAAAATCAAGCAAATATGATGACTCCAGAAAAAGGGGGAGCGACCACAGCGCAACATGTAAGGCCCTGTTACTGGTGCCCTACATTTGATGTTGGATTTACTCATAAACACAGTTCTAACTATCAGAGTTAATTAAAACTTTCGCGGAATAATATAAAACATCAACAGTCATTACAAACATTCATCATCTTGTCTTTAAAACATAACTTAAACATGTCTTTTAGTTCAAAACATAACAAATAGATCTTCAGATGCCAGCTTCTTTATTCTACCGCCATGTGTCCCCGTTCAAGCCAGCTATCTCATTCTACTCACCTGCGTGCATACTAAAAGTCAGCTACGCTGAGTGAGTTCTAGTTAATCACTTAACATACAATACGTACACTTGCCTTTAATTATGCATCCGAAGATACGTAATAATTACGTTACTATTTTACTTTCATTACATAACTTCATAGATACATACATACTTTATTACTTTCATACAATATAAATTACTGTCCTTTTCTATCTCGGATATTATTAGGGTCCGATCCCTTCCTTTTCTATCTCAGATATTATTAGGGTTTGATCCCTCTTTCCTTTGTCTATCTCAGATATTATTAGGGTCTGATCCCTTTCTTGTCTATCTCAGATATTATTAGGGTCTGATCCCTTTTTACTTCTCTATTTCAGATATTATTAGGGTCTGATCCCTTTCTTCTCTATCTCAGATATTATTAGGGCATGATCCCTCTTTCTTCATCTTCGTGCATACTTTCTTTACATACCCATAACATACATATACTTTCTTTGATCATTCATACACATCCATACATTATACATATATCTACCATTCACATTCAGCAATCACATACATACCTCCCTTGTCAACACGTGCAATATCCGAAGATCGTTCACGTCTCGACAAGCTTTCATTTGCATTTAAGATATACATACGTAACATATAAACCATACATGGCATACACTTTAAGGTAAGTGTATTAACTATCACATAGAGTATGCACACAGCCCCGAAAACATAACAAGGAATGGGGCTAGAAACTCACCTGAATGCGGTTACGTTCACCGTTTATGGTAATCCCCTTCTTGAGCTGTGCACGACTAACTGTATAACAATTACACGTATCAATTATCTATCACTACCCATATCGCGTCTCTAGTCTAATTATAACCCTCAACGGACGGGGGTCCGGGGGCAGCGCCCCTGGCAGCGGGGTCTAGGGGCGGCAGCCCCTAGCGGGGTCCAAGGGGTAGAGCCCCTGGCTGGGGTCGAGCTGTCTTATCACGTTTTCCACTACGATTTTAAAATATTATTTAATTCGCCCACTTGTTTGCTATAACGAATTAAGCCTAATTCGTTATCACAACACTGTCTAATTCGTTATATAATCTTCCTTGGTTCGTTATCCAGATTCGTCATCTCATCCTCTGATTCGTTATTCCAAATCGCTATCTGGACATGACTTGATTCTTGGTCTAATTTGTTATTGGAGCTTAGCGAACTGGTGAGTAACGAATCACCTGATTCGTTACCTGGTTCGCTATCTTAGTTCGTTAGTCTACTTCGTTAACTTGAGGTAACGAACTGGGTGAGCTAATTCGCTACCTGGACATGACGAATTGCATCAATCTTAAGGAATCATCCCTGTTCTTATCCAGGCTTTGACTTAGAGTCAAAGTCAAAATTGCCAAGAACACGAATTGGCCAGCAGTTACCCAATCTGCAATTAAACCTTCGTCTCTTAACCAAATAACCCGATTTAGGTATCAACGGATTTGGAATTGCAGCGCCTGCAAACCCTAACCATCAAACTGGCCAAACATCAATGTTTAAGGGGTGAGATTTAGGTCTATAGGTTACGGGTTCTTTTAGGTTATCAATTAACCTATCAAATGCTAATCCATTTCAGTAATGTTTGTTTGGTTAGATTTGTTTTCAACATACTAACACAGATATGTGATTATCTAAATGAATCTGAACCTAAATGAACGATTTCTAGTTATAAACGTACCTTAAACGAGTGAAACTACGAACACGAGCTGGTCTTTGATGTTGTTTTGGTTCTTCACAACGATCTAGCACCAACAAGCTTGGGTTTTCGCATTCGGATCTTGGTTCGGGTTAAACGATAGTGTTTGTGTGTGTTTTCCAAGGTGTAGGCTATGGTATAGAGATGGATAAAATGGAAAGGATTAGGGTTTAAGGGGTATTTATACTCCCTTAAGAGGCCCATTCCATCTTTTATTCTATCTTCTAAAGTCCAAGCCCAACCATGTACAGTTTATTATCTAAACCGATAGACGACACAAATATAAAATAAATGACATTTATTTTATTATTATAATCAAAAGTAGGATGTTACACAACACGTATGATTTTTATGTTTTCGTTTATATATATTATAGATATAATGTAGATTTTAATATGTTTATTTTTATATGTAGATGCCATACTATTTTTATATATATAGATATGAAATTATTGTTATTATATGTATAAAAGGAAAAGGTGTGTATATAGAGAATTTTTGTTTATCTTTTCGTTAACATTGTAAAACAGATATTTTAAAAATATAGTATTTTTTTGGAACGTAAGTTATACGACTTGTAGTACCTCATCGGTACCTTCACAAATCTAACTAATTCTGTCCGAACAATATTGGTACCTGTATTAGTATTATTGAAACCGTATTAGTATTATTGAAACCGATATTGATACACGTCGATTGTGACATATGTCAATTTTTATTCGTATTCGTATTTGTATCCCTTAAACCGGCCCGTTGTGTCATTTCAATGTATTCATATTTGTCGTTTATCATTTAATATTAACCATGATGATATATAGTTATTATTCATTCATTTTCTATTTGTTTAATTCAATTAACGAATCTCAGAGCTATAAAAGTCTATAAAATAATCAAAGTTTAAATCTATAAGGATATAAAACGTAAACAATCTAAGAATATTATAAATATAACAAGTTTTAATCAATTATATATATTTATAAAGTTAAATGGTTAAAGATTTATAAGTTTAAAATCAGTTTATATATATTTAAGAAGTTCAGGGGTTAAAATGTAACAATTGAATTAAAATTACAATATAATAATAATAAACCCAGTAGGCCCCACCCTCCCTCTCTCCTTCCTCGTTTTTTCGGCGGACCCGGCCAGTGGCGACAAACAAAATCCGGCGACCCTTGAAACGTCATAATATAATCCGAATCAATCCGTTAATGCATCGAAACGTTGTCTCCACTAATTATAAACATTATTACACGATTAACTTCATCATTAACAACCCATTTAACACCCACTAATCACCTAAACCGCCGGATATTATTAAAATCGTAATAACTCGAATTAAACATCCAACGGATCAATTGAGGCTATAAATAACATCCTAACCTCCTTCTAAATGTGCTACAAAGATAAAACTATAACAACAAACTCGTTAATATCACTGAATAATTCGTCCAAGAAACATTCCGGCCAACTCGTCGTTCACCCACTTTCCGGCATCAATAGAGGTAATTGATAGGTGGGTTTTCGTTGTTTTGACCCGACAAACAAAACCCCTAACATATATTTATCAAACATGGAATGGTTGTGGAGAATTGAAAACCCTAGGATTAGGATGAAGAAGATGAAGTTGGGCATTTAGTTTATAATTATTTGATTCCATCAGTTAACAATGAAAACAACCTGGTCTAGTGATTGGGTATGCTGTGTGTGGTCATGGAGACCCGGGTTCAAACCCGGGTCACAGCAGATCCTTTTACATTTTTTTGAAAACTGTTTTATTGGTTATAATAAAGCAAATATATATTTATAAATATTTATAAAATAAATAAAATTATTTTTATAGATTAACAAATGTTGTTTTAGATTTCGTTAACCTTTTCACCCAAAAATCAATCTTTTACAAACCCAAACCGCTCGTTTAAAACTCGTTAAATAATTATATAGATAATATATATAGTGTGGTTGTAACTTTATAAATTCTAAATCAACAAACGCTTATACTTATAATCATACCAGTAATGACAAACTCCTTAAATATATCTTGTAAATAATATTATAATAATAACTTACTAAAATCCGTTAGACTTAATTATTAAAAATAATTTAAAATGGGTAATAGTATATATAAATAATAATGCATGTACCTTAAAATTAACCCTTTATTTTCCATAAAATTAGTTAGTAATTCTTGTGTTTTTATTATTTCTAGCTCATGAGATTCGACCGTTTGGTTTCATATAACGCGCTTTCGTTTCATTTTCAAGTTTGTCATCCCAATTCAAAGGTGAGTTTCTCACACCCCCTTTTTACCTTTTTTACTATTTTGGGGGTAGCATATATATCCTATCAACAATGAAATTTCGTTTATTTATTATTACAAACTACAATTCGTTACATGGACTTGTGTGCTTATTTGCTTACTTGCTCAAGGACTATTTTCTCTTGGTTTCCTCAATAAGTATAATCATACGCACCCCTATGCACTCAGGAGCTCGATGTTATGAGTGGAATAGGTACCCCCGATTCGAGTACATTTGGTTGTTACCGAATGGAAAAGACATTGCTTGCGCTATTATTACACCAAGTTTCATGGAATTGTATGGCTTTTATGTACTTGTATCAAACTTGTGTGAACTCACCAATTACTCAATTAGTTGACTTTATTTTATATATATGCTACAGGTACTGTAACATCACAGAAATTTCGAGCCAAAAATGTTAAACTTTCAAAGTTAAGGGACTAATTCTGCCAAATTCCAAACTCCAAGGTTAAAAATGAAAAATTCTGTTCTCTTGTCCTATCGCGATATGTGACGGGACAAAAGACGAGCCCCTCGCGTATCGCGACGGTCTTGGTAAAAACATTCTAGAAGGGGTCAACGGTGATACGCGATCATCAAAGGCAACGTCATCGCGATGGCGTTGCCTGACACCTCTGGCACAAGATCTGCCACGTGTCCACACGTGGCACACCTCTCGCCACGTTTCCCGACACATGGCCACACGTGGCACGTCGTCCGCCACGTGTCAACACGTGGCACACCGTCTGCAACGTGGCGACACGTGGCATACCTATATGGTGACTAGCCTAGGCTACGTCGCGATACGCGACGGGTGCCAAGAAGGCCGTCGCGTACAGCGATGGGCTTCCAGGGTTTGTCTATAAATAGCGGCCACGGGATTTCATTCCAAGCACATCAAAACACACATACTTTCCTCTCTCTAACTTCTCTCTAAACCCCGAGAACCCGACCCTCGATACACCTCGAAAAGCGTGCTCGATTATATCGTTTTCCGTGCCACCGTTTCCTCAAAGTTCGTGCCATATTCCACCGACATAATCAACCAAGAAGGCGTTTTTTATCTCTCAACATCATGAAAAATATCCTCGTAAAGCGTACCGACAAGTGGTGAAGCATTGGTGTTCATCGTTTGGCGTTCCAAAGAAAAGAGTGACGAAAGAAATGGTTGATCAAGAAGGAAAAGAAGGTGAAGAGGCGTTGGAGTGTTGCTCGAGTAGTTAGGGTTTCCATAAGCCAACAAAGGTAGGAATAAATAATAATAAAATATTATAAAAGGCTTAAACCTTAAGTCGAGGTTATACTCGATACCTCGATAAAAGAAAAGAAAATATAACACAGAAAGAATAAGAGATAAATTATGAGCATTTAGAAATATGTATATATGTGTCTAAATATATATGTATATAATATTTGTTATAAATATTATTTAAGGAATAAATAACTATTCTTGAATAATAAAACAAAAGGATACGTTTCAAAAAGAAGAAGAAACGTAGGGTTTTTATAAATAAACTAAAGGTTTATAAATTACTTTTAAAACTAAAAGTTTTAAAGTAAAAGAGATTTTGAACTAAAGGTTCATCGAGGTAAAGTTTATAAAATAAGACTAAAGGTCTTAAGCCAGATTTTATATCCGACTAACAATTGGTTATACTCGTACTATATGTGCGAGATAGCAACAGGAAAGACACTCGGACGGTGTTTGAAGCCGATCCAAATCAAAAGGTGAATACGCCCCAAATTTTACAAACTTGTTTTCAAACGAGTCAAACGTGTTACATGAAAAAATTTACATGAGACTAAGTGTCTCTAAAACATTTATAAACAAGGGTATAAATACTGGCCTCAGGCTATCGTGTACGTTTGTTTGGATCCTTACATATGTGGTGGGCACATCACACTTGGTCACAATTACGCTCGCCTGCGGGGTGTAACCTTGTGTATACCTATAGGCACTCAACTAGTCGAACGCTGCGGTGTTTGCTAGGGGAACCGAGTATAGAGACTTGAGTTTATGAATTGTGTTGTTTTAATTTGATTATTCCTAAGCCACGTTGGGCCAAGACCTACGTACTCTCGAGGGGTGATTAAGTAAAGAAAATATTTTTAGCGTCAGCATATTCACCAGCATTCATTGCTGGCGTATTTTCTTACATTTTGCAGGTGATCAAGGTTAGCACTTGGAATAACGAAGTGCAAGAATCCGATGGCTCGGATATTTTGTTAATTATGACATAATGTAAATGGTGGTTTGTTTTGTAAAAACATAAACAAGTAATCTTTTAAACCATATACGGGAACTCTTAAATCCCGTCTTTTGTATATGTAAATATTATATTTTAAATCCACAAGTTTTAAAGACTTCCAATATTTAAACGTAACTATGATTTAATTACAATTGTGGTACCAACATATGTGTCATACTCATAGGCCATGTTTTGGGGTGTGACAAGTGTTGGTATCAGAGCCATCGGTCTTAGCGAATTGGGTATTAAAAGATAATGCCCAAGCTTCGATCCAAGTATATGAGAATATTTTACTTGTTTATTTGAATAGGGATAAGATTGGCTGGTAACCCTTTCTTTCCCTCTCCTCATTCTAAACCACCTAATTTAGATGTCTTTCGAGAAATTAATGGAGTATTATGATCATGAAACAAAAGAGCAGGAAAATACTACAAATTCCCAAAGGATATCATGAGTAAGGATTATTTTGAATCATTCTTTAATTCCAACGAGGAACATAATCAGTACCCCAAACAAAGTCCAATCTGCCATCTAGATAACACTCCAAATCAAGTATACCAAGCACCAAGGCACTTAAGCTACCACCCGTCAAGTTTACCCATGTATCAACCATCCGAAGTACCAACATATCATCCTTCCGAGGTTACTACCTATCAGCCATCCGAAGTCCCGCCATATTACCCATCTGGTGTTTCGACGTACTTACCACAGAATCCTCACCCTTCATACGCTTTCCTCTCCAACCGACCGATCAACGAGGAGCCAAGATCTCCCTCATCCGACTGGATGCAATGCCACTCAGATCAGCGAAGGTGGCATACCGGAACTTCTACCATGGATTCTGCCGACTCCCGTCTTAATAATGTAGGACCATCTCGCAAGCCCAAAATAAGGGTGATGATGCTGTACGAGAATTTCCGCATGCCTGCAATGTCAAAGGAGACTGCCCAAATAATGGAAGAAGAGGACCCGGAGGATGAAGATCTGGAAGAGAAGGAGGAAATAGAAGGAGACCCAGAGGAGGAATACCCTGACAATCCAAATGAGGTGATGACACCGTGGAAGAACCATACTCTCATCCAAACCCAAGTTAGGGTTCTGTTGATCCCTACATGCAATTTCTTCAAGAGCTCAAAGGCAAAGCATCATCAAGCTTCCCATCATATCAAGGTGAGATCCCATCAATTGAAGATCAAGCAAATGAAATTCGGGAGCAGAACGAGGCTGCTGAAGCTTTCTTCAACTACCAATCCGACGTAACTGCGTCACCATATCCAGACCCGAAGAACCATTTCGATGTTGTATGATTGGGTACCGTGATCCGCCACCCCGCTATGGATATCCCAATGACATCCCTCGGTCACAGGAGGAGCATCTTGATCGAGCCTTGCATGAGACAGATGAACTAAGAAAGAAGATAGCCGTTGATAGAAAGAAAAAGAAGAAGATAGGAGAGATGCTTCTTCGCAAGTGTAACAAGCTAACCAGAGTGGTGAAGAAATTCATGAAGGACTGAAAGGATTGATGATGAAGAAATGGAGTGTTGAGAAGAGTTTTTCTGTAATATAGCTTGTGTGTTATGTGTAATAAATGTTGTAATAAGGATAGGCGAATATATATATATATATATATATATATATATCGAATGAACGATATATATAAGTATGATGTAAAAATAATATATATCATGTTATGATATATATATGTATAATGTGAAATAAAAATGTGTGATCTAAGAAAAGAAATTGTTTAATTTCATAATTAAAGAAAAGATAAAAAAATAAAAAGATAATGTCTCAATTGAACAATAATCATGAGGCTTCCCAAAAGGAGGCTGACAAAATAAAGATAAAAAGAAAGAAAAAGAACCCGAAAATAAACAAGAAGAACCGATCCCCGATAAGTATATGAACCAAATACAACGAATGATAAAATATGCCGTTAGGGCCGAAACAGAAGATAGATCCTACTCTAGGCAATCCAAACATTCTCGATCCGTTAACCCTTCTCAAAGATCCGTAAAATCCCGTCCTAAACCATCCCATGTTGAGGAGAGTGTTCACGAATCTAATGCTGATGGGGGAATTCGTCAAGAATTTAATAGGTTGAATATTGGAGGCTGTTCATTTAAGGACTTCAAGTATTTTGGGGCAAAAGAATTTCATGGAGACAAGGGAGCAATCACGACTGTAAGATGGCTCGAAGAGATGGAGTCGATCGTTATTATAAGAAAATGTTCAAATCAAGAAATGATACAATACTCCGCTCAGATGTTTAGAGGTGAAGTGTTGGAATGGTGGAACACGCTAATATTGAGCAAGGGACGTCAAGTTCTATATAACCTTACGTGGGAAGAATTCAAAGAATGTTGTTGGCAAAATTTTGTCCCATGCATGAAACCGACCAAATTCAAACTAAGTTTTTAAAACATAAGTCCGTAGGGACAAATCTTCGAGAGTACAACACAAAGTTCCATGAATATTGTCGCCTAGTTCCCCAGCTGGTTAACCCCGAGTCCAGCAAAGTCACAAGATATATTTGGGGACTGCCGCGGGAAATCTGCGACATGGTGAGATCTCATCTTCCTCAAACAGCCGACTCTGCGATGGAGTTAGCTGGATATCTGATGGGCGGCCTTATCCTCAACAAAGAGGAAGAAAAGAATGCGACAACAACCAACAATCAATGGAGAACTGGTGGAAGCCCCCACTTCAAAGGCAAGGGTGCAAATCAAAGTTGATATGGGTTCAACGCAAACACTCCATTTTTTAAAGTTTGTCGAAAGCGCCACCGAGGGCAATGCCGACATGTTTCATCAACCGTTTGTGAATCATGCCAAAGACCAGGCCATGATGCTGCTGCTGACTGTTGGAAGAAAAATATGACATGTTATAACTGTAAGAAGATGGGGCATCTAAGTTTTGAATGCCCGAAGAACAAACCCGCGACTGGTGGTACGGGTGGAAGTGGTCAGAACAAGAAAGGAAACGCAAAAGTCTTCGTACTTGACACGAAAAAGGCCGCTGACATGCCGGAGACCATCACCGTACGTTTATAGTCAACGACACCTATGCTAGAGTTTTGTTTGATTCAGGTGCCAATTTAAGTTTTATAGATTATAGTTTTTGTAGTCTATTAAACGAACCTTTAACAAAGTTAAATAAAACTCTAAGCGTCGAGACTGCTAGCGGCGAAATAGTTAAAATCTCCAAAGCCCTTGAAAACGGAAAAATTCTCTTAGCTGGTTATAATCAACCTATCCAATTGTTGCCTATGACTCTTGCGGGTTTTGATATTGTACTTGGTATGGATTGGTTATCCGATAACCATGCTCGTATCATATGCAATTGCAAAACCGTCGAACTTCAAGCCCCTGATAAACGAACAATTCGAATTGAAGGGGACTAAGACGCGGGCCAAGTTAGCATAATTTCTATGATTAGGGCTAACAAATGTTTGAATCAAGGATGCTTAGCATTCATGGCCTTCGTCACTGAAGAATCCAAACCAAAAGAAATCAAGGACGTTCCTATCGTTTTCGAATTTTCTTATGTCTTTCCTGATAAACATGGCAGAATTCCTCCCGATCATGAAGTAGAGTTTAGGATTGATCTCATCCCTGGTACTGCTCCGATCGCCAAAGCCCCATATCGCTTAGCGCCGACTGAGATGAAAGAACTAAAGAAACAACTTGATGAACTTCTCGGGAAAGGCTTCATTCGATGGAGTTCATCACCATGGGGAGCGCCAATTCTATTCGTTAAAAATAAGGATGGATCTATGCGTATGTATATCGATTATCGTGCGTTAAACAAGATCACAATCAAGAATCGCTATCCACTTCCACGAATCGACGATCTTTTTGACCAACTTCAAGGTGCTAGTTTCTTTTCCAAAATTGATCTCCGTTCCGGTTACCATCAGCTCAAAGTCCAAACCGAAGATATTCCAAAAACTGCTTTTCGAACAAGGTATGGCCAATATGAGTTCACCGTTATGCTATTCGGACTTACTAATGCGCCATCCGCGTTCATGGACATGATGAATCGTATTTGCTAGCCTTACTTGGATAAATTTGTTATTGTATTCATTGACGACATACTTATTTATTCTAAGTCTAAGGATAATCATGAAGTCCACCTTCAAACCTTTCTTGAGATTCTTAGAATCGAGAAGTTGTACGCCAAGTTCTCGAAATTCGAGTTTTGGTTGCACGAAGTGCAATTTCTTGGTCACGTTATCAATGTCAATGGTATTCAAGTGGACCCCGCTAAGATTGAAGCTATCTCTAAGTGGGAGGTCCCAAAGTCGCCAACCGAGATTCGAAGTTTCTAGGGATTGGATGGCCATTATCGAAGGTTTATTGAAAATTTCTCTCGGATAGCCGTTCCCCTAACTTCTCTAACTCGTAAAAATATCAAATATGAATGGGGAACAACACAACAAGAGGCGTTCGTTATACTCAAACAAAAGCTTACCCAAGCACCTACACCGGCCTTGCCAGAAGGTACTGAAGATTTCGTTCTCTTTAATGATGCGTCCCATTCTGGCTTGGGATGTGTACTAATGCAACGAAAGAAAGTAATCGCTTACGCCTCTCTTCAACTCAAGGTGCATGAAAAGAACTATACAACTCACAATCTAGAGTTAGGCGTCATAATCTTTTCACTAAAGATATGGAGACACTATCTCTATGGAGTAAGATTTACCGTGTACACTAATCATAAAAGCTTAAAGCACATCTTTGATCAAAAAGGGCTTAACATGCGCCAACGACGCTGGATGGAAACCCTCAACGACTACGACTGCAAGATCGTTTATCATGAAGGCAAAGCCAACGTTGTGGCTGACGCTTTGAGTCGTAAAGAGCACAAAAAGCCAAAAAGAGTCTGAGCGTTAAGGCTAGAACTTCAAGTTTATCTTTTCGATCAAATCAAATTGCCCAAACTCAAGCGATTAATGAAAACCAAATCTCCGACGAAAAACGTAATGGCACCATTGACTCGTTAGTCAAAGGCGACGATGGTATACTTAGAATGGGAAGCCGAATTTGGGTACCAATCATTGGGGACTTGCATGAGAAAATTATGAATGAGGTTCATAAGTCCAAATACATGATGCACCCCGGTAGTGATAAAATGTTCCAAAATCTTAGGCCAAACTACTGGTGGAATGGGATGAAAAAGGACATCGCTTCGCATGTGGAGAAAAGCTTAACTTGTTTAAAAGTAAAGGCTGAACACCAAAAGCCTTCGGGATTGCTCCAGCAACCCGAACTTCCTGTATGGAAGTGGGAGTTAATAACCATGGATTTTATCACCAAACTCCCGAAAACAATTCGACAACATAATGCCATATGGGTTATTGTAGACCGATTAACAAAATCCGCACACTTCATACCCATCAATGAGTCTTATTTAATGGATAGATTAGCGCGTATTTATATGAACAACATCGCTTCTTTACATGGAGTACCGCTATCTATACTCTCCGATCGAGACATTCGTTTAATGTCTCATTTCTGGAATAGCTTCCAACAAGCGCTTGGTACGAAACTGAACCTTAGTACGGCCTATCATCCACAAACCGATGGGCAAAGTGAAAGGACGATTCAAACGTTGGAAGACATGCTCCGAGCTTGTGTGATTGACTTACGTGGAAGTTGGGACGACCACTTACCCCTAATGGAATTCTCGTATAACAATAGTTATCACACAAGTATTCAAGCCGCACCATTCGAAACGTTATATGTTCAAAGTGTAGAACGCCCGTGTGTTGGTCTGAAACTGGAGATAATCAATTTTCTGGACCTGAGGTAGTCCAAGAAACCACCGAAAAGATCCTCCAAATCCGAGAACGACTTAAGATGGCGCTTGATCGCCAAAAGAGTTACGCCGATGTCCGTCGTAAGGCGTTGGAATTTAATGTTGGTGACAAAGTTCTTTTGAAAGTCTCTCCATGGAAAGGCGTCGTTCTGTAAGGCCCCGAACCCGGTGACCCTACTTTCGTGTTGGATTTACTCATAAACACAGTTCTAAATATCAGAGTTAATTAAAAACTTTACGCGGAATATAAAACTTTCATAAAACATTACATATCAATTCATAATCATGTCTTAAAACATTCCTCTTGTCTTTCAAAATCAAAACATAACTTATAAAACATATCAGATCTTCAGATGCCAGGCTTTAGTCTTCTGCCATGTGTCCTCCACTCAAGCCAGCTGTCTCATCCTACTCACCTGCGTGCATACTAAAAGTCAGCTACGCTGAGTGAGTTCTAGTTAATCATACAATACCATACAATACCTTATTACATACATACGTACTTAACCTCATAACTTTCTTTCATACACACATAAGTACTCATACCTTCATTCTTACTTACATACTTTCTTTCTTACTTACATACTTTCTTTACATTCATAATCATACGTTTTAAAGAGCCTTTCGCCCTATAACCTCACAGATATTATAAGGGTCTGGTCCCTAACATCACAGATATTATAAGGGTCTGGTCCCTAACATCACAGATATTATGAGGGTCTGGTCCCTATCCTCACAGATATTGTAAGGGTCTGGTCCCTAACATCACAGATATTATAAGGGTCTGGTCCCTAACATCACAGATATTATAAGGGTCTGGTCCCTTGTTTTCGAATATTAGTAGGGTTCGATTCCCTCTTCGTTACCATACAACCATACATCATACCTCGAGTATTATTAGGGCTCGGTACCCTTTTCGTAACTATACAACCATACAACCATCATTTCCTTCTTTTATTAACTTTATTACGTTCATACGCATAAACATACATGTCATACTTACCATATTTATAACGTTACAACCTGACAGTACGTGCAATATCCGAAGATCGTTCACGTACCATCAAGCAATCATTCATACATATCACATATATCACATATGGCATACACTTATCACTTAGGATAAATGTATTAACAACACATCAAGTATGCACACAGCCCCGAAAACATAACAAGGAATGGGGCTAGAAACTCACCTGGATCCTGTTACGCTCGCCGTTGATCGTAATTCCTTTCTTTAACTGGGCTCGGCTAACTGTATAATATTTACACATATCAATTAACAACTACAGTACGTGCAATATCCGAAGATCGTTCACGTACCATCAAGCAATCATTCATACATATCACATATATCACATATGGCATACACTTATCACTTAGGATAAATGTATTAACAACACATCAAGTATGCACACAGCCCCGAAAACATAACAAGGAATGGGGCTAGAAACTCACCTGGATCCTGTTACGCTCGCCGTTGATCGTAATTCCTTTCTTTAACTGGGCTCGGCTAACTGTATAATATTTACACATATCAATTAACAACTACTACTCGTTTTGTATTTCTATCTATATATGACCCACAACGAACGGGGGTTCGGGGGCAGCGCCCCTGGCAGCAGGGTTCTAGGGGCGGCAGCCCCTAGCGGGGTCCAAGGGGCAGAGCCCCTGGCTGGGGTTAAGCTGCCAGGTCAGCTTGGAAAAATTTTATTTTCGATAACTGCCTTAACACATTTTCCATTAGGTTTTTAATTTATTTTCTAAACGAACTTCACTTCAGGCGAAGTTAAACCTTAGGCGAACTTGGCTTCAGGCGAAGTTAAACCTTAGGCGAACTTGGCTTCAGGCGAAGTTAAACCTTAGGCGAACTTGGCTTCAGGCGAAGTTAAACCTTAGGCGAACTTGGCCGTAGGCGAAGTTACCCTTAGGCGAACTTGGCCGTAGGCGAAGTTACCCTTAGGCGAACTTGGCTTCAGGCGAAGTTAAACCTTAGGCGAACTTGGCTTCAGGCGAAGTTAAACCTTAGGCGAACTTGGCCGTAGGCGAAGTTACCCTTAGGCGAAGTTAAACCTTAGGCGAAGTTACGCTTGAAGGCGAAGTTACGCTTGAAGGCGAAGTTCATCAGGCGAACTTAATCTTGCAGGCGAAGTTATCGCGCTGCAGATCTGTTTGCCCATAAATCCTTCGTTTCTTAGCCAAATAACTCGATTTTGGTACCCACGGAATCGTATGATCGGCGCCTACAAATCCCAACCATCAAATCGGCCTAAAATCGACGTTTTAGGGGTCCGATTTGGGCAGTTTGGGTTTCGGGTCCGGTTAACCCATCCAATCCTAACCATTTTCAGTAATAGTAGCTTTGGAGGATTTGTTCTTACCTTACCAACTCAGATCTATCAACAAAATCTCGGGTCTCGGCTTCAAATCTTGATCGGTTAGAATGTGTGTGTTTTGAGTGCGTGAAGAAAGAAGGTGGAAATGAAAGATTGGGTTTGGGATGGGATATTTATATCCCTCTAAGCCCACGGACCCGAGGCCCATTCTCATTTAACCCATCTTACGCAATCTAAGCCCAACTCCCTCCTTACTCGACATTAAATAATTAACAACGTGAAATCACTAAACATAACCTTCTTTATTTATAATTAAAATTTTAGGATGTTACACGTTCGCTTCGGTAAGAAAGGAAAATTAAGTACTCGATTCGTTGGACCCTTCGAGGTACTTGAACGAATTTGTACTGTTGCATACCAGTTGCGTCTACCGAGGAAATGCAAGGAATACATGAAGTGTTCCATGTTTCAAATCTGTGTAAATGTTTAACCGATGAATATTTAGCTATGCCATTAAAAGACGTCGAAATAAATGAAAACTTAAAATTCGTAGAACGTCCAATTCAAATTGAAGATTCGAAAACTAAGAAATTAAAAAGACGAACATTGAAAATTGTAAAGTTAAATGGACTCACGAAGAGGACCCAAGTATACATGGGAACTCGAATCCGAAATGAAGAAGAAATACCCCCACTTATTCTCGTGAAGCAATCTCGAGGACGAGATTTATTTCAAGGTGGGGAGGATGAAACATCACGGAAATTTCGAGCCAAAAATGTTAAACTTTCAAAGTTAAGGGACCAATTCTGCCAAATTTCAAACTCCAAGGTTAAAATGAAAAATTCTGTTCTCTTGTCCTATCGCGATACGTGACGGGACAAAATACGATCCCATCGCGTATCGCGACGGGCTTGGTCAAAACATTCTAGAAGGGGTCAACGGTGATACGCGATCATCAAAGGCCAACGTCATCACGTATCGCAATGACGTAGCCTGACACATCTGGCACAAGATCTTCCACGTGTCCACACGTGGCACACCTCTCGCCACGTGTCCCGACACGTGGCCACACGTGGAACGTCGTCCGCCACGTGTCAACACGTGGCACACCGTCTGCAACGTGGCGACAAGTGGCAGCCCTATATGGTGACTGGCCTGGGCTACGTCGCGATACCCGACGGGTGCCAAGGAGGCCGTCGCGTACCGCGATGGGCTTCCAGGTTTTGTCTATAAATAGCGGCCACAGGATTTCATTCCAAGCACATCAAAACACACATCCTTTCCTCTCTTTAACTTCTCTCTAAACCCCGAGAACTCGACCCTCGATCCACCGCGAAAAGCGTGCTCGAATCTATCGTTTTCCTTGCCACCGTTTCCTCGAAGTTCATGCCATCTTCCACCGACATAATCAACTAAGAAGGCGTTTGTTATCTCTCAACATCATGACAACTATCCTCTTAAAGCGTACCGACAAGTGGTGAAGCATTGGTGTTCATCGTTTGGCGTGCCAAAGAAAAGAGTGACGAAAGAAAGGGTTGATCAAGAAGTAAAAGTAGGTGAAGCGGCGTTGGAGTGCTACTCGAGTAGTTAGGGTTTCCATAAGCTAACAAAGGTAGGCATGACGCCGATGAAAATAATAATAAAATATTATATAAGGCTTAAACCTTAATTCGAGTTTATACTCGATACCTCGATAAAAGAAAAGAAAATATAACAAAGAAAGAATAAGAGATAAATTATGAGCACTTAGAAATAGGGATTTATGTGTGTAAATATATATGTATATAATCTTTGTTATAAATATTATTTAAGGAATAAATAACTATTCTTAAATAATAAAAGAAAAGGATACGTTTCTTAAAGAAGAAGAAACTTAGGGTTTTTATAAATAAACTAAAGTTTTATAAATTACTTTTAAAACTAAAGGTTTTAAAGTAAAAGAGATTTTGAACTAATGGTTTATCGAGGTAAAGTTTATAAAATAAGACTAAAGGTCTTAAGCCGGATTTTATATCCGACTAACAATTGGTTATACTCGTACTATAGGTGCGAGATAGCAACGGGAAAGACCCTCGGACGGTGTTTGAAGCCGATCCAAATCAAAAGGTGAATACGCCCCAACTTTTAGAAACTTGTTTTCAAACAAGTCTGATGTCGTCTAAAATTTACATATTATTATATATATTCGCTACTATTTTAAGTACTTTTGAGCCATATTTTTATTGATATTATTCTGAATTGGTTCATATTTAAGTTTTTTAAGGTTCTAAGAGACAACGAACTAAAACAGTATATCAAATTTAAACTTGGGAACGATTAAATCTAAAAAAGTATATGGTATTACGTATATTGTAAGTATTATTAAGAACCTTTAAATTATATGGTCATTTAATGTGAGTTATTTACTCATAAATTATTAATATTATAATATACACCTAACCTACCAATTTATATTTTTGTGATACAGAAATTGCAATAAGTCTTATTGACTTCATGGACTTTGGAGTCACCACACACAAATAATAAACGGTCGGCCCGTTAGTGATGATGTTTTGTTAACTGTTTTGGACTTGTTGGTTTACGGGTTTTGTTTATGGGATTTTGATTAATTAAAAGTTTTGATTTGTTTTATTGGATGTGTCTCATGCGTATTTACTTTTGATTGTGTCTAAATGAATGTTTCTCATGTTACTAGATTTATTGTCTTTCGATTATAGGTTGCATGTTAGGGTTGTTTACTGTGAGTTTGCAACTTGTTTATGGTTTATTGAGCTCATCTACCATAGAAACCGATTTTTGGCATATTATTAGAAGTTTATATTCTTACTAGCTTAAATAACCGACGAGTTAGCTGTTTTCTAGGGTAATTAATCATAGTTGGTGAGCTGACAGGTGAACCAATAATCCGGTGTTTTTACATGATCTCTAAGATTTCTTTTTATGCCACACCTTGAGAGTGATTAAGGATCCATTAAGTTTCCTAGAGCTTCATTCCTTTAGATTCTCGGTTCCCACAACATTTTTCCCGTAACCGATATAAGCCCGAGTCGTCACAATTCGGATTCCTTGCCTAGGTAACTCTTGGTCGCATTTGAATTTACTAAAGTTTTATTCGGTAATTTAATTTTCTAGTTTACTTTAATTTAATTAAGTAATTAGTTTAATTAATTATTAGCTTTTAAAATAAAATAAAATAAATAAAAATCTAAAAATATATATTTTCTTAATTATTACTTTAAATTATCTTTTAGAACCAGTCTCGTTTTAAATTAGTGTCTCTAGGGTTCGATATTCCCGGTCTTCCCATAGTTATTCTACACCCGATAGGTTCACTTGCTTGTTGCTAGTGGTTTGGTTTAGGGTATTCTAGGTTTTTTTACTCGTGCTTGGTCATTAGTTGCTAATATTTTATATACCACTTCGTGCACATCAAGTTTTTGGCGCCGTTGCCGAGGACATTTGGTAATAGCGAACTAGTTTCTATTTGCTTTTATTTGTTTTTAGTTTTAGTTTTAAGTTAATTAATTAGTTTTATTTTATTTTAGTATTTAATTGCTCTTGATTGCTATATCTGTGCCTTGAGTGTAACTTGTGTGCTCTAGGGATAAGCTTGGGTCCTCACTATTCTATTTGTTTTTCAGCGTATGCGATGTACACGTTCACTAGGACCACCAGAGTTCACTGCTTCTGACGAACCCGAGAGAGATTTTCATGAGCGCCGTAGGGAGTTTCGAGAGATTGCACGTGCTCTACGTGAAAGCAAGGCACACGTTTCTGATTCCACTTTAGATATGGGTGACGCTAACCCCCTAGGCGTATGGTTCACTCGAGAGCGAATGAGGGAGTTATAGGGAGACGATCTGCTATCACACGTCCGGCGATGCCCGATGCTAATAACTGGCAGATTCCGACCACCGTCATGAATTCCATCACTAATTCTGCCCCATTTCACGGACTTGAAGACGAGGACGTGCCTGGTCATCTGAACCAACGTCACTCGTGCTTCTATCTACCTTCATCTTTTTCCATTTTCTCTAGAGGGTCGTGCTTCATCGTGGTTGGAAAACCTCCCCCCTGGGTCCATCACTACCTGGGATGATCTTCAAGCTGAATTCCTTAAGAAGTATTTTCCGCCATCTAAAGCCTCGCGACTTCGTGATCAGATCTGTTCCTTCCGCATGGACCCTGACGAGCCATACCCTTTGGCTTGGGAAAGGTTCCATAATCTGCTTAGTAGATGCCCCCAGTATAGTCTACTCGAATGGGCTGTAGTCGAGAAATTCTATAACGGGCTTACCTTTGAGATGCAGAAGAGATTCAATACGTCAGCTAGAGGAAACATGTTAGAGAAGCTGGATATAGATGAGTGTGAGTCATTGTTTGAGAGTTTCGCCCTAGCTGAGCAACAGGAGCCGTCTGCCCGAGGTACTTCTAAAACCACCACCTCTTCTGCTTGAGGCATTTATCAGGTCTCGAATGATACTAGCATCGCGGCTCCCTTAGAGGTAATGCAGAAAGATATCCGAGAATTGAAGAAGATCGTTCAGAAATGCGAAATCTGTCGCGGAGGGCAAGATACAGTTGATTTCCGGTCGATCAGCAGGAGAAGGTGGACTACTTGGGAAATCAGAATAGAGGAGCGAATGCCTACGGCAACTCAGGATGGAGAAATAGCTCCAACTATGGTTGGAGGTCAGGAGGTAATGCTCAGGGTTTTCATCAGAGGAAGGAGCAGGTTAGTGACCCAGAGGTAGCAGTAGGTTCAAGTGCGGAGAAGAGTAGCAATATGGATCCGGATCTTAAGAAACTTCTAACTAAGCAATCCACCATGCTTTCTCACCTTATTGACAGAGATAATAACACACAGCAGAGACTGGCTGAGCACGACACCCTATTGAAGAACCAACAGTCGTCATTTTTGGAGATGTCTCGAAAGGTGGATGAGATGATGAAGCAGATGCTACCTAATAAACAGGTCGGAGCGTTTCAGGGCAGCACAGAGCTTAACCCGAAGGCAAAGTTGAAGGCGGTCACCACCTATAGTGGCAGAGGAGGTGATCGAGAGCAGTCACCGGTGGATGATGAGGAGCCAGTGGACGAGAAGATAGAGATGGAGACTCCTGTGAGGGCGCATGAGAGGTGAGCCCCAGCAAGTACCGCGTCAAACGGTGAGTCTCCTGCAGGTAAAATTGTTGAGAAGAAGATTGAAGATAAGAAGAGTCCCGAAGTCGATCTTACTCGTGTTCCGTATCCAGCTTGTCTTCTACGGCAGAAGTATGCGCAGGAATATGGATATTTCTTGGCATGTTTAAACAACTAAAAATCAATCTTCCGTTTTTCGAGGCACTCCAGCATATGCCTAAATATGCCAAATCTTAAAATATCTTCTTTCGAATAAGAAGAAGTTGGAGGGGCTTTCGACAGTATGTTTGATTGAAGGATGCTCTGCGGTAGTCCAGAACAAGCTGCCAAAGAAATTAGCAGACCCGGGACACTTCACTATTCGGTTTTTGTTTGGCAGCTCGACTGAGAGCTACACGTTGGCCGATTTAGGTGCTAGCATTAATCTGATGCCATATTCTCTATATAAAAAGCTAGACCTTGGCGAGCCAGTCCCGACGCGCATGAGTTTATCTTTGGCCGACCGTTCGGTCAAATATCCGTAGGGAATTGTGGAAAACGTACTCGTTAGAGTCGATAAATTCGTTTTTCCCGTGGATTTTGTTATTCTTGACATGGAGGCTGACGATCAGGTCCCACTCATTTTGGGACGACCCTTCCTACGTACTGCTAAAGCGCTAACTGACGTCTTCGACGACAAAATTACACTTCGTGTAGGGGAGGAGAACGTCACCTTCGTGTCATAAAATCAATGAGGAACTCTAGTAGTCAGGACGATTCCGTTTACTTTCTTGACACGTTCATATCTCAGTTTGAACGATGTCTTGACTACATCTCTGGAGCAGATTTGCAAAATCAGGAGGACGAGGTTGATGTTCCTCCGGAGCACGACCTGAGCATTCTAGTTAGCTCACCTCCTGAATACCCCGAGGTGTTCACGGCTGCCGATAGCACCGATGGACCGAAGGAGAGACCATCGATTGAGACACCACCGTCCCTCGAGCTTAAAGAGCTCCCTCCTCATTTGGAGTATGCTTTCTTGGACGGTGATGCCGATTTACCCGTCATCATTTCTTCTTAGTTGACGGATGATGAGAAATCGAGGTTGGTTGATGTGCTCAAGGCACACAAACAGGCTATTGCGTGGAAACTCATATCCAGGGCATCAGCCCCAACTTTTGCACGCACATGATACTCATGGAGGATGAGTACAAGCCTGTAATCCAACCTCAGAGAAGGCTTAACCCTAACATGTCGGAGGTGGGTAAAAAGGAGGTTATCAAAATCCTCAACGCAGGCCTGATCTATCCCATCTCCGATTCTTCATGTGTGAGTCCTGTTCAAGTTGTCCCTAAGAAGGGAGGGATGACAGTTGTTACTAATGAACGTAACGAGCTTATTCCGACTAGGACAATCACGGGTTGGAGGGTGTGCATAGACTATAGGAGGCTTAACGACGCTACTAGGAAAGACCATTTTCCTCTTCCGTTCATTGATCAGATGTTGGAGCGTCTGTCGGGGCGACAGTTTTACTGTTTTCTCGATGGATTTTCAGGTTATTTCCATATCCCGGTCTCACATGAGGATCAGGAAAAGAGCACTTTTACATGCCGATACGGTACCTTCGCGTACAAATGTATGCCTTTCGAGTTATGTAATGCTCCGGCTACTTTCCAGCGTTGCATGGTAGCGATATTCCAGGACATGATCGAGAGTTCCATGGAGGTTTTCATGGATGATTTTTCGGTATATGGGGACTCATTCGATCAATGTCTTTCTAATCTTGAGAGGATGTTGAAGTGGTGCATAGAGACGAATTTGATGTTGAACTGGGAGAAGTGCCACTTCATGGTGACTGAGGGCATTGTGCTCGGGCACAAGATTTCACGAGACAGTATTGAGGTAGACAGAGCTAAAATCTACACTATCAGTAGACTTCCTCCACCGACTAGTGTGAAATCTGTTCGTAGTTTTCTCGGCATGCGGGTTTTTATCGTAGGTTCATCAGAGATTTTTCTAAGATCACCCGGCCCATGACTCGTCTTCTAGAGAAGGACTTCGCATTCGATTTCGATGCTGATTTTCTGAAGGCGTTTGAGTTTCTCAAGGGGCAGTTAGTTAATGCCCCTATCTTAGTTGCACCCGACTGGAGCTTACCCTTCGAGCTCATGTGCGACGCTAGTGATTTTGCAGTCGGGGCTGTTTTAGGTCAGCGGAAGGACAAGCACTTCCATCCTATCTATTACGCGAGTAAGACCCTCAATGACGCTCAGGAGAATTACATGACTAGTGAGAAGGAACTTCTAGCAGTGGTTTTCGCGTTCGACAAATTTCGTTCTTATTTTCGTGTTGTCCAAAACCATTGTTTATACTAATCATGCGGCATTGCGATACCTGTTCACCAAGAAAGATGCCAAGCCTCACCTGATAGGATGGATTCTCTTGCTTTCCGAGTTCGATGTTGAGATTAGAGATAAAAAGGGAGCGGAGAATGTAGTTGCGGATCACTTATCACGTCTGGAGGATCCGAAGAGAGAGGAGATTAGAGAGGATGCCATCGGGGATAAGTTCCCCCACGAGTCGTTGATGACGGTGAGGGTGAGATTTGAGAGAGAGAGCCAGTTTTGTACGTGAGTGCCGAAGAAGAGGGTCTGCCATGGTTCTCCAACATTGCGAATTATTTGGCCGAAGGAGTAGTGGTCAAGGGCATGAGTTATCAGCAAAGAAGGAAGTTTTTCGCAGATACCAGCCACTACATATGGGATTCGCCTTATTTGTTTTGTGTAGGCGCCGATCGAGTGTTGGGGAGGTGTGTGAGTAGGGAAGAGGGCCGTGAGGTTCTTAGGCAATGTCATGAGGGTTTAACTGGAGGTCACCATGGTTCGTCTTCCACCACTAGGAAAGTTCTAGATTCCGGCTTTTATTGGCCATCGATTTTCAAAGACTCGCACGAGTTTGTCAGACAGTGTGGCGCATGTCAGCGCACTGGTAACATCTCATCCCGTAATGAGATGCCCCAAAACCCTATTCAGGTTTGTGAGATTTTCGACATTTGAGGCATTGATTTCATGGGTCCGTTCCCTTCTTCTCGAGGGAACCGATACATTCTCGTGGCTATCGACTACGTTTCCAAGTGGGTTGAGGCTCAAGCCTTGCCCACTAACGACGCCCGAGTTGTAGTGGGATTCTTGAAGAGGTTGTTTAGTCGGTTTGGTATTCCCACGGCCTTGATCAGTGATAGGGGCGCACATTTCTGTAATGCCCAGATGGAGAAGGCGTTGACACGGTATGGGGTCACCCACTGGATATCCACCGCTTATCATCCATAAACGAGCGGTCAAGTGGAGAATGCAAACCGAGGCATTAAACGGATTTTGGAGAAAACTGTCAGCAAGAACCAAAAGGACTGGCCCGACAATTTAGATGATGCACTTTGGGCTTTCCGCACAGCGTTTAAAACGCCTATTGGAACCACACCCTTTAGGATGGTTTACGGGAAAGCGTGGCATCTACCGGTTGAGTTAGAGCATAGAGCATATTGGGCGTTGAGAGCCGTTAATCTTGACCTGACCCAAGCTGCGAAAAACCGGTATATCCAAATTCATGAGGTAGAGGAGTAGAGAGATGAGGCGCATGCGAGATCTTGGAGTTATAAGGAGCGTACGAAGGCGTTGCACGATCGAAAGTTAAGGAAAGTGAAAGAGTTCAAGTGTGGGGATCGTGTGTTGGTTTATAATTCACGTCTGAAGTTACTTCCATGAAGCTTAGATCGAGATGGGTTGGTCCATACACGGTGAAAACGGCATTCCCGCACGGTGCTGTTGAGTTAGTTGATCATGAGGGGAGAGCGTGGAAGGTGAACGGCCATAAGTTAAAGCATTATATCGGTGGGCCGGCTGATTCGGTCGAGGAGGATGTATTTCTCCTCGACATCCCTACTTCGATTGCTTGATAGGGATACTTTTTATTTGTAGAGTTTGTATAGTTTGTATACTTTTTTATTGTTTTCCCTTAATTTTTATATTTTGAGTCTGTTTGATGTCTGCTTTGGGTGCTGTGAGCTTTATTTTGCAGGTTTGGATACTTTCGTTCGTACTCAATATCCATTCGGATGGGGGCGTTCTGAGCTTATTTGATTATAGAGGGTACCCAAAAGTTGAGGCCGCGAATGAAATGCTATACAGTCGCTTTATTGGAACATGACATACGCATATCATTGTCATATTACCAGGGGAGTCTGTTCCATTTTCTTTATGCCTTGTTTTATTTTATTTTATTTCTGCTTTATTTTTGTCTTTTTCTTATCTCCCATTGAGGACAATGTGAAATTAAAGTGTGGGGATGGGAAACTGACGTTTTTGGACTCGTTTTTAGATTTTATATAAAAAAATTCAAAAAAAATCAAAAAAATAGATAAATAAAAAAAACGAAAAATAAAAAAAAGTTATATAAAAAAATGAAAAAACATAAAAAAATGTCCCGAAAATTTATTTTGCGCTTAATGGAAAATGATATTATTGTTTAAGGTTGATCTTTTAAAACTACTATTATATATGAGATTAAATAAAAGATGGTGCACTTAATTTGGGATGTGCCGGTAGGACCAACTAGCTTTGATAGTCCTCTCTAGCAGATTTTATATATTTAATAATTTGAAAAACGGTGAAACTGAATTTCGATGCTTAGGAAGGATTACCATAATCTAAAAACTTTGAGATGGTTATACTTAGATGCACTCAAATCACCACACCACCACATGTCCATCTTTTTACAAGCTTAGTAAATAGTTATATGTTTAGGGTGATATAAAAAAAATAGAAAAAAAAAGAGTATGTTTTGAAAGTGTATTCCAAAAGTTGTTCAAAAATCAGGGTTCCAACAATAACAACAACGGTGGTAGACAGGTTTCGAGCGGCTATGCTGGGAAACACCCGAAATGCAACAAATGCAACTATCACCATGCTGGCTCGTGCGACCGTATCAAGTGTCTGAGGTGCGGAAAAATGGGTCATCGGGCCAAGGAATGTAGGGGAGACCTAGCGGCAAAGGGTGCTCCTAAACAGCCTACGGCGACTAAAGGATGTTTCGAGTGTGGTCAAGAGGGTCATTTCAAGAAGGATTGCCCCAAACTAAAGTAGAATGAGAACAATGGGGGCAGCAGCAGTGGCGGAAGCAGCGGTAAAGGTAGAGCTTTCGTCATTGGGTCAGGCCAGGCCCGCAACGATCCGTATGTGGTGACCGGTAAGTTTCATATGAACGACTGTTTTGCTTCTGTTTTGTTTGACACTGGAGCTGATAGGAGTTTTGTATCGAAAGCATTTAGTAAACTCTTAGACTTAACTCCAACCCTGTTAGATGCTAAGTTTCCTGTTGAATTAGCTGACGGTAAGTCTTTAGAAACAACTCATGTACTTGCGGGATGTAAGTTGAAACTGTCGGGTCATACTTTTGATATCGACCTCATACCTTTTACACTTGGTAGTTTCGATGTCGTTGTCGGCATGGACTGGTTATCCGAGAACCGAGCGGAGATTATATGTCATGACAAGATAGTCCACATCACTACCCCTTCCGGCGAGATCATTTCGATTCAGGGCGAGAAGAGCGGCATGACCTCCAGCGGCATCACCCTCATGAAGGTGCATAAATATTTACGAAAGGGTCATCCGGCGATTTTAGCCCATATTGTCGAGAAACCCGCGGAGGAGAAACAAATCGAAGACATACCGATTGTGCGAGATTTTCCAGAAGTCTTCCCGGAGGATTTGCATGGACTCCCACCTATTCGACAAGTCGAGTTCCAAATCGAATTGACCCCCGGTGCAGCACCCATAGCACGAGCCCCGTATCGGCTCGCACCGGCAGAGCTTCAGGAGTCGTCTACTCAATTGCAAGATTTGTTGGATAAAGGTTTTATCCGACCTAGCTCATCACCATGGGGAGCCCCTGTCTTATTTGTCCGAAAAAAGGACGGGACTTTCCGCATGTGAATCGACTACCGAGAGCTGAACAAGGTGACGATCAAGAACCGTTATCCCTTACCCCGAATTGATGATCTGTTCGACCAGCTGCAAGGATCGAGTTACTACTCGAAGATCGATCTGAGATCTGGTTACCATCAATTAAGGGTGCGCGAAGAAGATATTTCAAAGACGGCCTTCAGAACTCGGTACGGTCACTATGAGTTTTCGGTTATGCCTTTTGGCTTAACCAACGCACCAGCCGTATTTATGGATCTCATGAATCGAGTATGCAAGGCGTACCTCGACAAGTTTGTGATCGTTTTTATTGATGATATCCTCGTCTACTCCAAGAACAAGGCCGACCAAGAAGAACACCTGAAGTTGATCCTAGAATTGCTGAAGAAGGAACAATTGTACGCTAAACTCTCGAAATGCGAATTTTGGCTTCGCAAGGTTCACTTCTTAGGACATGTGATCAATGAGAATGGTATCCATGTCGATCCCGGCAAAGTAGAGGCCATCAAAAACTGGGAAGCACCTAAGACTCCGACTGAGGTGCAACAATTCCTAGGACTGGCTGGATACTACCGGCGTTTTATCGAGGGATTTTCAAAGATTGCTCAACCCCTCACCACTTTGACTCACAAGGGTACTAAGTACAATTGGGGTGACGCGCAAGAATCCGCTTTCCAACTGTTGAAAACCAAACTCTGTAGCGCCCCTATCCTAGCCCTTCCAGAGGGAACAGAAAATTTTGAGGTACATTGTGACGCATCGATACAAGGTCTCGGTTGCGTGCTGATGCAACTCGAGAAAGTTATAGCCTATGCCTCTCGACAACTACGGATTCACGAGAAGAACTACACGACCCATGACTTGGAACTCGGAGCTGTGGTGTTTGCTCTTAAGATATGGAGGCATTACTTGTACGGTACCAAGTTTACCATTTACACCAACCACAAGAGTCTCCAACATATCTACGATCAGAAGGAGCTGAACATGCGATAGCGTCATTGGGTCGAGCTGCTTAAGGATTACGATTGTGCAATCAAGTACCACCCTGGCAAGGCCAATGTAGTGGCCGATGCTCTCAGAAGGAAAGAAACCGATAAACCTAGGCGAGTGCGAGCATTACAACTCACGATTCACGCCAACTTACCCGATCAGATTCGTGATGCACAACTCGAAGCCTTGAAAGACGATAATCTCCCATCAGAACTCATGCGAGGCATGAACAAGCAACTTGAAACCAAATCGGACGGGGTCCGATATTTCGAAAACCGGATTTGGGTCCCTCGATACGGAGAGTTGAGAACTCTAGTGATGGACGAAGCACACAAGTCCCGATATTCCATCCACCCTAGCTCAGATAAAATGTACCATGACCTAAAGGCACTTTACTGGTGGCCAAACATGAAAGCCGACATTGCCACCTACATGAGCAAATGCTTGACTTGTGCTAGAGTCAAAATAGAATATCAGAAACCATCTGGCCTGCTACAGCAACCGGAACTTCCAACGTGGAAATGGGAACACATTTCCATGGATTTCATCACGGGATTACCCAAAACACCGACGGGATGCGATACCATCTGGGTGATCGTTGACCGGTTGACTAAGTCTGCACACTTCTTAGCAATCAAGGAATCGGACAAGATGGAAAGAATGACTCGCATCTACATGAAAGAAGTAGTGTCTAGACACGGAGTGCCTATCTCAATCAATCTGATCGAGGTTCTCGTTTCACTTCGCACTTTTGGAAGTCACTACAGAATGCACTAGGCACCCGCCTTGATATGAGCACAGCATACCATCCTCAGACGGATGGGCAAAGTGAGCGCACCATTCAGACCTTGGAAGACATGTTGCGTGCATGTGTGTTGGATTTCGGAAAAAGTTGGGAACCTCACTTGCCTCTGGTAGAGTTTTCGTATAATAACAGCTACCACGCGAGCATTAAAGCAGCGTCGTTTGAAGCGTTGTACGGACGGAAGTGTCGATCACCTCTCTGCTGGGCAGAGGTGGGTGATGGCCAAATCACTGGTCCAGAATTAGTACTTGAAACCTCTGAAAAGATTGTCCAAATCCGAAACCGTATGGCAGCAGCACGAGATCGCCAAAAGAGTTACGCCGACAAGCGCCGAAAGCCTCTTGAATTTCAAGTGAACGACCAAGTATTACTCAAAGTCTCACCTTGGAAAGGTGTGGTTCGCTTCGGAAAGCGAAACAAACTCAATCCACGATACGTTGGCCCCTACCGGATAACTGAGCGCATTGGTCCGGTAGCGTACCGACTAGATCTACCAATGGAACTCAGTGGCGTACACAATGTATTCCATGTATCCAATTTGAAGAAATGCCTTTCCGATGAAACCCAAACAGTCCCTTTGGACGAGTTGCAAGTTGATGAACAGCTACGCTTCATTGAAGAACCAGTCGAAGTTTTGTATTGGGAAACCAAAACACTCAAGCACAGCAAAATTCCAATCGTTAAGGTTCGTTGGAACTCGAGACGTGGACCGGAGTTCACGTGGGAACGCGAGGACCAAATGATGAAAAAGTATCCTCACCTTTTTGAAGGGTTGACCAAACACCGAAAACCGCGAAAGCCGGCAAACTGTCAGAAATCACCATAGGTATGAATTAAATTTCGGGACGAAATTTCTTTCTACTAGGGGATGATATGACAAACTGAAAATTTTTCTTGCTTTTTCAGACACCCATCACGACTTGACTCAAATTTTCGGGACGAAAATTCTTTCAACATGGGAATGATGTGACACTCGTCAATTTCAGGTTAACTCCGTTAATTCAAACTCCGTCAATTCAAACTTAAGATCACTTGATCTATAACGCACATCGCAATACATTTAAACTAGGGTTTTAAATGACACTTGACAATCACTACACATGTAGTCTTTCGGGATTGCACCGAAACGCAAACGAGTTGACGCAAACCATTGGTGAATAAACGACAAACATCAAAACAATAAGTATTTGAGAATTATGTGTTAGGTTTATGTGTTATTTGATATTCATATGTAAAACATTAACTCAAGATACAAAAGTCTATGTTATGCTAGAAATTGATTAATTAGAAGCTTAAGGGGGTTAAGTGTAACATAATTATATATATAAACAACATATTAATAACCTAAACCCTAATCCCCTCTCTCCCTCCCCTCTCACCTGGCGGCAGCCCCCCTCCCCTCTCCTCTCTCGTCGACCGAGCCACAAGGCACACACACACACACACGTATACAAGTCGGTTTCAAGCTTGATCGAAGAGTTAAGAAGCTAATTAGGTAATATAAACACCATATCTAATCCATTCTATCATTTAATTGTATGATTAAACCTGTAATCATAAACCCTAAGTGTTAAATATGTTAGTTCATAGGTTAATTGTTTATTGAGTTTTGATGAAAACTGATGCTGGACAGATTATTGAATTCGTGTTTAGACGGCTGTAACTCGATGTTAATGTTATGTTTTGATACGATTGTTGATTCTACAGTATACTAGGTCGAGTCTAGTTTCTGAAAAGTCCAAGTTTGTAATTTTTGGACGTATAAAAGTCTGTTTTTATTATTTTACAAAACTGTTGTGCAAGGCTGATTTGGGAGACCTGCTGTTAGGCTGTTTTGCGACTAAGATATCTCATAAACTACAAGACCAAATGGGTTGGTTCTACTTCTGGAAGAAAATACATTGAGTTAGGAACCTAACCCAATTGGTCTTGCATTAATTGGATTTTTCATTTAACAAGAATAATAAATAACATTCTGTTGCGCATGATTCTGACTGCTGTGAGTTTACTGTAATGTTTTGACCATTGTGAGAAATATATGTGGAGTAAAAATAAAATAAAAATAGTTCTGGAAACCTAACTCATGTGTGCTTTTGTGACGATTTTTGGTGAATTAATTGATATGTTATGATCTGTTGAATAGAGTAATCTTTCAAGTAGAAATCTGTCCTGATAGAACTAGCTGCTGAACTATATGAAAATACATGAAACGTGCTTGTTGCTAGATAATTGCCATGTTTTTTACTAAATTGCCCTTGTGGGGAATGATTGCTAGTAATGTACAATATTAATACTTGACACGTAAGTAGTTGTTCACACATGTAACGTATCACCAATGTGTTTGTTGAGTCACACACAATTCACAAACGAAACACGAAACGTATCTTATGCATAGGTATTATGTGCCGAGTCTAGAGACTCAATAATAGTTCCAACACTTAGAAAATCTAATTCTTGTTTTAGAACGCTAGTGAGGATTTTCTGTGACGCGCATCTCTTGGTTGACTTGTTTTTGAATTCTTCGCAAATAGTGAGTTTCACGTTCCCCTTTTACTCTTTTAAACGCTTTTTACTTGGGGGAGATAACATACTCCAAAACGCTTTAGATTTTGTTATTTAGTTATATATCACTTGTAAAGGCTAAGTGGCAAACGAAACAACAAAAGTCCTTCATAACATCGAACCGTTTAGTATTGGATAATAGCGAGTCACTGTTGAGTAGTACTACTGGGTTTGACAAACCCCACCCAACGCTAAACTCGACTGGAGGTCGAGCGGGTGTAATCTTGGCTAACACATTTTCCATGGTCTGGATAGACATGGTGGCAAGGCAATTGATAAACAGTTAGCTTCGGTGTCGAACACTTAGTAATACTTGTTTTATAGGCTAGCTACCTATAGATATATAATTGATTTAACATTATCTGGTAACGCAAAACGCAAAACGCAAACGCAAACGCTTTATTTATATAAACTTGTGAACTCACCAACCCCATGTTGACACTTTTAGTATGTTATTCTCAGATAGCCGAGGCGGGCGCGCGGTATAGGATCATGCATTACCTTGTGTGAGAACCGAGCCCCGGTGCGGAAGCGTGAATAATCGGTATTAACGGTGGAGCTCGGATCTGGGTTAGGATCGAATCATAACACGTATTCACTCTTGAATGATAATAATGGACGGATGTGGAGAGATCGTTTCGATTAACAATAATCAATAAAGTAGGATGAACAATTGTATGTAATCGAAACACAATAGATAGATGTAGAAGTATGATTTCATTAACCGAATGATTGTCATGAAGAACACTCATACATACATTCATACATACAAAGGAACGGCCACCCGGGGAGATCTCTTCCCCGGGGGCAAACTCTCCTAATACAATAATAAATCTCACAATGCACACATGACATAAACAAATGACCTAAGTCATCTATTTATACTAGTCTTGTGCCTTGGTCTTCACTCCACCGTCACTTGGATAAGACCAAAGGAATAAAACATAATATAATATTTAACCGTCAAATGCTTCAATTACTCGTTATAATATCTTGTTGTCTTTCTTTATTTTCTTATTATAAACGAGTAACGATTCGATGTGTCGGTCTAAAACATAATACCCAACAATCTCCCCCTTAGACCGATGCCATCGAATCACTTTCACGATCACCTTATAAGCCGATGCCTTTCATAGAAATTCTCCCCCTCACAATAAGCGTCTCTCATTTTTCATTTCAAATCATCTTCTCTTTATCTCTTTCGGATATAGTTGTATAGGCATAAGATCGAGGATTCAAACTTCAATGATTAACAACGAGTTAATCCGAAACCGCAAAAGCAAATAAACTCAAAATTTTCCTTAAAGTGAGCCTTTCACTTGATTCCACCAAAATTTGCAATGAAATTCCATATAATTTTTCTCCCCCAATTTCGTTGCAATGTCATAGACGAATGTGTCCTTAAATCAAGTGCGGGTGAACATCTTCAATTCAAACAATCTTGACCATCCCTATTAAGAATTGTTGATAAATATTCAAAATAAACGCATTAAAAGATACCTTTTGTGGTTGAAAGTTGACATTTGACATGGTCAACTCTTGAAATGATCCGGATAAATCAACCATCTTTTTCTTGTAAGCACCTTGTTGAAGTTGTGAAATTTTTGTGATTTTTGCCCAATTTTTGCTCAAAAATCTTCAAAAATGACCAAAATACCCCTCGTTGACCCGACACAGTCAACGGCTGAGTTGACCAGAAAGGTAACTTAAAAACAGTCACTCATACTTGGGCAAACATTTTTCATTAAGTACACATGGTCAAAAAGTCACCGGATAAGCGAGTATACATTCCTTTCTTCATTTTGGCCCGTTTGACTTTGAAAGTCAACTGCATCAATATCCAAAAATTTCTTCCAAACTTTCTATTCACTAGCACACAGTGTGCTTGCGAGTCAAAAGATGCAGTGATTTTATGAAGGTTTTCTTTACTAGCACAAAGCATGCTAGTGAGCAAAAAGCGTGCTCGAGCCTCCATACTTAAAAGATTTTCCATCAAAACTCATGATATGCTCGTGCACATAAGATGTGCTCGAGACTTAAAACATCACATGCTCAACAAACACTTATGTACTCGAAACAAAAAATAAGTGCTTGTGGTCAAAGTTATGTGCTCGAAGCCTTAAGAACTTATCTTTTTGTGCTTGGGCTTGAATCACTTAACATTTCGAGCATATAATCCTCGTATCTTCGGTTTTAGAACATGTACCAGCTATAAAAAGACTGAAATACCTTGCAAATAATCAGCCCGTTAATAGCACCTTTTAACAACAATATATCTGCAAATTTCAGTGCATTTTTGGACCTTTTCAGCAGCAAAAATAGCACGTTCAGCTCGTTTATCAGGAAAAACAGCAACGAATCAGCAATATTCAGCACGTTTTCGTTCGTTTCAGCACTTAAACAGTGCGTTTCAGCACGTTTTCATTCGTTTCAGCACTTAAACAGTGCGTTTCAGCACGTTTTCGTTCTTTTCAGCAATTTTCAGCACTTAAACAGTGCGTTTCAGCACGTTTTGACAGCAGTTCAGCACGTTAAACCTCGTTTAAGAACAAATCAACGCGTTTTCAGCAACAAATCAGCAATTTCAGCGCGTTTTTGGCCCGTTTCAGTAGTTTTTCAGCTAATTCAGCTCGTTTATCAATAAAATCAGCAGATCAGCAGCAAAACCAGTAGCAAAATGTTTCATATGTTCGCGTAGAAGCTTGTATCAGCAGCTGATTTTTGACAAAATTATCCCTTGCAGCAGCAGTTGCGAAGTTAAGTACTCGTTTATTGACTATAATATCAGCAAACACTACGAGACATCCCTTAAACGAATGTGCAGCAGCAACTCATTCGTTTAGTAGCAGCAAATGATTAACTGCTCATGTCATAAATTAGCAGCTACTAAACTTGTGCATCAACATCAACGGTATCAGCAAATACATATGTTCAGACATCTCGGGACCAAAATCTGCATATCAAGTACTTCAAAAAGTGCAGCAGCCGCATATAGATCATCAACAAACATAAACAGCAGCAACTGCTCCGGACCTTTGCATCAGCAGCTTATTAAGTCTGCATAAACACTTGAACCATCCGCTGAAATTACTAAATTGCCCATTGCAGATTACTAATATACCCTTAATCAGTTGTGTGATAGCTGCAATGTCAACATTAAATCTGCAGCTGAACACTTAACCTTGCTATCTATTCGTGAATAATCTACAGCAGCATATGCTCAGAAATAAAATCTATGTACTCGAACATAACATTATGCAGCGACTACTGTGTTTACGTGTTTTTTTTAAGAATAAGCCTATGCAACCCTTAACCATTCGTAACTAACTCTCTAGAAGCTACATAATCTGCTTGTGACTTGATCTGATTACATATCAGTATATTGTTCATTGAAGCAATTTACATAAACAAATATTAGCATATCTGATACAATTGTGCAGTTGCATCTGCAACTTTTGTGACAAGAAGCCATAATCGAGACCTACCTTCACGCATAGTTAATCAACATTATTCGTCACATTCACATAGTAGCATCTCGAACACACTCAGTAACCCCTCAAATATGCTTGAACAACTAGCAAAACCATTTTCCCCAAATTTTCAACATACGAACCCTAACTTTCAGATCCGAAATTAAACACTTGATACATGAAATTAATCATAGAAATCAGTCCATATCACCACGAAATCATCATTCTAACACCAATTTATCATCAATCTCATCAAACACTCAGATCTAGAAAATCGATATAAGCGAGTTCAACCGAAAACGAACCGAAATCAGTAGATCTGGACGAAACTGAATATATAAACATGAAATTGATGTCTCTCCGAACTAATCATCGACCCAGACATCAATCCACATCTATAATCCTTCAATCATCAAAGTTCATCCAAATCCATGAAAAACCCATAAAAACTTCAACAAACTTCAAGTTTAACGTCCATGGCGGATTTAAGAGCGAAATGAATCAGGTCCAGTGGTTAGTCTGAACGATTCGGTAACCTCGCTCTGATACCAATTGTGAGAACTGAGCCCCGGTGCGGAAGCGTAAATAATCGGTATTAACGGTGGAGCTCGGATCTGGGTTAGGATCGAATCATAACACGTATTCACTCTTGAATGATAATAATGGACGGATGTGGAGAGATCGTTTCGATTAACAATAATCAATAAAGTAGGATGAACAATTGTATGTAATCGAAACACAATAGATAGATGTAGAAGTATGATTTCATTAACCGAATGATTGTCATGAAGAACACTCATACATACATTCATACATACAAAGGAACGGCCACCCGGGGAGATCTCTTCCCCGGGGGCAAACTCTCCTAATACAATAATAAATCTCACAATGCACACATGACATAAACAAATGACCTAAGTCATCTATTTATACTAGTCTTGTGCCTTGGTCTTCACTCCACCGTCACTTGGATAAGACCAAAGGAATAAAACATAATATAATATTTAACCGTCAAATGCTTCAATTACTCGTTATAATATCTTGTTGTCTTTCTTTATTTTCTTATTATAAACGAGTAACGATTCGATGTGTCGGTCTAAAACATAATACCCAACACCTTGAACTCTATCGTTTTTGCAAACTTGTTTTTAAACTGTTATCGATTGGGTTTTAAGTCGTCCTGCGTGACGCAACACTTGGTTTATGATTTTACGCTTCCGCACTTATTTACACTTAAATGTTTCGTGGTTTGAAAACTTTACTTAGGATGTTTGATTATAACTAATGATTCCGATCCTGTTAGTTCACACCCTCTGACGGTAAAACTCCATTAGTGGATTTTGAGGGTGTGACAGATTAAGTGGACAACAATATTGACAATCGCGGTTTTTGCGTTTATCTATGCTTAAAAGATAACCTATATGTTTTAAAGATCGATTTTGAATTATGATTCCATTGCATTATATATTTTTCGAGGACGAAAAAAGTTTAAGTGTGGGGATGTTTGATGTCGTCTAAGATATACATATTATTATATATATTCCCTACTATTTTAAGTACTTTTGAGCCATATTTTTTATTGATATTATTCTGAATTGGTTCATATGTGAGTTTTTTAAGGTTCTAAGAGACAACGAACTAAAACAGTATATCAAATTTAAACTTGAGAACGAGTAAATATAAAAACATATATGGTATTACGTATATTGTAAGTATTATTAAGAACCTTTAAATTATATGGTCATTTAATGTGAGTTATTTACTCATAAATTATTAATATTATAATATACACCTAACCTACCAATTTATATTTTTTGTGATACAGAAATTGCAATAAGTCTTATTGACTTCATGGACTTTGGAGTCACCACACACAAATAATAAACGGTCGGCCCGTTAGTGATGATGTTTTGTTGACTGTTTTGGACTTGTTGGTTTTCGGGTTTTGTTTATGGGATTTTGATTAATTAAAAGTTTTGATTAGTTTTATTGGATGTGTCTCATGCGTATTTACTTTTGATTATGTCTAAATGAATGTTTCACATGTTACTCGATTGATTGTCTTTCGATTATAGGTTGCATGTTAGGGTTGTTTACTGTGTGTTTGCAACTTGTTTATGGTTTATTGAGCTCATCTACCATAGAAACCGATTTTTGTCATATTATTAGAAGTTTATATTCTTACTAGCTTAAATAACCGACGGGTTAGCTGTTTTCTAGGGTAATTAATCATAGTTGGTGAGCTGACACGTGAACCAATAAGCCGGTGTTTTTACATGATCTCTACGATTTCTTTTTATGCGACACCTTGAGAGTGATTAAGGATCCATTAAGTTTCCTAGAGCTTCATACCTTTAGATTCCCGGTTCCCACAACATTTTTCCCGTAACCGATATAACCCCGAGTCGTCACAATTCGGATTCCTTGCCTAGGTAACTCTTGGTCGCATTTGAATTTACTAAAGTCTTATTCGGTAATTTAATTTTCTAGTTTACTTTAATTTAATTAAGTAATTAGTTTAATTAATTATTAGCTTTTAAAATAAAATAAATAAAAATCTAAAAATATATATTTTCTTAATTATTACTTTAAATTATCTTTTAGAACCAGTCTCATTTTAAATTAGTGTCTCTAGGGTTCGATATTCCCGGTCTTCCCATAGTTATTCTACACCCGATAGGTTCACTTGCTTGTTACTAGTGGTTTGGTTTAGGGTATTCTAGGTTTTTATTACTCGTTGTGCTTGGTCATTATTTGCTAAAATTTTATATACCACTTCGTGCACATCAGAGTCAAACGTGTTACATGAAAAACTTTACATGAGACTAAGTGTCTCTAAAACATTTATAAACAAGGGTATAAATACTGGCCTCAGGCTATCGTGTACGTTTGTTTGGATACTTACATATGTGGTGGGCACATCACACTTGGTCACAATTACGTTCGCCCACGGGGAGTATGACCTTGTGTATACGTTTAGGCACTCAACTAGTCGAACGTTGCGGTGTTTGCTGGGGGAACCGAGTATAGAGACTTGATTTTATGAATTGTGTTGTTTTAACTTGATTATTCCTAAGCCACGTTGGGCCGAGACCTACATAGTCTCGATGGGTGATTAAGTAAAGAAAATATTTTTAGCGTCAGCATATTCACTAGCATTCGTTGCTGACGTATTTTCTTGCATTTTGCAGGTGGTCAAGGTTAGCACTTGGAATAACGAAGTGCAAGAATCCGATGGCTCGGATATTTTGTTAATTATAACATAATGTAAATGGTGGTTTGTTTTGTAAAAACATAAACAAGTAATCATTTAAACCATATACGGGAATTCTTAAATCCCGTCTTTTGTATATGTAAATATTATATTTTAAATTCACAAGTTTTAAAGACTTCCACTATTTAAACGTAACTCTGATTTAATTACAATTGTGGTACCAACATATGTATCATACTCCTAGGCCATGTTTTGAGGTGTGACCGGTACTTACATTAGAGGATGAAATGGCGAAATACACTAGAAGTTAGGTTATTTAAACAACAAACGAGAAGATGTGTTTTATTGTTTTTCCTTTATATTTGTCTTATTGAACAACTTGTGTACTTGGGATTTGAATGAACTAATGATATTATTGTTACTTAATAGTGTCACATGTGTTTTACGCAATCTGTACATCACACTCGGCGTATTCCGCTAAAGCCGGGGTGTTACATCGATGTATTGACATCTTTTTAAACAAATCACAATTTTATTATTTTGAGTTTTCCTAAATTCTTTATTTTAGGTATTTAGGAAAATAAACTTTAAAATAATATATCCTTGAACTGTTTTTCCTAAAATAAAAACTAAATTTTAAATTTTTTTTAATTTTCAGTTAAAGATGTTTTTTAGTGTTTCCATATATGACTAGACTAAAGAAAACATTTAAAACAAAAGGTTATTTAAAATGATTTAAAACAATTATTTTTAGTCATAAATAACAATTATTAATATTTATGTATAAGAAAAATAATATATAACTAAAAAGACAAAAAAAGAGAAAATGAATTGATTTAGTTTCTAACATTTTTCTAAAGACGGTTTCAATTTTATTTAACTTCCGCATAGAATTTTCTTTTAGTCATATATATCGTAACACTAACAAACATTATTAACTAAGAATTAAAATAAATTATTTTTAACAAAAAAAAGTTAACTTATAGGTTTTATTTTAGTAAAAAAAGCTGGAGAATATTTTTTTGAAAACCATGTTTTTTTATAATAAAAATTATTATAATTCAATAGAATTAAGAGTGAGAAAAAAGAAATTTTACCTATTTTGATAATTACTTTTCAAATCACCTATATTACTAAATATTTTTTCCCCTCTACTGATTTTGATAAATACAAACAATTGCTACGAACCCTAACATAACTTTGGTAATTATAGGAATTGTCGCATGTGACATGCACAAATAACCAACATTTATGAAGATTCACACAAGATGATTGGTGACATTATATTTTAAGAATAAAATAATACTTTAATATTTTATTGGAAGGACAATATACTATATTCAAATGATACATACTTATGTGTTTGTGTAAATAGTGTCTCTCAACCGTGACCGGGAAGTGACGGTACTTTATACTATGGTAAACAAACTCATGTAAATAAACATACCGTACGACTAAATGTAACAACAAAGTAGATTAAATTAAATAGTCTCCTAAATATTTCACCAAACATATACGAGCATAGTAAGCACAACGTTTAATTCTAATTATATTAGGATCCTAACCATTAGTCATGTACCCATTATAAATTAAATATTAAATGGATCACATCTAAACTAATTCAATCTAAGGATCGGTTATCAATTCTAGTAATACCAACATGAGCATACTTCTTTAGACTTTCACAAAATAGTGATAAAGAAATCAAAAGCAAGAACATTGTACATGCTTGACCAAAAATATTTGTTATATTAAAACTTAACACCCAAATGGCCTTAATAAAACTCATGTTTGGAAAGTAGTTTAACTTATCCTTCCATTTTTCTTCTAACATACCCAGCCTATGAACTTTTGGTCTTCTTTTCTCTAGTACGACACACATAAAACTACACATATTCAAAAGCGAACCCTTGCATTCCACTACCCCTCCATCGAAATTATAGAACACTCACACACATCTATCAGACACATGTACATGCATGGTCTCTTGGCTTGCACTAGTGGCCTATATAAAAGTCTAAGACACTTAGCACTAAATCACAACCTCCTTACAAGCAACAAAGATACATACACACCACTACTAGTCCCCCCCTTTTCATTTCTTAAAAACCAGCCACCACCACCCATAACCCTCCATCCTTAAGCCGCCATCACCTTAACCGCTCTCGGTTCCAACTCTAAAAACCATCATACCCCACCATAACATTCATCGTAAAACACCACCGTAACCCGACGCCACCTTCACACGGTTCTATAAACGTACTCACACACACACCAGGATCGGGAAGATTATGCATGTTCAAGAAGGGATATTCAAATTCTAGGAGTTGGATTCAATTACTAGTGCTCAAGATCTTTTCTTTTTAGTCCCACCGTAAGAGTATTTCATCTGTATTAAGCCTAGACCTAAACCACACTTTTGTTTTTTATGATTTTAGTTAAAAGGTTAGGTTAGAGTAGGTTCACCAAAGTTATCGAAACAAGAAATCTTAATTTTAACGGAACTAATAAACTTGCTTAACGAACCGATCACACGTAAAAACGTATTTAAAGTAATTTGTTAAAACATTGTTTATTTTACTAGATATTAGGTTTCCTAAATAAATAATGTGTGCATATACGTTAATAAGTAAGTTTCTTAATGACTTATAAAAATATATATTTTTAAATGTAATTTTAACCAATAACTTTTGCTAAAATAAATATATAATGTCATATATATATTTTTTACAATTATCTAATTTATGAAGATAAATATATAGTTTGAACTATATATTTATAAAAACGATCTACATTAAGCATAAAAGTATCACCAACGAGTCGTGTCACCGTATAAGTCTATGTGTTGGGTGAACACATAACATAACCCGACATGCTTATTTAATATGTCGAACCGACCTTGTTGTCTTAGGACACACGTAGGAGAAATGCAAAAAAGAGTTCTTACACATCACTCATTGACGCAAAGGTGAGTTTCACGTTTCACGGCCCATTTATCTTTTATTGTTTTACAAATTAGTAACCTTACATAAACTTATTTGGTAAAATTGTATAAACATATTTGATAACTTCGCATAAACTTATTTCGTAACATTATAAAAATTTATTTGATAAGTTTACTTAAACTTATTTGGTAACATTACATAAAGTTATTTGATACTTTACATAAACTTATTTAATATGATAATTAGTAAGTAAGAGCACCTAATCTTTATATGAGCATGAGTTACACGAGGCCCTTAAGATCTTCAGATAAATACATTCTAAAATCATTAACTATGGGTTTAATCGAGAGTATGTGGGTAGTACTATCGGTATTGGTCCCATGCTCATGGTTAGACGCTCTAACTGCCATGTTAATGGGAACATATATTCTATAATTCACACCGTGATGGCACGATTATCAGGCATACATATGGATTTGGGTTTGATTAGAGGCTCATATATTAATTTGTATTCTTAGCTAGTCTACGGAGGATTATCTATTTTGTTTAAGTTATCGTATATATCATATTGCATCACATACACTCACTTATATATTTAAAAGGGCTTTTAAGTTCGTAAACGTAAACTTTTTGGACAACGTTTTCATCGGGAAAACGCACTCATGTCAAACAAATTTTTCAAGTTCATAAATAAGTTTTAATGTACATTTAATCATGAAGACATAAATAACTTTTAATCTACGTTTTATTTACGTAAACATGAATAAGTTTTAAAACGCGTTTTGTCATGAAAACATAAGCTTTTGATAAATGTTTTAATCATGAAAGAATATATTTGTGAAATAATTACTTTTTTTATACATTTTAAGCATTTGAAACTCAATATTCTCAAAACAACGAGTTTAATCATGCATTTAAAACATGTGAACTTACCAACATTATGTTGACTTTTAAGTATGTTTTTCAGGTTATAAAATTCAGGAAGATTTTTTTTGGCATATACTAGCATAGCATCGCATGAAGGATCGCCACGTTAATCAATAGATGTGATTATCCATGAACGTTGCGCGCCCGCGTTTCTGAGTTGGCTGTGTGTGACATTATCTGTTTACCTTATAAAAAATTTACCAGACCTAATCCAAGGATCACTAGTCCAAAGTAAAAGTCTCAACAATGAGATCTTTGCGGGAATGAAAGATTCCAAATCTTCAACCTTTGTTGTTGAGGAGGAACCTGAACATACTGTTGATGCTCTGGCAGCACCGGTTACAGAAGTTACAGAAACAGGCCCAGTGCTCAAGATGATCAAGATTCACATCCCAGTATCGTGAAACCCACACCTACAAGCAAAAAGAAACTTTTCATCAAATCTAAAAAAGCCAAATCCTCAAAGAAGATGAGGTGCCAGAACCACAAGTGGTAACACAAACGCTCGAAAGAAAATAGACAGTTGTTACTTCCCAAAACTTGGCACACCTCCAACCAATCCAACTCCTCAATCTTCCTCACAAAGGAAACTGATGTAAGCACAGGGGATCCACATCAAATATTTGAAGGGCTAATATGCACTCCAACTCCAGGCCCCTCTTCCGGGGCTACTTCTCTTTCACCCTCATTTGAACATCATATCTTAACCACTAAAGAAGTTGCTCAAGTAATTACCAAAAAGTCATACATCGTTGAACGCGGTCCTTTATTTACCACATCACCTAAAAGGGAAACCACTGATAAAACTGTTGATGATGTGGCAGGTATTACTAACCCAGAGCAAGAGGAGGGTGTAATCCCTATCACTACAAGTGATTTGGAATTGAGTGTAGCAACCACTATAATTGTTGAAACAATTAGTTCATAGTTGGACAGTGGTTTTGGAACTAAGACTCCAACCCCGACAACAACTGTTGATATCTGATCCAGTTAAAAGTCCCCCGTACCAAGAAAAAGGAACATCTAATCAATTTCAAGATGCAAAAGTTGAATTTGATTTAGATAAAACTGCTGATGTAGGTAAAACAACCGATGACAAGATATAAGAAGAGACTTTTCATTTAGTTGATGCTAAAAATTATTCAGGATTTAACGGATCAAGTTCATAAGTTGAACTCTGAAGTCATGGAGCTCAAAAATCTTATTTCGAACATGACTCAACCTCAAGTCCAACAAAGCCATGATAATTCCCAATTGTTGGCCTCCATCCGGAGTGAATTCCAATCATGCATCCAACAAATAGTCACTCAAAAACCACCAGCCACTCAAAGCTTTAGCTCTCAAGAGGGTATCACCACCTCTAACCTAGAGATTGTTGAGCTCAAATCCTTTATTGTGTCTGAATTCCAAATCTTCGACAGCAAAGTCAATACAGACACCACCATGCTCCGAAACTCTCTCAATACACTTGAAAAGGAGTTATAAAAAATATATGGTGGATCTAAGGAATCAACTGAAAAAGAAGCCAGGTGAGTCTGCAAACAAAACTGCTGAAGAGACTGCTTCATTGAAAGACATGATAAGAATTTGTAACAACTCGGACTTTTCAAACTAATATTTCTATTAAAAAACCCAACCCATTTCGATGTTCGAGAAATTTTTACCAAATTTATCAAATAAATTAACTATTATTATATTACTAATTAATTAATTATATTATATATAGTTATAACTTTCAATATATGTCAATTTTAGCCCAAACTAAGACTTTAACCAAATTATGTTTCCACCTTAAATCTCCAGGGGCTTAAATGCAAATATTATATATTAATATATTATAATTCAACTATCCAGATCCAAACCATACCCTACCTGTTTATAATACCTTAACCCGATGGTAATTTGTGATCAACAAGTTGATTATTTTGGAAATTGATTTGAGAAATCAATTCTTTTGCCAAAAACGATCTTGCCGACATCTATAATTAGGAAATTGATATCTTATTGATTCATATTTAGATTTTAAACAAAACTTCCAAATTCGTTCTTCAGTATACACCAAAACGATCTCTATATTTCAATTAAACTGGGTTGTACAACCTCATAACCATCATTAACAATACCCCCATATTGAATTTTATTACCCTTGTCTTCAAATCGGAATTTTTATTCTTTTTCTGGTCGTCTACATATCGACATATTAAACCATCATTGGATCATCTTCACAGGTAATTAGTTAAATGGTTTTACCCGTCATTGTATGCCCTCCAATAAACCTAACCTAAATCAAACGAACATCGAGTCATTTAATCGATTGATGATCTAGGGTTCATCATACTTTCTGGGTTGTGATTGTACTGGTTATATACTATCTTAATCAGTTTAAAACCAAGTATCACACCAGCTCAGTTGGCTGGTGTGTGGGTGATAAGGTTTGGAACGGCTGGGGCGCGGATTTGAGCCACCCCTAGCCCGTTCTTTTTTTATATTTTAACTGCTTTTATTAATTAAAATAATTAATCACTATTAATAATATATATAATTATTTAAACTATATTACAAACATTATAAATATATTAATTAATTTATATTTTGCTAAAACCAACATATTAACGAATCACTATTCCGAACCTTGTTAAAACTTATGTACGTATATATATATATATATATATATATATATATATATATATAGGGGATGGTTCAAAAGAGAAATGATATTATTGCAAGAAATGTAATAAATGAATATGAATCACTAGTTTTGTTTTAAGTTTTAAATGCTTAAAGTTAAATAAAGAAACTATTAATTATTCTTTTTCTTCATTAAATATAACTAATAAACCATAATACTTAATTATTTAATTAATATAACTAGTTAAATTATTATAATTAGAAAATATTAAGAACTCATTTATTTTTATAACTTACTTTTTGTTTCTTGAATTTTTATCCTACACAAGTATAATTTATTCATACATTAAAATTTCTTTATATCCAAAACTAATTTCTTCCAACTCAATATATTAATATCCATCAACACATACTTACATTATGATGAATAATACCAAAAAACAATTTTACATGTGTTTGCATTAGATATAAAAAAAACATACAACCTACACAAAAGCGTATAATCTACACTTGTTCTAAGAATAAGACAACATATAACCTACACACGAAAAACATTTAACCTACACACAAAATTCATCATCAATAAAATACACATGCACACGAAAACATATAATCTACACACAAAAAACATACAACCTACACACGAAAATTTTATCTTACACAAATACAATTTATTCATACATTAATTTCTTTTCAAAACCAATTTCTTCAAACTCAACATATCAATATCCATCAACACGTAGTTACATTGTGATGAATAATACAAAAAAACTATCTTACACATGGTTGCATTAAATGTCAATAAAAAATATACAACCTACACAAAAACATATAACCTACACTTGTTCTAAGAATAAGAAAACATATAGCTTACATACGAAAAACATATGACCTACGCATGTGTAGGGTATGTGTATCTTTGTGTAGTTTATATAATTGTTGATGTCGAATTATATATGTAAGTTATATGTTTTTTGTATGTTGTACGTTTTTATTGCTAAAAACAAGTGTAGGTTATATAACTTTGTGTAGGTTGTATATTTATTGAACTTAAATACATTGATATATGCTAATATATTGAGTGGAAATTATTTTTTTAATATAAAGAAATAGTATTATATGAATAAATTGTATTTATGTTGAATAAAATGAAGAATGTTTAAATAAAAAATAAAACTAAAGTAATGTTTTTATCTTTTTAATTATTATAGTTAAATTAGTTAGATACATTAATTAGAGATATTTATTATGGTTATATTAGTTGTATTAATTGGAAAGAGAGAGTGCATTTATTGTTGCATTTACATCTTTTTTATTTATTTTTAAATATTTAAAACCAAAAATAAAACTAGTGGCTCATATTCATTTCTCTCATTTCTTGCAATAATTTGATTTCTTTCTTGAACTTAAACCTATATATATATATAGAAAATGGTTCAAATAAAAATAAAGAGTTTCCTACTAATGGTAAGAACCAATAGATTTTTGACATGTGGCATTACAATTTATGGTGAAAGAATAATTCAAGGAAACTATGATGGTTTTTGGTAATTTTAAATCTCAATCATTGTTTAACATGATCCGATGGCTATGATATATTCATATTCTTCTTAGAAAACTACTTGTTTTTAGGATAGCCCTATGTAGATATATATATATATATATATATATATATATATATATATATATATATAAGTATGTAAAGGCTTAAATTATGTAGATTTAAAAATTTTTTTGTGTTAAATATAAAAAAATATATATCTTATTATTTTAAAATAATTAGTTGATTAAGTATTTTCTTCACAGATGTATTTTATATATTTATATTATATTACAACTTTAACAGTTATAAGTACAAATGATTTATAAACAATTATATTAATTTATAAGTAATCTTTAGTAATAAGAAAATTTAGTAAATTATTTTTATAGTTGTATATCTGTTATAATCTTTATAAAATAAATATTAAATTGATTACTTTAATTACAATACCCACTCATATCTCGTCTCTCTATTATTCCATCTTTTAATCCGTAGTTATTTCTTCAATTATTACTATATAAGGATCTTTCAGTTGATACATCTCGACAAGCGTGACTCTTAATATTCGTTTTTTATCATATTCCAACATTTGCTTATTTACTAAGATGAGTATCTCACTCTCACTTTTTAACTCATTTATGCTGTTTTGGGACATGTGTTCTAATTATTTTATTATCTAATACTCAACTGCAACTGTTAATCATGTGTGTATACCAATTTAAGCCTAATGTGTTATATGCTTATTTGGTTATCTGGTTGAACCGTCGTAATAGCCATCGCCCAGTTCATCTGGCATCGCGCATATCGACAACGTACTTGCTTATTTGTTCGGACCGTCGTTATATCCATCGCCCAATTCATCTGGCATCGCGCTTATCGACAACTTATTTACTTGCTCATTGGTTAAATTACTTATCTCTTTTGACACAGTTTGCACTTATATTTATAATTATATATTCACAAAATCTGGTGTTTTACTCACTCAACCTAGTGTGACAAAATTATTGTATTTTTAACACATATGCAGGTTATCATGTGATTTGATTATCAAGTTCATTTGAAGAAAACATAGGGTTGCATGTTAGAGAGAAGATAACAAGAGCTTGAATTATATTTTCTTTTTATTTATGTTATTTATGTAGTATGTTATTTGAACTTTGGAAATTGTTGGATTATTTAATTGGAATAATAGATATTATAATTCTAAATATTACATGATAGTACCTTGAGAGCTGTGAGCAATCAGCTCACGCCCCGGCATTTCTGCCGTAGGTTAAGGTGTGACAGAAAGGACAGAGAAACAAAAGAAAAGGCATTGGTTAACCAACTAAGGATAAAACCTGATGAAACAGGTTCTTAAAAATCAAAAAGTTTAAAGTCGGTGGGTAGAGGAGGAAAGAAAGTTGGAAAAACAAAGAAAAGACTAGTAGTTTCACAAACTACTTATGAACATGAAGAAATACCAGCGGTTTCCCAAACTGTTTCCCAAACTGCTGATGATCAATCAACGGTTACACTAACAGCTAATCCAAGACTAGTAGTTACACAAATTTCTGATGGTGTTGCTGCAAAACAAACTACTAGTGCTCCACATGAACCAACAGTAGTTTCAGAGACTATTGATATACCCAAGGTAATACAAGAACCAACTACTATTCCAAAAGTAGTTGAAACATTGAAGTCAAAGCCTACTTAAACAAAGGGCCTGACAGTAGTTTGAAAAGGAGAAAGTTAATCCTTCCTGGAGAGGAAGATTCACCACCAGCTCCACCTGCCAAGAAGTAAAAGCCTAAGAATTTTGATGACTTGATCTCACATCAAGAACAAGAGGTTGTAAGAGCCTTGGCTGAAGCTGTACAAATCATGTCTGATGAAGAAGCTGCAAGAGTTTATCAACAAGAGCTTCTAAAGGCAAGATATCTTGAGCAACAGGCTTATGAAAGAAGCCTTGTTGTCTTTGAAAGACCAATATCTGACAAGAAGCTATTGTTGGAAGCTAAGAAGGCTGCTCTCATATGGCTAAAAGATCATGCCAAGTACAAAGTTACTCTCTACAATTTCAAAGGGTGGACCTATGAAGAGTTGCAAGTTGAATGTGGGAGGATTGAGAAACTTCTCAAATAAGACCCTAGTCAGGATTATCCTTGTTGGTGCATTTTGTGACCGTCGCTATGCAATTCTGACCAGCGGAACGCCACAGGCGAAGTTAGCACAACTTCGCCTTAGGCGAAGTTAGAACAACTTTGCCATAGGCGAAGTTAGCACAACTTCGCCTACTGAAGCCCAGGCCCGAGAATGTTTTATATATATATACGTGTGTCTTGTTTAGGTTTAAGAATCCAGTAATCCAGAAATTAGTGTGTGTTTTGAGCAGTTTGTTTGTTTAGAGAGAGTAAGAGACAAGGAGAGTCGTGTGAGACGACCCGAGGTAGAGCTCACCTCGGGTCAGTCGTGTTTTCTGTTTGGTTACGGTATGTAACGTGTTTTGATTATTATATAAGAATCTGCAGATTTGATTATCCCGTTCTTGTATTTGTTCTTGTATTTGTTCGTGTATTTGTTCGTGTACGTGTTTGTGTTCTTCATCTTTACACCAATAAACGAGTCTAGGAGGATTCCGCACTCCTAGACCTCGTGCGGATCTCGTATCGATCGGCGACGCCCCGGGGGGACCTACATGTGGTATCAGAGCCTTAGGCTCTTATGCTATGGTTCGAGATCTGCGTTTTGGTGTTTCTGGCACGTTTCTGATCGTTTCTGGCCGATCAGCGCCGCAGGCGAAGTTATGGGATTCAGGCGAAGTTGCCGTCACTGTTCGTAGGGTTTCGGCGATGTTATTGGCCAGGCGAAGTTAGCAGCCAAGCGAAGTTATGGCCAGGCGAAGTTGACTTTTAGGCGAAGTTGACTTTTAGGCGAAGTTGACTTTTAGGCGAAGTTAACTTTAGGCGAAGTTAACGAGAAAAAAAAAGAGTATTTTGGTGTTTTCGTCTGTATGGCCCAGTGTACACGATTATTGTGAGACCGAAGATGTTGTTCCGTCAACGAGTGAAACTTGTTATCTCTGGGTCTTACGTATGAACAAATACGTGTCAACTCTGGATATGGAGTTGAGTTTGTGAATGGGATATTGGTTGAAACTGGATATTGACACATATTTGGGTGTTTGTGGGCAATGAAATTGTTGTTGTTCGAGGTTGACCAACTGAAGAAAGTCAAATTGAACTGAAGGTTTTTGTCATTACTGGATTGCGGTCAGAGCATATTATTTATGTTATTTTCAAGGCGTTCGAGAATTGGATCCTGAAACGTGATGCTTATTTATTAGAGTGAAAATTCTGGAACAAGTTGGATTTAATCGGGAACTAAAGTGTTTATGTTCTTGATCGTTATCCCTGGTGATTGAAGATGCTTCGGATTAATTAATGGTCATGTGTTAGATTCTGTCAAGGTGGTTTTGTGATGAAATTGATCACTTGATGTTGAGTAGTTGAAGATTAAACCTTATCGTATGCCGACGAGTTGGTGAAGTTGTGGAGGAAGCCCAACTTCACGTGTTGGTGAAGTCAGATGGACTCACGTGATTGGTTGAGATGATCTATTGGCACGAGGATGCATGCATTTCAAAGACCTCAATCGTTATAGTCGGAGAAGCTTACACTGAAGGGAAGATCTGATATGGAAGACGCTGGGTGATTGGTAGATTAGTGAAGCTACATGACAGATTCAGACACGGCTGGTTGACTGCAAACAGAAGATCATCAGTTAAGAGGGGGACTGTTGGTGCATGTCGTGTAACAGATGATCTTTTGTGTTTGTTAGAATTGAGAGCAACGGTCAAAGGGGAGACTGTTGGTGCATTTTGTGACCGTCGCTATGCAATTCTGACCAGCGGAACGCCACAGGCGAAGTTAGCACAACTTCGCCTTAGGCGAAATTAGAACAACTTCGCCATAGGCGAAGTTAGGACAACTTCGCCTACTGAAGCCCAGGCCCGAGAATGTTTTATATATATATATACGTGTGTCTTGTTTAGGTTTAAGAATCCAGTAATCCAGAAATTAGTGTGTGTTTGGAGCAGTTTGTTTGTTTAGAGAGAGTAAGAGACAAGGAGAGTCGTGTGAGACGACCCGAGGTAGAGCTCACCTCGGGTCAGTCGTGTTTTCTGTTTGGTTACGGTATGTAACGTGTTTTGATTATTATATAAGAATCTGCAGATTTGATTATCCCGTTCTTGTATTTGTTCGTGTATTTGTTCGTGTACGTGTTTGTGTTCTTCATCTTTACACCAATAAACGAGTCTAGGAGGATTCCGCACTCCTAGACCTCGTGCGGATCTCGTATCGATCGGCGACGCCCCGGGGGAACCTACATGACCTAGCATAAATACACGACAACTTCGCCTGATATGTTCAGGCGAAGTTGTCCATAACTTCGCTTGTTCAACAAGTTCGCCTAGGCGAACTTGTTAACAACTTCGCTTTAAACAAAAACATAAATAACATTACAGACTCGATTACAGACACTAGACTATGAACTACTGACATTTATGCACCAACAATCCTGAACCTGACTGGGATTATGTAAGCACTAGGATCTCAAAAGAAAAAAAAAGGGAGATCCTAAAGATGAAGATTGAATTATCTGAGGCTAATATTCATTCAAGAAAAGAAGAATCCAACTGCTAAGGGAGATCTTGTACGATAGAGAAAGAAGAATCCAAGTAAGTTTCTTGAACCAAAATATCTGTCAACAATCAAACTCACAAAGAGGCAAAGACATGTGCAAAAAACTGCTTTAAGGTAAAGTTCTATACAAGAAAGCAGAAATGCAAGACAGATTTCCTGACAAGCTAGGAGAAGACAACTAACATAAAGAAAAGAGATACAAGCCATTGAAGGTCTTTACAAAGATGCAAATATGAGATTTTCACATGATATAAATATGAATCCTTCTTCTCTATATACATTGGGTACTGCTTCTGTTATTTCTCAAGAACAATCAAGTCCTAAGGTTATCAAATGAAGCAAAATGAAAAATTGCTCCTTTGAAACCTTGGAATTTGACTCTGGTAATACACAAAGGGTTGATTTGCAAAATGTACCCTTGTTTGGAGAAGAACTAGTGAACAGTTTGATAGACCTTCCATTGGAGATGGAAGATGATGATAGTTCGGGCACTGAGTTTCTCAAGTTTATCAAAGACTCAGCCTAAAGAAGACTATCAAAATAAGACAACGAAGCAAAAGGAATAAATGATTTTGGCATCATCAGTTCAAGGGGAGATTGTTGAACCTAACAAAGAATTGATTGCCAATAACCAAACAATTGATAGCCAAAAACATCAGTTATTCTCCATTATGATGTTTTGTTTTCTATTTCTCTAAACTGCTGACAATGCAAACTGCTGACCTGAAAGAACTGAAGACTTAACTGCTGTTTTACAAACTATTGAAGATTCCAACTGCTGAAGACAAACAACTGATGACTCAAACATCAGATGTTAGAACAAAGATCAGTAGTTAGTATAGGATTCTCTATTGGCATTTGTTTGAGTTTAATTCATCAGTAGTTTGCAACTATATTTGTTAGCTGCCACTATCACCTCTAGCTCGTCAGTAGTTTTACACTTGTATAAAATGAAGATGAGAGCCTCATCTTTCTCACCTGAATCGTGTCCTTTCGTACGAGAAAATTCAGTGTGAATGATGAGCTAAGGTTGAGGGGGATGAATAGATTGTAATAATTGGATTTTAGTTAACGCAAAGTTTTTCTTCCATATGAAACCTATTATTTAGCTCAAATGAATTCTGTTGATTAACTTGTTAATTTCATAGACTAATTGAAATTGTAATTCAAATATGATTTCAGTTAAAGTGATACTAATTCATTCTAAATATTAGATCAGTTGTTTACTTATTCATTGGTTGTGATTTGTGTTCAAGTTTCTTAGATTATTAGATCTACGATCCTAACAACCCCGCATAGCCAATGAAACTTCGAATGGATTTAATAGATGTGGGTGGTGGAAGTTTTGAAATGGTTTCTACTTTGGCTCTATCCACCTCTAGTCCTGCTTGAGAGATCTTGTGTCTAAGAACACTTCTTTCTCTAACAATAAAGTGACATTTTTTCCCGATTTAACACAAGGTTGGCTTCCACACATCATGCTAACACCCTTTTTAGATTTCAAGACAAAGATTAAAGGATTTGAAGTAGATGGAGAAGTCATCCATGAAGACTTCCATTAATTCAACAATTATGTCATGAAAGATACCTACCGTACAACGTTGAAAAGTCATTAGAGCATTACATAGCCCAAAGGGTATTCTTAGGTAGGTGAATGTGCCATATGGGCATTTGAATGTTGTCTTCAGGGGAAATTGGAATTTGAAAATAGCCGGTGAATCCGTCAAGAAAGTAATAGTATATCTTTCTTGATAGATGCTCAAGCATCTGATCAATGAATTGAAGAGGAAAGTGATATTTCCTAGTGGCATCGTTGAGTTTGCAGTAGTCGATGCAGACTCACCATCCCGTGATGGTTCTCATAGGAATCAACTTATTCTTGTCATTGGTGACCACCATTATTCTGCCTTTTTTTGTTATGGTTTGAACATGATTTAACCATAGAGAATCGGATATAGGGTAAATCAATCCTACATCAAGCAGTTTGATAACTTCCTTCTTCACCACATCTTGCATGTTTGGATTAGTCGTCTCTGGTGTTGCACTATGGGTTTGAGGTCTTATTCCATCATAATCTTATGAGTACAAAATGACATGCTGATGCCTTTGATATCTATAATTTTCCAAGCGATGGATTTCTTATGAGATTTGAGAACTTCGAGTAGTCTTTATTTCTCATCGCTTGAAAGGTCTGAAGAAATGATGACAGGTAGATGAATTACCTTCAAGGAAAACGTACTCAAGGTGTTTAGGTAATTCTTTGAGTTTTAAAGTAGGCGGATCTTTGATAGAAGTTTTGGCTTTAGGTTCTAGATCTCTTTCTACTATTTCGAATGTCTCGTGCGAGTTGCTTTCTTTTTTTCCTTTTCTTGACAAACAACTTGATCCTCTGAACTGATGGCATGTGCCTTTTCCTCGATCAGTTGTGTGTCGCATACTTGTTTTTCAGTTGTTTTTCATAGATGACAGCTCACTATAGATTCATACATATCTAGCAAGTATTCTGAATCATCAGTGTACTATGGATATTTCATATATTTGCTGTGACAATCGTCAATTATAGGTTAACTCCGTTAATCCGAACTCCGTTAATTCAAACGCAAGATCACACAAACTATGTCATTCCAGTTAACGCATTTCAAATTTGCATTTAATTAGAGTTAAATGACACATGACAATCATTACACAAGTAGTCTCTCGGAGTTTCACCGAATCACACACGAGTCAACTCAAACCGTTGGTGAACAAACAATAAATATTATAAACAAGTACTTGATATAATTATGTGTTATGTTTATATGTGTAAATTTGTGCTTGTATGTATAACATCATATTATGGAGGTGATTGACTAGTTTATGCTAGAATTAAACTAAACTAGAAGTTTATGGTGTGATGTGTAACTTATAATATAATCAATTAATATATAAACAAAATTAACCAATAAAACCTAACCCTCCTCTCCCCTCTCTCCCTCATGCGATAGGTAGCCCCCCCTCCCCTTGGATTGGCCAAACAAACAACACACACACACATACACTACATCTACAAGCTTGATTGAAGGGTTAAAGTATTAACTAGGTAACTAAACACTCCCTTAATCCATTCCATTGATGTGTTTTCATGATTAAACATGATGATCATAAACCATAAATGCTAAATATATTGATTATTGATGAGTTAGGGTTGAATGCATGATTTTTGGTTCATAGATTAGTAGGTTGTTGAGTTTTTTGTGAAAACTGATGCTGGACAGAATCATAATTGCATATTAAAACGACTGTAACTTGATGTTAATGATGTGTTTCGTAGTGATTATTGATTCTATGATCTAGTAGGTAGAGTCTAGTTTCTAAAGAGTCTGATTTTGTAATTTTTGGACGTGTGGAAGTTAGTTTTTATTAATTTACAAATCTGTTGCGCAAGTCTGATTCGGGAAGCCTTCTTGTAGGCTGTTTTGTAATTAGTATATCTCACAAACGACAAGATCAATTGAGTTGATTCCACTTACGGAAGTTAATAATTTTAGTTTAGAATCTAACTCAATTGGCCTTTCATTAATTGGATTAACCATGTAACGGAAATAGTAAATAAAGTTTTGTTGCGCATGATAATGACTGCTGTGTGATTACTGTGTTGTTTGGATCATTGTGAGAAAACCGTATGTAATAAAAATATAATAAAAACATTTTTAGAACCTAACTCAGTTGCGCTTCTGTGATAAACTTTTGGTGATTTTATCTACATGTATGGTTAGTGAAATAGAATAATCTTGACGTGTTAAATATGTCTCGGTAACTTAGCTGCTGAATTCTTTGATTTAACATGAAAAGTGATTATTGACCGATGTTTTCTATATGTTTGACATATTTGCCCTTGTGGTAGATATTTTACTTATGATGTACCGTAGTAACACTTAACACTATACTTGTTCACACATGTAACTTATCACCAACGTGTTTGTCGAGTCGCACTTGTTTCACCAACTTAACCTCTCATGCATAGTTTTCTTGTGTCGAGTCTAGTGACTCACTCATAGTTCAAAACACTTAGAAATCTCATTTTTTTGTTTTTAGAGCTCTAGTGACGATTTCTTTGACGCACGCTTTTCTCGGATTTTCGATAACTTCGCAAACAGTGAGTTTCACGGCCCCTTTTACTCTTTCACGCTTTTATTAGGGGGGAGATAACATACTCCAACGCTTTAGATTTTGTTACTCTTTATATATCACTTGTAAGGCTAAGTGGCAACAAACCAACTAAGTCCTTCTAAACAATCGAACCGTTAATATTGGATAATAGCGAGTCACCTTTGAGCAGTACTACTGGGTTTGACAAACCCCACCCGACTCTAAACTCGACTGTAGGTCGAGTGGGTGTAATTTTGGCTAACACATTACCATGATCGTGGTTGACATGGTGGCAAGGCAATCGTATAAACAGTCAGCTTCGGTCTCGAACACCTAATAATACATGCTTGATAGGTTAGCTACCTATTGCTATATAATTGGCATAACTCTATCTGGTAACGCTAAAATGAAACAATTAATTTACTTAAACATGTGAACTCATCAACCATGTGTTGACACTTTTAGTATGTTTATCTCAGGTAGCCAAGGCGGGCGAGCGGTATAGGACATGCATTCTCTGAACTCTGTTTCTTTAAACTTCTTTTAAATTTTATCATGATAACTGTTGCTTTAAGTCGTCCTGTATGGCGCAACTATTTGCTTTACAGTTTACGCTTCCGCATTTTTACTTAAGAATTGTATGTCTTGGTTGTTTTTGAAAACTTTAATTATGGTGTTTGATATAACTAATGATTCCGATCCTGTTAGTTCACACACTCTAACGATAAAACTCCGTTAGTGGATTTTGAGGGTGTGACATTTGCCTATGTCGAAAGTTACCTCCTCATCCTCTACCTCGAGAATTAGTTTTCTGATACCAACATCTATGAGTGCTCTAGTGGTATTTAAGAATGGTCTTCCTAAGATAAGGGGCACAAAGTTGTCTTCATCCATATCTAAGATCACAAAGTCGATTAGAAAGACAAATTTCCCGATATGACTAGCATGTTTTCAACTACGTATTTTGGGTATTTCCTTAATCTGTCAACTAGATGAATGCTCATACGTGTTGGAGTAGGTTCCCCAAGTCCTAGCTTGGAGAAAATCATATAAGGCATTAAGTTGATGCTAGCTCCTAGATCGGCTAAAGCATTGCTGTCAAACAAGTTTCCTATCAAACAAGGGATAGTGAACTCTAGGGCCAGTCATCTTCTTTGGAAGCTTGCTCTGGAGAATGGATAAGCATTCTTCATTGAGTATTATGTGTGATAGTTCCTCTATCTTCCTTTTGTTGAAAATAACTTCCTTTAAGAACTTTGCATATTTTGGCATTTGGGAAATAGCAACTATGAATGGTAGGTTATTATGCAGTTGCTTAAAGAGTTCTAAGAATTTGCCATATTGTGTCTCCATCTTTTCCTTCTTTAGTCGAGTTGTATAAGGAATTGGTGGAACATATGGGTTCACAGGTTCCTTGATAGGTTTAGGAGTAGTTGGGTTCGGTTGATTGTTAGGTGTGTCAAGAACCTTAGTCTCACCTTCAGATGGGATAGGTGTGACTTGTGAGCTGTTTGTAGCAGTTCTGCCACCTTTCAGGGTTATGGAATTCTCTTAAGCGTTTGGGTTAGTAACCATGTTACTAGGGAGTCTTCTAGGCTATCTCTCGGAAAGTAGCTGGGCTAACTGACCTAGTTGGTTTTCGATGTTTTGCAAGTATGCCTTCTGGTTCCTTAGCTCCAGATTGTTCTTCGGTCAATTTGTTTGAAGTTTCAGTACTTGTTATTAGTTGTGTCAGAAGAGTCTCCATTGTAGACCCATGATTTGGTTGTTGGCTGGTACTTTCACTTTGGTTCTAGTATGGATTGAAAGGTTGTTTATTAAAGCCATACGAAGCTTGATTGTTGACTCCATACCTCCAGATTTCGGGTGGTTTCTCCAACCAGGGTTGTAAGTGTTGCCATACATGTTATTTTGTCAGCCTATGAAATCACATTCTTCGATGGTCATGCTTTGGCAGTATTTGACCTTGTGATTTCCCCCACACATGTCACACTTTACCTTTGCTTTAACCAGCACTGACTGAAGTTGTTCAAATTTCTTTGACATGGCCTCGAAATGTGCAGAGATAAAGGTACTATTGTCGACATGGTCTATGCCTTTATGTGATGGGGATGATCGAGGTGGGTTATAGGCAAAGCACCTATCCAATTTTTACAGTGCGATGGTTGGCTATTCACGGCCTAGTTGTACCTACCGCTTCTTTTTTGGGGTCAATATCAGCAATGTAGCTCATACAACAATAAACCTAATCCGAGTTATAGAGCTACGACACAATCAAACCCAAACGAACAAAATTTTGAATTGAATCGTACTAGCCTCTACCTCTACTGGGGGTTATTACTCATTTTTTTACATGTTGTTTTATATCCAATCATTTCTTCAATTAAGAAAACGAGAGAGAACTAACATAATAGGCTAATCATTCTAGGTATTATCTCTCTTAGCCCATTCGGAAGAATCTCATCTCATAATTATCCATAACAGTTTATGTCTCTAGCATGACCACTTGATGAAATGTGGAGGGAAGTGGCGGAAATGGCCGATACTGTTGGGGTTTCACAAGATTATCAAAGTCCATATAACCCATTATATGTAAAACGCAGAGGAAATATAAGTTTTAAATCTTGTTTACCAATACATATAAAACCCCTTTTATGTTAAACCCAATCCAGGATCCAAATACGATTTGCATGCTATCAAAAACAACCATAGGGTGTTTGGATACATACCTTTAAATTTCTAGAAATTTGAAAGGAATGTAGTGGTGAATGACAAGTCTCCAATGGAGGAAAACCTCAAGCTAGTATACATGCACTAGCCTTCCAACAAACACCAAGTTGCTAGGATTTACACTCTTGCAAAACCTCACTTTTGTTCTTCCTTGTGCTCGGACGAGAGAAAGAGAGAAGAGAGAGTCTTGTGTGTGTGAGAGAAGGTGTGATTGTGAATTCTCCAAGAATTCTTATCTCCCAACCAAACTAAATGCATTTTATTGGAAACACAAAACAGGAGAGAGAGAGAGAGAGAGAGAGTGGGAGGGGCCGGCCCCTTGGGGTTTTCCCCCAAAACCAAAATCCCATTTTGTTTATTTCTTTTAATGCATACATGTTATTTATCCAAATAAATAACATCTCTCGAAATATAAATTATCCATATAATTTATTTATCACACAAGTGCAAACATTTAGAAAACCATTTTTCCAAATATTATAAGTGTTGATAATTATTAATTAGATCATATCTAATAATAAATATCGTGGTGTTTGTCTAGCTTGTTATTTGGTATGACCCGACTTGGATCATAACGTACTAGCCACATCAACTCAAATATGTGTCTTGGGCAGATCATTCCAACAGATACTGCTGGAAAAATTTCTCTTTGGATAATAGGTATTGTAGCTGGTATTCTTGTGATCGATTTAGTAGGCATTTTCTTTTATGGTTCATATTCCGGGTTGGGTTCATCCCTGTAGTAATAGGATGAATTGATTTGTATACATGAAAGCATAAGAACTAAACGAATTCCTTTCTTGGCAGCTTTTGATAGGATCTCGAATGCCTCATTTGGAAATTTGGTTCCGAGATCCCCACTGACGATTTGATCGATTGCTTGCTTATTTTGGCTAGTTTAAGCATCGAAAAACGTTTGGACTTGAAGCCACTTGTTCAATCCATGGTCCAGACATCATCGAAGAAGGCTTTTATATCTCTCACATGTTGTGTGTAGTGACTCAAATTCATCGGTCTGGAATCCGGTGATGTTGGCGCAAGGTTTTGTCTGGTGGAAAGTATTTTAGAAGGAATTGTTCTACCATCTGATTCCAGATGGTGATGGAACCAGATGATAAGGATTCAGGCCATTCCAAGGCTTGGCCTTGGAGAGAAAATGGAAATAGGTTGAGTCTAGCTTGCTCTTCCGAGCAATTTTGGATTTTGAAAGTTCCACATATTCAAAGAAATAGAGGAATATGAGATAAATGACATTCATCAAGAAGTCCATGAAATTGGATGAATTTTCAATCATATGAATGGTGCTAGATTTGATTTCAAAGTTTGCAAGAATTTTGGGTGGTGCAATGCTATTTCCATAGTTGTCGAGTGTCGGCTTGTCATATTAGCTCATGTTTAGCTCGTTGTCTAGTTCCGCCATCATAGGTTCCTCTTGGTTTTCCTCAGTTGATGTATCACCTTCTGGTTCGTCCTTAACTCCTTTGGTTACTTTACGTGCCCGAGTGCGCGTTCTTCGGTGAATATGGCGTTCGGGCTCGAAAATAGCGAAATAAGTTCGGGTGTAGAAGAAGTGGGCTTACACTTCCTAAGAAAGTAAAAAAGATCTAATGGCCTAACTAAAACTAAGCTAAGTTAAGCAATTTATAAACTATAAACATAAGAAAAGAGAAAAATAAAGATGATAGAGATATATTTTTGTTTTTCTTTAGTTTTTAAATATATACAAACAACGGTTTTATAAATGCTTGGGTTGTTTGTAAACATTCACCATGTGTCCCCCGGAAAAAACTTGATGTGCGTGTGAGTTGACAGAAAAAGTTGTTAGTTTTTCAAAAGGTTTATTTCACACAATGTCGAGTTTTAAATTTCTAAAAATGATTTTTATCTTAACTAAAGCACACACAAATAGACAGATGTACCTATCATATATGTAGTATAGTATGGGTAAGAACCAAGTATCGATCCACGGACACACTTGTTTGATTTTTACTACTAAATCGTTGTATTTATTTTAACTGGAAATGAACATCATATTAGGTTTGGTTTAACAAGTAAATTTCAAAAGAGTTTCAAAGAACTTTAAAAGCATAAATTAAGGACAATATTTTTGGGTTTTTATATTTTTAAAGAGATAATCAAGGATATAAGTGTACCATCTCGGTTAAAACTCCTCTTAACTTGGCTTAACAATTAATTGGTAAACATGTGATATAAACTTATCTTGGTAATTAAATGTGGGAATAACACTTTATTCCTAAATCATGTTAGTACATGATAATTAAAGAAAGAGATATGCATAACTTCATGACCTCCACTAAAACATCATTTTATGAAAGAAAGTGGTTTATATTAAGTATTTATAAGATAACTTACTTTAAATATGAGACAATCCCTTATTACTAAGTGAATTTTCCTTGATATTTTAGTAAAAATAACCTTTGTATTATACTTAAAATATCAATTAAGATTTGTTAACTTGTAAAGGATCAACTTTGAGTTACCAAGTATTAACCCACATAGCTCTTGGACAATTATAGAAATCATGTAATAACCATCCATGAGTTGTTTAAAATAAGTTATGTTGCACACTCACTTAACAAGTAATTAACAGATTTTAGTGGAAGAACATCAACAATCTGTTTTCACAACATTGTCAATATTCTCATTTTAAGATGATAAATTACTACTAATACTTCATTTGGTCCATGTTCATATTAGGATTTATGTTTTTTTTTCTCAACCAAGTCCTTACAAAAATGGCATCTCCCCAACTTACCATCAAGCTCGGTACTTCGTGTCTCTTTTAAAATTTATTATCCAATGCCTCACAAGAGTGGTAGTTCTTCGGCTTATCGTCAAGCTCGGCACTTGGGGTATCTTTTAATAGTATTTTAACATTCCTCATCAAGTGATAATACAACATAACCTTTACTTTCTATAAACCGATCACATGTTTAACCAATATAATTAAACATCAATTGAGATTCATTATAAACCAAGATGATACTATGAATTTTTTGCCAATGATAAGCATAATGTTATACATCAAAGTAATAGATACAAACATGATCAAATTAGAACAATCTAATCAATTTGGGTGACTAATCTTTGATGCTAATGACTTTTTCCAAGACCTTAATCTCCTTGATCTTCAAAGGGTGGATGGATGGGATATTTCCCTTATTAATGGAGTGAAAGGACGTGGTTAAAGTGAATTTAGTGTTCTTCAAGGTATTGATGGTATGCATTCAATGAAGAATGGAAATGTATTTATAAGCTGAGTTGGGCTCTCAACACGGCCCGTGTTGACATGGGAACAGTCGTGTGGATCATTTGTCTTATTGTATTAATTGCTCGTTGTCAGATGGTACAGCAGGAGAGAGCACCTCCCGTTTTGACTCTGAACATGGCCATGGTGAGCTTAGAAGCTTCTATTTTGTCTTTTCTCTTGTACTGTCAACATGGGGCGTGTTGATGTCAACATAGCGCGTGCTGAGCTTCAGAATCTTCCATTTTGTCTTTTCCTCTTGTACTTCCAACATAGGGTGTGTTGGTGTCAACGTGGACCATGTTGTGACTTCTTAATTTTGCGATTTTCTCGTATGCTTATATCATGACCTTGCCTTGCTTCAAAATGGGGTGTGTCGATTTAGTTTTCATAGTGTTTCTTTGTTTTTTTTCGTATATCAGCTTGTTTTATTATTTAAGACTATATTTACTTAGAAATAGTAATTATAAACATTAGTGATTATTAATTCATATATATATGTTGATATTATACCGAATTGAAGATATTTTAGTGCTGAACAATATGTATAAGTTTATATACGTCAGTCTCCCACATGCAAGTGTTTCAATGAGCTTAAGACTATCATACAAACATTGTTAAGGAAACCATCTGGATTGAAAACTTCCCTAGAGTCTCGTGGAAAGACCTCTGAACTTGGTGTATATGAAGAATTTTATGAATAACCTATAAACTCTCACCATATTTTGTACACTCCAGCGATAAGTTCCTTTAGACTCTATTACCCTGACCCGTGGTCAACTCTCAGCTTAACTCGATCTTTACCCGTCATATCGAACTCTATAATCAGATTTCCACAAGATAATCTTGTTGTCTCGAAGACATCGGAAGCAGGAAGCCAAACTAATGAACAACTCAGCTGAACACGATAAACTGAACATCTATTTTACTCCTTACATGGCTAGAGTCATTATTTTGTAACAAATATTTTTTCCTGGGTAAATCTCTGACCTCGCACTAACCGAACGTTACATTATTGACGCAGTTTCCACCCAAAAGTGCTATCATGATCTCTTACTAATATGGTTGTACCCCAACCCTCATGGAAATCGATAATTTAGTTATAGAACCCTTTAATAAGTGTTGAATCATTCTTTTAACCCGTACGCTAAGGGTACCTAAACTAATAATTGAGGATTACCTATACTTCTTTTTTTAGGAAAGTTATTGGCTTCGGATGAATGATACTTAATCGTCAAAACCAACACCTTAGTTGATTGAGAAAGATAATGCTATAACTCATCTCAAGTGCATGTAGTAACAATAACTCAGTTTTCGATACAAAAACTCCAACATAGACTCACCCAAGCTTGAGGTCAACTCCTAATAGCTTAAGTACCTATTGAACGCCCTTGTGGAGGAAACGAATATGATTTTCCAACTTGTTGCCAGTACAAGCTCAAATTCGCTTTTTCTAATCAATTATAAGTGTGTAAATAGTGGTATATCTCAAACCTAAACGTCAATTATCTTAGAGACTTTCATGTGTAATAACCGATAGCATTTGCCTAAATTCTGCTGCATATATAACTTTCCACCAAATAGTATATCACTTTTTAGTATGTTCTTAAAAGTTCGATCCATAGCTTCAAATACGTGCTCATGAATCATTGGTGCTTCATCCCAAATAAACAATGTGGTGTTAATTAATATATGTCCGATGTCACTATAACGTGTTATAAAACAAAAGGCATGCTCATTCAGATTTAAAGGAATTTTAAATCAAGAACTAGTTGTCCTATCCTCTGTCAATAATATTGATTCAATGCCACAGCAACATGTAACACTTTAAGGCCTTCATATCGGATAGATGAACCTAAATTCGTCCATAAAAAAATTGTTTCTCTGGTTCCAACGTACCCATAGACAACAAACATGCCTTCTTTTTCTTCTTCAACAGCTTTCATGACCTCATTATAAGCGGATTGTTTTTCATCTGGCAGCGAGATAAAAAGACTATCAAACTCCTCATGCAGATTCTGCCTATCATAAAACATATCTTCATTAATAAGTTGATTGGTAGCAGAATCTGCAGATTGAAGATTAGGGAACGACATTGTTATAAAATTTCAATAATGAGAAATTGTTACAAAGTATAATTTTCTCAATCTCTACCAAAGTCAAATTCTTGATTTGCTATTCATTAATTGATAAGCTTGTAATTTTACACTTACATAATTCAATAATTACATACATAATTATTATTTATTATAAAATTATATATATATATATATATATATACAATTTAATAAATAAAACTTTACTTGTGACACGTGTCCTCTAATTAGCCACCTCTTTCTCTCAAAATCCCGCCTCTCACCACACTCCTTTCATAACCCTAATCTACAACCACAATCACTCCCAAACCTCTCCTGTGCCAATCTATATCTTCTCTTCAGAAAATCTTTCGTAATGTTTCAATCCATCAAATCCCATTCTCAAAATCACGGGCGACCGAAACTTCCAATTTCATCTCCATCGCTGCTGTCAAACTACAGCTTCCACGCCGTCGATGACTTTTCAAACGAAATCAAACCCTAATCGATCTGTAATCAGTATATCTAAATCCTCTCAATGCCAACAACCCTCATCAAAACTTAGGGCGGAGTCACCAACAATTGATTTCTCTCACATGGTACCTCTCTTTCTATTAGTTTTTTATGTCTTTTGAAATTTCATTTAATTCAACTACTTTGTGAATTAGGGATTCGATTTTTATATGTTTCCGTTATATGATATCTGCAGTTCCAAATATGATGCATTTTAACTCTAAACCTGATGTGAGCAGGGGATACAAGGTACATTACAGTGGTACATTATTGTTCACAGATATGCATTTCTTCTTTTTATTACATTAGTGCTTTGAATCTTAACAGTATTTTATGATTTCATAATACTTTGATTACAACAATATGGTTTACATAACAATAACAATAAAGTTTTTGTCTTTCATAAAAGTTTTCTTATGAAAGCCCATTATAAGCATTGATTGTTAAAAACTTATAATATTCAATTTGATTTCTATCGTCTCATTTTTATTTGAGTATATATTTAACAAATCTACAGATTTATTTTGATTATTTCAATACACTTCACACAATAAACGAATTTGTGGTTATTGCAGAGGATAGTAGTGTTTCTAATGCTTACGGTTTCTATCGGTTGTTTATATATTCGCCGATCAATGAAATTGTTATATTAAGAAGAGGTACGTTATTATTCAACTTCAAGTCGTTACCATATAACATTTCATTTATGAATGTCTTGCGTATACTTTTTTTTTGAATTATTTAAAGTTACTTAATCAACATAAGCGATAATATTTATTCACACCAGATTTCTAGAGAAAAGTATTGGTGAAGCAACATCCTCTCATCGGTTCGTTGGTATATCTAGGGTCTCGTCAC